>NW_026442138.1:1848750-2465000 GCF_026898425.1 Galleria mellonella
AGGAATGGCAACGCATGGGGGGTATTATGGGCGAAACAGTACACTCTGTTATGTCCATGGTACTGCTCACGTCTATAGGCGACGGTTACCACTTTACATCAGGTGGGCCGTCAGCTTGTTTGCCATTCTAAGTTGTATAAAAAAAAATCAAAAGAGTTGATTTTCGCACGAATAAAATCCGTTTTTTTTTTATTACGAAATACAATCTTAATCAAACCTCAACTCGACATCATTCAGTTCACATTTTTCTCTAATTATGTTATTACCTCTTTACGTTTTGACAGCTTAATCAATCATTACGAAACTTGGCATACATACATATTAAATAAAAATAAAATAAACTAAAATACACGTAGTTTTGGCATAGAAAAGAATATAATGTAAATTTTATGCCCCTCATGCGGACACAGACGCGGGCACATATTAGTATTAATTTTAACATACATAAAAGTAAAAGAACCATCAAAAAGAACTATGTCTAATATTAGAATTTTTAATAAATATTTTAGTGTAAACATCCCACTATAAAAAAAAAATAGTCCAGTATAAAAAAAAAAATAGCACATTAATCTATATCGTATTGATCCTTAGAATAACAATTACGCTTTAATATGAAAATGGAATATTAGATTTTTAACCATAAATAATAAATTCAATGATATTTTTTCTTAATGGCAACATCTATGAAGACACATGCGAGTATTACACACAGATGTTATAGACTCTATGGTGTATAACTTTATAGACTAATTTTCAGCGAATGAAGTCAGCTTATTGGCCACACCCAGAAGCTTGAAAAATCACTTTTAATCCACCAATAAATTGAAGTCAATATGTTTCTTCGCAGCGATAGATTATTAAATTTGTAACATAAAGTAATCGGTACTATTAAAGGCTAACAAACTAAGAAACTGCATTTGTAATATTGGTTCAATTATCAATATCGACTTATTGAATTATTTACTGTCACAGACTCATTACCCATTAAATACGATCAAATTATACTTTGATGAAAGTATAATTGACAATTATCGCTTGTTCCTTTGTTATTATTAGGTATATTGGATTGAATACTGGGTATTTCATTGCTCTAAAATACTAAATCATTATTATCATACATTTTGTGATAACATTATAATATAACTAATTTATTATATATTAGAACAAGTATCAAAACCTAATACGTAGTATGTCTCAACTATCTGTGACCATAGATTAAAGGTAGTACACACAAAGGATTTATGTGACGTATGAAATTTAAAAAAACCTACTTTACATTCATCATATCCTAGTACCGCGAGCACGAACTGCTTTAATTATATCTTCATGACTGTTATCCCCGATGGAGTGATTTCTGTAAATTTTTCCAGATATCCAAACCTTAGTCCACTTGAGGCAAAGTATATTAAAATAATAATGGAGAAACAAAAAAAAAAACAAAATGTAATCGCTGTTCTGAATTCTAGGATATTGTAAAAGACAGATCAAAACATAATACACTACTATAATAGAGAGAAAAGTTTAAATAAAACCTTTTACTATGTCCTAATCATCATATCTATGCAATACCCTTATAGAAGGTTATCAATACACAAAGGAATGATGATAATGATTCCATCAATAAAGATTCTCATAAATAATTTCTACTCGCTAAGCAGCTTGTTGAAGCAATAGCGTTTCTCCAACAGCCATTTTCTCCGCTCGCACCGGCAACGCACAACAAACAGAAGCGCTTTCAAGTTTCTTGACAACTTTTGATCTGATAACCCTGAGATTGCGGTAAATGGATGCTTAAGTGCTAAACGTTGCGCCTTCACGATTCATATCTGCCATCTCTCACAATAAAGGGGTACAACTTCAAATCAGATGTAGGTTCCGAGGCGAGGTTCCGAGACCTTAATGATATTGTGGACGCGAAAAGGTTTATTCCAGTCTGTTCTGATTTTACTGCAAAAAGACCGGACCGGTATTAGACCGGCGGTAGACACTTGCCATCAGGTGAGCCGCATGCTCGTTTGCCCCTGGTTTTGTAAAAAAGAAAGATGCAAATTGCAACAGGGTATGCAAATATATGGCTGTAGATGCTTGGCTCTCTGCCTACTAGGAAAGAGACTCGGTGCAACTTAGTAAAAACTAAAACGTCCAACATAAAAACTATCCCACAGACAAAAGGCATCAGGATACGAGTAATGTATATGACGTTGCAACCATTAATATATGCGGTGGCCGCTTACTATTAAACTGTTTACTTCATTCAACGTCTTGACATCTCATAAATGCTCCACTGTTGGGCACAAGTCTTTTTCTATAAGAGTAGAATATACCTAAATTTATCAAATCAGCTTTACTTCTTGCTATGAGATTTAATTTTAAGTGTCTCTTCTCTTGCTCTGGCATATTGTTCTTTGTTTTCTCCGTCGTTTCTTATAATATCTTGAGTATAAATAGAAGTGGTATCAGATTGTCTTTGTTTTATTGTTAAAAGTTTTGTAATTTTAATGTAAGAATGTGTTTTAATTGAGAATGCTTCCGGACTATGACTAGGAATTCCGGATAATCTCGAAACTAGTCGAGAATTCTCGACTAAAATACATGTAAGTTAATCCGGTTTTTCTTCTAACACACTACATTTGGTGAAATGGGATTAGTAGTAGTAGATTCTAAAAGTCCCAATGCTAGCAATACACCCACAATCAGGTCGATTTCTAAATATTTTGTCCCAGAAACCATTGTGGGAATTCATCATGATGGGCCAACTATAATCTGTCACTGGTGCCTCGCTAACGTATACCGATAACGCAGGCAGGCTTACGAGTACGATTCCATTTTTACCCATAAAAAACACACTGGTTTCTTACTTCGTCACCACACGAAGACCTTGGATTAGCACGTACAACAAATATCCCATTACGTAACCGATAATTTACACTGCAATGATCACAGTTCAGATCGCACTCAATATCACACGATATTACAATCAGCACTGCAGAAACTTGTGATAACGGCGGATTATTTGATAAAATGTTACGTGCCATGCCATGGTCCGATTAAGGCGTGGATCAAGTTTTTTAAATTTAAAGATTACTTTGTAATCAATTGAAAACCGATGCAAATAATCTTGGAAACAATATAGCCATGCGGTGATTGATCTATGATACCTTTAGTTTTAAACTTGCCTACGTTATTTTTTTTTTTACAATAGCAAAATATGTGACCAAACAGAAGTCAACGAATACAGCAAAAATATGATCTATGCATGCAAGCAACCGAAAACAGAATGTCTCTCAACAATTGACCACACTATGCTGGTTCAGTACTTTTTCAGGCTACGTTTGGAGGTGATGAGCTTTCAATTTTACCAGAGGGAGACTTTGTACAAAAGTCTTTTGCTTAGGCACCTCTGTCTCATTCGTGTTTCTACCGTGAAGCAGTTGTGTTTGCATGGCTGTATTTCGGCTTGAAGGGTTGGTTATGCCGTGAATTTACAGGGTACAGAGGAATAACATCTGAGTCCTCAGGCAACGTATGGGGGGTATCATGGGCGTAACAGTATACTCTGTTATGTACATGGTACTGCTCATGTCTATAGGCGATGGTTACCACTTTCCATCAGGTAGGTCGTCAGCTTGTTTGGCATTCTAAGTTGTATAAAAAAAATCTATAGACATTGAATGTTCATCACATATATGTTTTCAATAATTACCCCAAGATTCTTGGCTATCCGAGACTCTTGGTCTAGCCATTGAATTCGATTAGAACCAAGCTTGGAGTGAGTTACAGAATCTGATTACATTTGTCATCTTACTATAATTGAAAGTGGATGCAAATAATTTTGGAGACAATCCTGGATTGTGTGGATCCAATCATGACTCCCAGATTATTTCTATTGTCGTGAACAAAACTATTGAATTGGATTGACTTGGAGCCAAGCTTGGACCAATGTTTTGACGCTCAGAGCCACTGGCCACATACATCTATAGTATCAAAATCACACGTTACCACCAAACTCACCCGTAAATGGCGTCCTTGTCTCTCTTGTGGACTAGTGGCTCGCCGGGGAGCGCGTGCGCGGGCGCCGCCGGCGGGGGGTAGTGCACTGGAGGGAGGTGGGGGTGCGTCAGTCTATGCTCGTGGTACATCGCGCCTCCCTCCATGTATCCTCCACCGTGGAGGGTCTCGTCGTACTGGAAATTAACAGAAGGTACAATTAGACATAATTACATACACGGACTCTGTTGCGAATAGAAATCAAGCTGATGCCTCGTTAAAGGATATATAGGAAAACTCTCCATAAGTCTGCATGAGTCCAGATGGACCAAAGACCACTAAAAGACCAAAGTAAAGGAATGTAAGTGTACGTAAAAAATAAGGTATTTCGTTAAAATGTATATTATGAATTGCTAAAGAATAATGTTTTGAGACAGTGAAACTGGTCAAACCATAAAATGCGGTTAAAATCTGTGGAAGCATCAAAATAGAAATGTCTTCTAATTAATAAAATTAAACAGAAGATTACTTCACTTGGAAGAAGAAGAAGAGGAGAAGAATATTGAAGGAGGATTATATCCACTGGATAAGAGTAACAGAGCAGGTGGCTCATGACCGTTCCATATGGCAGTCTATGAGGGAGATCTATGTTCACCAGTTGACAGATAATTGCTGAGGTGATGATGATTAAGAGTAATCACAAGATGATCAAAAACACTGTGGATTTCGTGAAAAAACTAAACAGTTATTTGAAGGTCAAGATATGATAATAAATCCATGAATGCTATGGATTCTAGCGCGTATTCTATGATGTCAATGGTGCTGTTACGTCTATGAGTGACGGTTACCACTTTCCATCAGACGGGTCATCTGCTTGCTTGCATTTTAAATTCAAATTGCACAATAATAAAGTATTAGAACTATAAAACATTAAAAATTCTTGCTTTTATTGAACAAAATACTTCACCATCTTATTTCTGTTAACGCACATTTTAAACTCTCGAACTGCTCAGAATACATTTTAAACTCTCGAAATGTAAGCATTAATCCCAAAAAGGATTAATAAAAGTCCAAAACTCTTAATACCCACATTTAAAACACTAGAGCAGTTCAAAAACCAAAAAAAAAACTCTATTAAGAGCAAGTTCGAGTTCATAGACAAGAGAGGGTTCCGTAAAATATTCTTTTAAGCTCTTTAAGTTTATAAATATGAACTTATTATAAAATTGTGTTGTGTATGTGTTCTTAAATATAGTATATGTTTGGGGGGAAAGGGATTGTTAGCAATGGACTTTGACAGCCCATTGCTAGCAATGTCTTATTAGGTCGACCTCCACGTGGTTCCCCCTGGAAAGCATCGTGAACAATTCTTGTTGAATTCGTCACGATGGGCTAACTGACCTGCTTCATCCTCACCTATCATGCTTCACTGGTGTCCCGCCGGTGTATACCGATAGCGCGGGTGGGGTTACCATTCCATGATCATCCATTAAATATATATATATATATATATATATATATATATATATATAAGGAAATAGTTGTATTATATATTTTGCTTTTTGTTTTTTTTTTGTTGTTTTTAATTTTTTTATCTCTTTTACTGTGTATTATGTGTATGTTTGTATTGTAATTTGTGTACTGTAAGTAATGCAAATAAATTATCTATATATCTATCAATAACCGACTTCATCCGTGTCACCGGATATGTTTATTAATCAGGATAAAAAAGTAGACTATATCCTTCTCCATCCCATATAGTACGTGTATGCCAAAATTCATAATGATTGGTTAAGCCGTTTAGACGTTATAAGGTAACAAACAAACAAACTCACATTCACATTTGTAATATTCATCGTCATCACCTCAGCCGTTCTCTGTCCACTGTTGAACATAGACCTTCACCTTAGACTACCTAAAAAAGGAAAGGTCCTGAGCCACCTGTATACATTATCTGCAATATATTTAAGGTCATCACTCCATCTAGTGAGGGGGTCGTCCTACACTACGTTTACCCATACGGGGTCGCCCTCAAAAATCTTTTTTTTTTTCTCCGCCGGTTGTCGATATTCGAGCTGTGCGACTAACCCATTGCCACTTCAACTATCTTATCCTTATTTATAATATTAGTAAATATTAATTATATTAAAAAAAATGGAAGCAAGTTTGTTTTATACTATATAAAGATATCGACGGAACCCTAAACAGCTCGTATTAAAACGGTGAATATTCATTGAAAATACTTAAGTCATCATTGATGACTATCTGGCATCAACATTGACCATCAATTAACTGCTTTTAAAGCATTTTCTTTAGCTTTTAGTTTTGAAACGTTTGACAGCCCTAGTTCTTTGTCTCGTCGGCAATTAAATTTAATATATACAGGTAATTAATACTTCGTGTTATGATTTTAGTTTAATCTGTGGTCGGTAGACGGAATTACTGGCCTGTTGAATCTATGTTAGGTTATAATCTATTATATTCATTTATAATAATTTCAAATATATTAATACTGGCATTTTAATAAGCAATTTAAAAAAATAAAAGTTTATTCCATGACAGTAAATTTTATTGGTTAGTTGATTAGAATTAATTTGTTTAATTGTGACATTCGAGGACAGAACTATTTTTAAAAATAGAATTATTATTATTCTTATTAAAAAAATTAACACCTAGTTTAGTAAAATATAAAAAAAAAATAGATTCGAATAAAAAATTTAAAATTTTAATTTGAAATCCCCTCTGTTCTAAATCCAAATTAAATACTAAATATATAAAGCAACAAAACACGTACAAAAAGGTACACAACGAATTTCCTATTTCGGATTCCGTTAATATCAAATTTTGTTATAAGTATCCTGTTTTTATGTATTTCCACATTTTTTTCTAGAGATTTCCATTAATTCATTAGGTACATGTCATATTAACATTTGATCCGTGACAGCTAGCGACCTCTGCGACCTGTACGATCACACGACACCCTTATAGCGACGGAATAAAGTTCAAAATGGCATCGCCTACGTCTAAAAACAGAGTAACAATAGAGAAAAAGTTGAACACTTCATGTATATTCATAACGCGGTACACAATGTCTATATTATATAAAGTTTTGCGTATTCTTTATTAACATTTCGTTCGGAAATTTAAATAAAACGCAATAATTATACTCAGTTTATGGTAAACGCGAAACGTAGCTGTTATTTGTCATAATAACTGTTAGATCGTAAACTAATATTTTGAAGACGAAAGATTCGATTCTTGTTTATAATAACACTAACGATTCGGCCCGACGTCGCACGAATACTCACTAATAATGTAAGTGTATACCATAAATAAAAGAATTTTTATCATCGGCTAAGTATTTTTTCAGTTTATCCGTTACAAACAAACAAACAAACAATGAAATCTTACTTCTTTTTATTATTATATTTTTATTATTATAAAAGATTTGATTATGTTACTAATAGTATTAACAGATACAATCAAAAACTATGAGACCAAATTAAAAAATTCTTTCACCTCTAGAGAGTAAACAGACTAACATATATATTTATTTTCGAAAATTCTATCTACCCTTGCCTATCTAGCCAGTCAGACCGAATCGCTACTTATTTATACAATGCAATGCAAACGAACATCGAAGAAGTAACTGTTTTTTTTTAAGTAAACTCCCAAAAAATAATTTACTTCAAATATTTGAATTTAGAACGCGGAATTGTCCATAATAGATTTTGCTTTGCAAGAAACAGGATTTTACTACCCAAATTAAAGTAGCAGCTTCGTCTAAAAATCTCCGAAACCGAAGATAAGCATCTATATAAAAATAATAGGTATCCGAAGATTTTTTTTCACTTACAGATACTTAGTTTTCTCTGCCAACTCTTGGCGTGAAGAGAAAAATAAAGGTTAATATAGATACCTAGGATTTGGATACATTTGTAAAAATAAAAAAGAAACAAATAATAGTACTACGTAGGCAAACAAACGTCCTGTATATTATGGATGTACACAGCCCTGTATAATATAATAATACCTACATTTGGAGCCGGGTGTGCCATCAAATACGGTGACGTGGCATTTTGGCAGATCGATAGACCCCATCATTAAAGCACCTGTGTATGGCCAGCTCTGGATGTGAGGAGTAAAACGCTGAATGGCCAGAATGCATTGAGATTAAACGTATAAATTTAAATATGATGTCTAATGTAATATTTTTATTTAATGACAGTACACTTAATAGTCTTTGTCCATAATTAAATTTAAAAAAATGTCAGATTGACAATACTTAGATTAAGAACTATGTAATAATTTCGAAAGTGTTCACTTTTCTTCCTAAGAAAAAAAAAAGAAAGATATTTTTAAAATATAATTATGATTTAAATTTAGAACAAAATTCATGAACGGAGTGTAAATGTAAGATTGTACCAATATTTATCGATATTTCGAAAAAAGAACAAACCTTGACTGAATAGTGTCGCCGCATTACGAGCAACATTTTTCTTTAATACGACTATGGATAAAAAAAAAACAAAATGTCGGGAACTCGGAGTCCAGCAATCATATGGCTGTATATGGAAAATGTAATTAAACTATTTAATTCTTGGGATACCTTTGCACCTGCTCTGTCTACAAATTAAAAAGAATACTTTGTTTTCTTTTTAAACTATCGAAGGTGAGTTGATCGAGCACAGGCGTGGATTAAAACAAGATTTATATACATTTATAACAAAAAAAGGTTGTATTTATTAAAATAATTCTTTATGTCTGAATCAGAATAACAAATTAATCGGTGCAAAAATTATAAAAATAATCATGTTAAACGGAATAAACTTAAAATGACATTTTATTTTCATCCAATTTTTTTGATTTTTTTTTTTATATATACCTATGTACATGTAAGTATTTGCAGGTCATTGGCACAATGTGCAACTAAATGACAGATAAATAATATCTCGATTCCGTTTGAAAATGAAATATATTTAGAACCCTGTATTTTTTTTCTATCGCTAAAGCAATCTCATCCAGACTACCTTTAAGTAAAGGTGAATAGAAACAACTTATTGTCTATTTTTATATAACAAAATAAAATAAATTTAACTATAATTTTGTAATGGCCATTTGTGCCAAAATAAATAAATATATATAAAATGAATATGGGTAATACTGTTATTATATAACACAACTCCAACCATAGTACATATGCTTCACATTATAATCCACTATCTAAGATTAAACATAAGTCTGCTGGAGACTAGCGATAAGATTAAGCAATCGCTTATTATTATTTTTGACAAATAAACATGAATTTTATTTTAACAGTTATTTTAATCCGCCGATGAAAGTTTCTATCTATAAAGATATCAAATACACACAACAATTTAAAATTTTAATTCGTAAATAAACAATTACGTACTTACGTTTTATTGTCATAAAATTAATATGAGAACAACTTTATGGGTTGTAAAAGAAAAAAATGAAATTCGATTTAAATTGAACGAAGATATCGCGTAAAATACATTATTAAAAATTATTAATTTAATTTAATTTTAAAGCGCAGTATAATTGTATGTATGTTTAAATTATCTATGTTATTAAATATGTTTTGTATTACGAGATTGCATTTTTTTTTTACAACTCAGAAACAGCAAACAAGCCGACGGCCCATTTGATGGAAAATGGTAACCGTCGCCTATAGACATGAGCAGTACCATGGACATAACAGAGTATACTGTTTCGCCCATGATATCCCCCATGCGTTGCCATTCCTGAGGCCTCAGGTGTTATTTCTTTGTGCCCTGTAAATTCACGCCATATCCCACTCTTCAAACCGAAACACAGCCATGCAAACACAACTGCTTTATGGTTGAAACACGAATGGGACAGAGGTACCCAAGCAATCAACTTTTGTACAGTCTCCCTCTGGTTTATGGTTTAAAACACTATCAAAATAAATGAAGGCGGCCTCTGTGGTACAGTGGTTTAACACACGGTCTCAGAAGGGAAAGGGATTCTTGTTAATGGGGTCTAACAGTCTTATTGCTAGCAATATGCCCTAACAGGTCGACCTACACGTGGTTCCCCTTGAAAACCATCGCGCTGAATTCCAGGTGTAAACATCACGATGGGCTAACTGACCTGCCTTTTCATCCTCACCTATCATCCCTCACTGGTGCCCCGCCAGCGTATACCGTTACCGACCAGGTTGCCATTTCGTTATCATCCATAAAAAAAGATAGTATAATTCAATCTCAATTCATATGTGTACCGTACGTCTGTAACGATATAAAGCGTCACTTAAATATAATGGCGGATGGTAAACTCAGTGTTATTGTTTCAGTGTTGAGATCGCGGCTTATCGGAAGCATAAAACAGTTTACGACGCGAACTGTACGCGGACCCGCGCGCGTAGCACTAGTGTAGCGCCCCCCATCCGGAGATATCCACAAATATATTAAAATATATAATTTTAGTTACAATAGAACTTTTATATAATATTTATATAACTTATTATAATATATTTAACTTAATTATAAGCATTTTTTTATACAACTTAGATTGGCAAACAAGCTGACGGCCCACCTGATGGAAAGTGGTAACCGTCGCCTATAGATATGAGCAGTACCATGGACATAACAGAGTATACTGTTTCGCCCATGATACCCCCCACGCGTTGCCATTTTTGAGGACTCAGGTGTTATTCCAAAAAAATAATATTGGATAACAAATTTCTCACATTTTCGAATATAGATATTCGATAAATATGGGCGAAATCGAAATGAATCTACTCATGTCTATAGGCGACGGTTACCACTTTCCGTCAGCTTGTTTGCCATTCTAAGTTGCATAAAAATAAACTATTTTTTGGACTTTTAACACTTTAATTATTGAAACAGTACACAGATATTGTAACTAAAATATATAGAATAAGAATAAGAATAATTTATTTGTTTAGATATTACTATATATGTATTTCCCACACCTAGTTCATTATTTGTTAGTATGAGAACGTTCAAGTATAACGTAATGTAATTTTTAAAGATTTTTGACCCTCTTTCCCCCCATGTTTCGTACCTCCTCCCCCCTTCCTAACACCCAAGTGACCATATATACCTAAAAGTCATAACACTAACGAATACTTAGAACTAAAATTAAAATGACGTACAATACAATCAAGGGGTTCCCCGTAAAACATATACAAAAAGTGTTTCCAACTCGGGAGATTTCAATTCACTAGTTTTTTTTATTTAATTATTTTTTTACTTTGTTAATTCAACAATACTTGGTTACCTTTTTCTCGATTCTGCTAGTACAGATTATACAAAAGTCCCATGTCACAATGTTTGTTCACGCTAATCTCGGAAACCGCTGAACCGATTTTAATGAAATTTTTATAATTTATACCAACACACGAGATAGGTACTGCTCATGTCTATAGGCTACGGTTACCGCTTTCCAACAGGTGGGCCGTCAGCTTGTTTGCCATTCTAAGTTGCATAAAAAAGGACAGTTTGCATTTTCTGTGAGTCTCTTCACCTCTCACGACACGACACCAACTCTTTCCTTGATCTGCCTAATATAACTATGCCTTGGTCTCCCCCTCTCCTTCCTTCCGTCTTACCTTCTATAATAATGTTCATAGGTTCGTCGTGTCGTATCAAGTGTCCTAACATTTTTTCTCTTCTTTGCTCAATAGTTCTTATAATTTGTTTTATTTCCTTAACCCTAAGTCCGTACCGATCATTAACGATATTAACCGTATTTATCCAGGTACGTATTAAGTAATAACTCATCATTAAACGCAGTTTAATTAATCATACACGAGCACTGTTATTTCTTCACTTTGATTAATGTTTTAGTGAAGAAAAAATGTAATCCAATTATTGCAGATGTATAAAAATGCATCAGAAAAAATGTAGCTGAATTGTCAGAGCTCATATAGATGGCAATGGGTCAGTTAAACCCCATTAGGTACTAATAATCCCCTTCAGCCCCGGACCAAGGTGTTATATCTCTGTACCCTGTAATTTCACTGCCATATCTCTTCAAACCGAAACTCAACCATGCAAACACGGGGGAAAGGGATTATTAGTAATGGAGACTGACAATCCCATTGCTAGCAATATACCCAACCAGGTCGACCTCCTCGCGGTTCTCCCTGGAAACTATCATGGTTAATTCCTGATGAATTCATCATGATGGGCTAACTGGCCTGTTTTCATTCTCATCGATCACCCTTCACTGGTGCTCCGCCAGCGTATCCCGTTAGCGCAGGCGGGATTACCATACCATTTTCATCCATCAAAAAAAAAACATGCAAACACAACTGCTTCACGACTAAAACACGAATAGGACATAGATGCTCAGGCAGACGACTTGTACAAAGTCTCCCTCTGGCACATTTACAGTTATATGTCAAGTCAATCTATACTTATAATAAATCTGTAGAGAGGTCAATTCTGTACATAAAATATATTTCCAAAATAACTATCAGGCGGTGATTAGTGATCGATACTGATGCCAAAAATGCAATCAGTAAATTTTTTGTCTGACTGTCTGTATGTTCGTTATAGAAACAAAAACTACTCAACGGATTTTAACGAAACTTGGTACAATTATTCTTCATACTCCTAGGCAAGTTATAGTATACTTTTCATCATGCTACGACCAATAGGAGCAGAGCAGTGAAGGGAATTGTTGCGAAAACGGGAGAAGTTACTCCGTTTTTAAGTTTCCGCCGCGTGTGCAGACTTAATAGCCACTTTTTAAAATGTAAAAATGTCCAGCCGTGTGAAGCCGGGACGGGCCGCTAGTATATACTATTTTTTGCACTATTTAATAGATTTGTTTGTGTAAATAAATTCTTAAACTTCCTCATCGTATCTTCTGTCTTACTTTTTACAGGTACTAATAATTAGGTTCGAATTATACCTAATAACCATAGTCATCAATGACGCATATTGAAATCAGTAGGCGTGTGAGAATGTTCGTTATATACTTCTGATGACATGCATACGGGTTACCCATATACGATTAACCTGGTTATCAATAGGTATGATGCAAATGCGCGTGCGCAATGCAATTGCATACTGATCTATAGATCGAGGAAAAAGCTGTGCTGTCATTGATTATATTGAGGGTGGGATATGGCAGTTAATATACAGGGTACAAAGCAATAACAGCTGAGTCCTCAGGAATGGCAACGCATGCGGGGTATTATGGACGAAACAGTATACTCTGTTATGTTCATGGTACTGCTCATGTCTATAGACGACGGTTACCACTTACCATCAGGTGGGCCGTCAGCTTGTTTGCCATTCTAAGTTGCATAAAAAAAAACTATACTCGCAACTTTATTCGCGTCTAATGTATAAAGTATCCATGCCAAGTAACTAACACCTAAATCGACCATATTCGGTCGAACTTTTAAAGCGCCAAAAGGTAAAATACAAACAGACACAATCTCACATGACATAGTAATTTGTAGTAGGATTAATAGGGTCACACGGAACCCTAAAAGCAATCTACCTAATCATATTCACATTCGATGATAACTGGATAACAATAATCATATAATAAACTCAATACTTACAACATATTTAATTATATTATCTATCTACCTTCACGCCATGCCAAGTACGGAGCAGGCAGAGAGGGTCAATAATTTCTCTCTTTAATACCTACTAATTACATAAATAAAGTAACTATTTTTTTTCATTTTCTATCTTCATCTTCCAGTGTCACTCTCTCCTGTTGTATGTGTACTTTTAAGTTTGTGTATGTTTATGTATGTATTTGTTTATGTACATATATGTATATGCATATATATGTATACATCTTTGTATATATTTGTTTATATATAATAGTGCGACACCTACTCTTTGTTTTTCTTTCTTTTCTCAATGTCCTCTACCCAAAGGTTGTCTGGAAGAGATTGCTTAGCGATAAGACCGCCTTTTGTATCATTTCTTATTACAGTTAATACTATTTTATAAAAGTAATTACTATTTTATAAATGGTGCAATAAAGTGTAAATAAATAAATAGATTATTAGTTATATTAACCTTTCTCTCCAGATAATTAAGATTAATTTTAAATACAATTTCATCAGAGAAAGACTGTATTTAAGTCGTCTACTTGGGCACCTCACTCCCATTCGTGTTTCTGCCGTAAAGCAATAGCGCTTTCATAGCTGTGTTTCCGTTTAATACTTGATTGTAATGGTATTGGCTCGAACAGGAAGAGTTCACCTCTATGACCAAGAAAACATTCACATAAAGCCATAAAGAACTCAATTTTCAAATTACTTTCTCATAATGGCAGTAAACTTACTCCATTTGCATTAGCAGAAACAACGATAAGTTAATTAACAATAAACCTCAAGTCGCGATTTAATCGTTGTCGTAAAATCGTTACAAATCATAATCGACTATAAAACTATTTGTGACATTCGATTCGCTACCTTAATACTTAGGCATAAGATTAAGATGGTTACAGAACGATTTGAAAATTGGTATCTTGTATATGTCGCCTTAATTTATTGGTAATACAATTTTTGGCTGTATAAATATTATTCCTTAGCATTATTTATGTCACTACTTATTTAAAGTAACATTAGCCAATCTCTTTATAATGGCTGTAAATGGTTATTCTTTTGCCAACATGTACCTACATTCGAAATGAAAAAATACATTATTCGTTTCGAAAACTTAATATGAATTGATCTGTTGATCCTCAAAACACAAAAGCTTTAGTGAGTTCAGAGTCCATTTCAAATGATTTTAAACCATATACAAATTGCAATAAAGTGTGATCAAGATTACTCTCCGAAGGAGATTGTTTATATTAGCTCGATATGAAAATGGCGCCGGAGTTAGGTATTTTTATTGGTACAGATTTGAAACAATGGAGGACACTGTGAAGTGTATTATAAATAGCTGTTAGTCGTGCTTGTGTGGATTTAATATAAATCTAACTGAAAGAACTTAAACAGTAATAATATTTTCTTTTTTTTTTTTTTTGTTACAATCTATAAAAACATTATTTAATAGGTCAAGGAATAAGTAATGTGTCGCAAATAGTCGCAGCCAAAACTCTTTAACCAAAACAAAGACAAGACGCCAAATAACTGTGACATGTGACAACATCACAGGTTACAAGTGTAAAAAATATTTGAATCAGTCCAAATTTAAAATGTATTAAAATTAATACTCCGCCATTTTCAAAATGGCGTCATAGAAAAGTGTTTTTATTCGGCAAGCCGCACGCGTTGCGATGGCAGCACGATAACAAACTAAGGCAGTTTTGTAGCTATAGGGAAATTAGTACAATACTAATAGACTCTACAAACGAATTTCACCAATTATGTATTACAGAATAAAAACAATATACTGTCACGAATAGTGGGGAAAATAAAAAGGCGGGAAACTAACTGTTTACTAGTGGCCTTGTAATTAATATCTGAAATACATACTTACTATATTTTTTTATGTTTAACCCTACTGACTCATTCACAGTCGTCAATATATATCGTATGACAACAATTTCTTAATGTCGACCCCTGGCATGTAATAATTTTTTTTTTTTTTTATAATGTATGTAATTTCTCAAGCGACATGTCGCTAGAATTGACTAATTAGTTTGCAAGAACGACACACCGCGTTGAAAAATGTAGATAATTATTATTGACATTTAAAACAAGAAAATTTATTTTAATAATTTCTTTTTATTTTCACATCAACCAATAAAACATTTATCTTGAAAGGGCAACATAGCGTACGCTATCCCGTTACATTGACACCTCATCACATGAGTAAGGTAACTGTTATAAATCCGGAAAAAAGAAAAACCCAACCTTTTAATACACTTTGCATATCGTTGGGTGCACTCCTAAAACCGTAAGGTTAATATAGGAATATATATATTCATTGTTTTGGAGACTTCACTATCAATCAAAACCCTGAGTGGTCACACGCCACCATGACACACATCGGGAACGTGCTTACGTCATTTGTTGTAGGCGTTTGTCACATTACATGTGGCCAGGCGGTACAAACTTCGCTTGCGGGCCCGCCGTACTCTATAAATAAAACTTTGACCTTTACCGTCCACACATTAAGATCTACTGTCCTTTATACCGTGACGGTACAGACACAACAGGAATAAAAAAGTATTTTCCCATAAATTTTTAGGTCAGTACCAGTACACATTCCGTCACGTATGAAGGGACAGTAATTAAAATTCTATAATGATCACACTGACACCTCGACTACTAATTATGTGAAGTCAGGATGCAATTATTCAATGAAGTGTCTATCAAAGTGGTTTGATGGAAAAAAAATTAAATTATGTCAATCATAGACAGATGGAAGCAGTAATATACAAGGGCGCAAACTATAAAACTCACAACTCGAGACTACTATCGTTAATCTATGCGCGCGTACCTTACACTGCCCACAAAATATGTAATGACTACCTTTTGACGTTTTGAAAGCCGGTTCCAAAATTAAATGATACGTTTTAAAAATGGAATCGCTCTGTCCCGCCTTTTTTCCCCGAGATAACCTTTAGTCCATTTGTGTTGCCATAACGAAAAAAATAAGCATCGTACGTTTTAATTTTTTTAAATGACATTCTTGTGGTTTTTTGTCGATGGGAATCTTCGCCGAGTAATAAGTTCTTTTCGAACGGCCGGTTTTTGCGAGCCGTATGGTTTCGTGCATTTAGGTATATAGTAATATTCATAATACAATGATTAAATTTCGACGGTCGGTTACGCATTGTCGTGGGTTTTAGACATAAGTCATGCCGTCAAACGTTGATGAGCCATGGACCCCGTTGCGTTAATTAACCCGAGCCGATATTAATCGCTTCAGTTATTTAAATTTTGCTTGAAATACGCCCGTGGGTTATATTTTTTACGAGTTGCGGTTTCGAGATTAGCGTAGGTTGATTCCAAGAAGTAAAAAGAATTAACTATACTACAAAATATAAGATGTCCAATACGACGCGAGATTAAATTCCTAATACCGACCGAACGTCGGTGCTGTGTCCAAAAACAGTCGTTTCATATAAGTACATAAAGAAAAGGCTAAAATGGGACGAGGTTTTCGAACTCAGACGGTTGGGGAAGACAGAACCGTCACTTGTGCCCGACACGGGGTGGGACGTGATGAACCACCACCCTTAACGTCGCCCGTCCCTTTCTAACGCGCTCCTTCACCTATAAACACTATCTCTTCACTCTGTCATCTGGCGAAGCATTCACATATCTGGGGTGGCTACCAGAAGCGATTGGTAACAGTGAATAATGTGTTTGAATGTTTCAAAATGAATAATAATAACATAATGGTAATGTACTCATTGTTATGTTCAAGGGAAAAGGTTCGTTTGTACGCGTACATATACAGATATTTATTCGTTTAAACACTATAATAAGATAACACAATAAAGTGGAACATCAAAGCGAGGTAGGCAGCAATCGTTCAGGTGTGTTTTTATGTATTTTTTAAATTGATAGTGGTAAATCAGGCATCGTTAGAGCGTCCGCAACGCTCGTATCAAATTTTACTGCGGCGTTCGACCCGTACGTAATACGACCGTAAAACTTAGAAAAATCTTTATATATTACACCTATAACGCGGCAGAATTGAGATGTACCGACCAAACGTACATATATTGCAGTGACAGTGACCGCTTAAATTTATCAGCAGTATAACGTTATGGCGGGCGCTAGTCATAAATTCCGTTTCATTCATGATACTTGGAGCGTAAGAGCCTAAAGAATGCTCCATGCGTTTGTTTCACGACCATAAATACTAATAAAACAGCCTCGTTACGGGGACAGTTCGAAAATCGGGCACACGACTTCTTAACGACACCTATTAGGGATCTTCTGTCTGGTCGATTTAATTGAAAAATTGTATCCAGAGCGTTGCAAGAGTTGTATCCGACTCCCGCGCCGGATGCGGGCCCAGACGTCCATTATTCCATTTGCTCATCCGCATGGGGACACAGCGCTCCAGCATCGACGCCGCACCGCGACGCGACAACACTAACACGTGTCAATAAACCAATCGCGCGAACGTTCTCCGACCGCTCCGCTCTACCTTAATTACGACTAGCAACTCTTCACTGTTCTATATTTGAAATCAGATTTCGTAGGGCCAGTTCTAAATTCGAATTTCGAAGGTTGAGTTGGCCAGCTGCAATAGTCGCATGCGGCTTTGAAGCGTAAAACATTTCAATATTCATTCTGTAAGCTGGAGTGTTTTTCTTCGGGCCTTTTAAAAATAGAACGCGTGAGCGATGTTCAACGTACGGATTCGGTCGATTCGCGAGCAGATTTATCGTTCGGAAAGTATCGAAGGGGAAACGTTAACACTTGTTTTAAGGCCGCGGATGAAAGTTTTAGCAGCCATTCCATTTTTAATTTGAACTCTTTAAAACAACAAACACAATAAGTGGACCGATCGAGCAACATAACACACATCAGCTGATTCCGTGGAAACGTTATCTGTGCAGTAATCTTAATTGATTTAATTATAATAACGTAAACATCTTAAATTAATTTAAAGAGAACATTAACCCCATGGACCCGCGATTAGAGTTACAAATTGAAACCAGTTGTACTGTATCGTAATTTCTGCGTAATATGGAATTGTATCAATCTGGTAATGTAAACAGTGAGGTCGATAGCTGGCACATGAACCGGGCGCGATAGCGGTGCACCCTTATCGGCTGCTGCCCTCTAAGGGACACGACAGTATTCCATACTCTCAGATTTCACGTAAATATGCGCTCGTTAAGATAACGATTTCCTTCGGGCGACGCGACGGCCGTGTCCTTTTTTATTAAAAGTACTAAATTAAATTTTATTACTTACACGAAAATCCTTTAAGACATTTAAAGTCCTATCTACTAACTAATACGCAATAACTTTATCATACTGAGCCATTTTTCCCCGTGCATAAGGATTGGGAACAACATTTTGCATTACTAAAACCAATATTTTTAAATATAACGATTTTTGAAGCTTACATTTCCGTTTTCATCTAATTTGTCAATATTCACAAAGAAAATAACTCTTAATGATAGTGAAAATAGTATATCCGCGCATTAATATATCTTCTCTTTCATATAATATAGTGTTCTCTCATAAATGTGTCGTGGACTTTCATAATATATGACCAATTTTACATATAATAACGGTTGTCTTTTTACACACCGCGGACACTAGAAATTGTATTCTGAATGGTTTGACTCACACCCTCATATATTTAGAGGCACTAATAAAAACCTACGCTACGTTTTGATTTTCCCTGTTGTTTTTATTTTCACTTTTCATATTTAATTTACAATTTTTTCCGCTTTCGTTGTTACTATAAATCAAAAGTTTGATTTACAAAATAATAAAAAGTCGTAAGTAAATTATATTCTTACGGCACTTAATAAATTTAGATAATGGCAACATTACTAATAACGATTTTTAATTTTCGAACTAAACTATGCGTGTAGATTAATTTATTACTTTCAAATTTAGAATATTATAAATTAAATAGGTAAAAAAACAACACAATTAATACGATTACACTAAATGCAGAATGACTTAAAGTTAGCTCATAATACTGGCTGATTTTCTAAATTAACAAAAAAAAAGAAAGCTATCACCAGCCAGTGTTGCGGCGAGCAAAAAAAATCCGAAAAAAGGGTATCTCATCATAAATAACGTTGACATAGAGCCGCCCACGCGCGTCTTATTAACGCGTCTGTCCGTTTGTCCGTTCGTTACCTCTATTGTGGTTGTGAATGCGAGATTAGCCACACCGGCACTCGTGATTGACTATTTAAAGTTCGAATTCTGAGTGACGCGTTTCTAAACGGAACTTATGGAATTTATAGTTCTTTGTGCTACGTTCAGAAACGACTAATACTTTATTTTGAAATATGTTTAGTTAATAAGCTCTTAGTATTTAACAGATTAAATATCTTGCATAATTCTCGTCAACTATCTGATGGCAGTTTGAATTATTTTTGAAATTAGAAAACCGTATTCCGATAATTATTGACAACCTATTAGCCCCGACTTCGTCCGCATAACAGTGATATGTTCATTGATCCGGATAAAAAGTAGTCTATGGTATTTTCCATGTCTTATACCTACTACGTGTATATTGGGGGGAGGGATTGTTAGTAATGGGATCTAATTTTCCCATTATTAGAAATATACCCTATCAGATCGACCTCCACGCGGTTCCTCCAGGATACTATCGTGGTTAATTCTAGTGTATACCGCCAGCGTATACCGATAGTGCAGGCGGGGTTACCATTTTATTATCACCCATTGAAGGAACTACGTATATACTAATTTCAAAGAATCAGTTAAGCCGTGTATAGGATGTAAAAGGATATAGGCTACTTATCGCGATCAATAAAAATCCCAGTCACGCGGACGAAGTCGCGGGTAAAAGCTAATATAATAGAATAGTTTTTTTTTTATACAACTTAGAATGGCAAACAAGCTGACGGCCCACCTGATGGAAAGTGGTAACCGACGCCTATAGACATGAGCAGTACCATGGACATAACAGAGTATACTGTTTCGCCCATGATACCCCCCATGCGTTGCCACTCCTGAGGACTCAGGAAAATATTTATTGCCAGTTATAATAGAAAATACAGTAATATTATATACATAAGAATTGTCTCATATTAGGCAAAAGGAACTGGCTCAGCTGATGCTGCGAGTGCCCTAGTTACTACCAATCCCATTGCTAACAATATACTTTATCAGGTCGACCTCCCCGTGGTTCTCTGGAAACCATCGTGCTGAATTCCAGGTGTATTCATCACGATGGGTTAACTGCCTTTTCATCCTCACCTATCATCCCTCACAGGTGCCCCGCCAGCGTATACCGTTAGCGCAGGCGGGGTTACTATTCCATTATCATCGATAAATATATAAAATATATATACCAGCTGACCCGGCGAACTTTTTCCGCCTAACAGTCGATTCTTTAATTTTTTAGTTTTTTCTTAGCGGTACTGTACAGTACTTGGACATTGCAACATTACTTTATTTTTCTAAAATAAAAGAATTTTTCCAAAATAAACGTACTCTAAGTTACTCCTTAGCTTACATCAGCTGCCTGCCAATAAAAGTCCCGTCAAAATCGGTCCAGCCATTTCAGAGATTAGCCGCAATAGACAGACAGACAAAAATTGTAAAAAATGTTATTTTGGTCTGTGTACCGTATATATATATATATATATATATATATATATATATATATATATATATATATATATATATATATATATATATATATATATATATATATATATATATATATATGTATATACATATAGTAAAAAACGGTTATTTCAATATTATGGCCCACTTTCCATCAGGTGGGCCGTCAGCTTGTTTGCCATTCTACGTTGTATAAAAAAAATATATATGTATAGTAATTGTATTATTAGTATAAAACGTCTACCTAAATAGGTATCTCCTTGTAAATCAATAATTACTTACTTAAATGCATAACTTCAGTTGCAAGCCACAGTTTTTGCACAAACTGACATTTGTGTAGAATATTATTTAAAGATAGACATCTTTAGAATGGACAAGAAACAATTATTTATTATAAATTATGTAAAAATGCTTATGCCTTTTTAGCATCGCGTATCCCGTATTCAGATTTCTTGCTATTCTGGCCGTGTTGGCACTAAATTATGGATCTATTGGATACATTTCACGACCCTACTGTCCATATATCGTGACAGATGTACCGGCTAACTTAAACTTATGGAGTACCGACATTATCTCTATGATCTCCGTGTCCCTTCACTTATCTGGATACCATTATACCTTCTCATCAGACTTTTTATGTCCACCATAGGCTTAATTGGAAACACGTTCGTCTATTAATTATAGATGGATATCATGTTTATATTATAAATAAGAAAAACAACGCGCGCAGCGTTGCATTGACTTTCAAAATGTCTTAACAAGGATTCATAATTTATTCTAAAGATTCTTATCAAAATTAACAATATACGGGATCGTAGCGTTTCGAGCGCGCATCAGTGGCTGGCAACACCGGCGGGACTCGTTCTTGGCAATAACTTGGTCATCGCCCCGGCGGCCGCGCGCCACCGAAAACAACCGAACGGCTCCAGTGTAACCGAAATAACCTATCGGAACCATATTATTTCAATGGCAACGCCGTACCAACGCCAATCTAACAGATAAGCCACGCTAATTACCCGTAACGGCTTACTATTCATCTTGCGGCGGCCATAACTCTAAAAAGTGTCAACGCCGAAAAGCCCGCGCTAAATAGCCCGCTAACGGACCGTCGTGATTCCAATTTCAAACCTCGTTATCGTACTCCCGAAAAAAGGCGATGCCGAGAGCGCGATATTTGAAAATCGAAAAAGAGCCCCTCGGAAAAAAGAGACATTTTAAAATTGGAATTTTCTATATTCGTATAAGCGCAAACGGCCATTTGGAAATGTTATTTTCTGCTGTATGGCCAGTACCGATGTTGTACAGCGGCATTGTTCCAACCCTTCGACGGTTACAGCTGACTCATCTCGCTTCAATTAATATTGTTTAATGTATCTAGATCCCGGCGGCGTATTAGAGGAATTATATCATTTCGGCAGTCGCAAGAGACGGATTTGTCGATCGCCGATAAACTACATTTTGTTTGAACATTAAAAGAAATACCGTGTCACATAATATGCGAATAGGAAACATAACCCGGCATCTCTGTCCAAATAACTGTCGCGTAGCGAGATTAAGCTGATTTATGACATTGAGTATCAAGGTATCGTTGGGCAATAGTTCGCATTGAGATTACGCATGTATCCTATCAAGAATTCGATGGGAGCACATATAAAGAGGATGTAACACAATAAACCCTCAAATTAGCGACCGCGCGAATTAGCGTTGAATTCAAAGTGCGCAATTAAGGCGCGTCTACAAAGAGCCAATTCGAAAATGAACAGCGATATTCAAATTGAAAAAGGAACGCGATGCGAATAAAACAATGAGGAGTGGGTACCTGCCCTCGGGTAGTCGGTATGCGGAGCGTCGCATCTAGAGCGGAGTCGACGGCGCTCGGCCCGGCGCGAATCCAAATTCAAAAATGGAATGGAACAGCAAAATTTAAATAACAAATTAGTGGGTGCGTTTATAAAGCGCGTCAACCATCAGACTGATTCCAATTGATTTTGATACCTATTTGCATTGTGTTAAATTTTTAATATGTTTAGATAATAAGTATCTTACTTCAATGTAGATAGGCATGTATTTAATTAAATCTAACTTTTTATTTACCAAAGATGGAAGGTTCTTACAACCCACTTACAACTAGAATAGTCTATAACCTTTTGTAAAATATATACATATTGTACTTTTAAATGTCGATGAGTAAGAATTAAGTAGATATAGTATATAATCGACACTAATCGACTTTTATGTAGGTTTTTTTTTATATTTTTTATTTGTGCCTTAATGATATCAATACAAGAAATTTTACACTAATTGATGCCATAAATAAATTCATTGTTGTCATAATATTTTGCTTCATTTTGAAATTGAATAGGTACTCTTGTATCTAACATACACAATAATCTTTCAAACAAATAGAATATCATTTAAAGCAACAACCATATTATTTTCCGTCGCGTATGCAATAAATTCTTTTATAAAAACAGATAAGAAATGTTTTAAGCGGCGGATTTTTATTTTTATATCAACCGGAATTGTGTTCGGGGCATCCATCTTGTGGACGATAGCTCCGCTATACTCTTTCTATTTCAGTTAATCATTTACCCGCGGGGCCATTAAAGACAAAGATACAGAGACAAACGGACATACATTCGGTGCTGAGAGCTAATCTACACCCACGGTGGAGAAAAAAAAATTGTTTTAAAACCGGTGACGTACCGGAAAACGGGCGTCTTCTATCACACAATAATCCGGGTTGAGAAATGGCCACGTCCTAATCACCATATCGCATTAAAAACGTAATGTCTACAGACCGGTCTCACTAGTTTTATTTTATTATATGAATATATCATTTTGTCGTATACACTGTTATATAATAGATCAAATTAAATTTATTTGGTCAGTGCCGTGGCGATGACCGTTTTTAGAAGTGTTACTTATCTAAAATTCGAAATATAAAAATACGAAACGAACGTGTCATTTGTCTGATATTCGAAATACGAAACGTATATGTCATTTATCTATAATTCGAAATACGAACGACTACACATACACGAGACCAATTTGTATTTCTTTTTTTTTTCTTTCTACGGAGAATGGCAATGTTGCCAGTTAAATAAAAATTAATTGGTCTTGGATGTATTATACAGCTGAACGCACTATCTAGTCCCAAATTAAGCAGAGCTTCTGCTATGGGGTCTATACAACTAACTGGCATACTTTTTTTAAATAAATACATACAAAATAGACATAGTTATTAAACTAAGATTGTGGTATATATATATATATATATATATATATATATATATATATATATATATATATATATATATATATATATATATATATATATTGTGGTATTGTAAATATATCTATCATACCGTCCTCGGCGACCCTTGAAGATAATCATTATCACTTTTAAGAACTAAGAAGTTATCCAATACCCAATTTTTAAACGAACAGAAACTACGGATTTTTCTGTTATGAGACTTTTTTTTTAATTTATTAGTCTCAATAATAATAAGTGTTTACTTTATTACCGTGTATAAAGATTTCGTACAGCTGTGGATTTTTGCTGTTTTTAGTTATTTATATTTTTGTTTATTTTATTTAATCCCCACTACCTACCTATAAAAGAATTTTTTTTAGGATTATCAGTCTTTAGTGTTAAATATTTGCTTATTTCTTTTTTATTAGATTTTTTAATTACTTAACACCTATTTACTCATTTTAGGTAGAAAATTTGAAGCCGTTATTATTTTCTGTTTTTGATTATTTTTTCCTTTTTTTTTTAATTATAAACTAAAAAGGTTTAACCCTTTCCACTCCAATGTCGAGCGTCACTCGACAATGATGTTGCGCCATACCAAAAGGGATTATAAAGATTAGAATTAAGAATTATAATATAGTATCCTGTAATTACTCATAAAATAAAGTTTATCATATAAGAAAAAATCAACTTTATTTACAAAATACGAAAAAAACCCTAAAAGTTAAAAAAAAAAACACAATTTTAACGTGGAGCTGGTGAAATTTATAATTTTCGAATTGGAATTATTTCATTAGATTTATTCCCTACTATTTGATCAGGGTTGCCAGATAATTTCATATAAATGGTAGCCGGCGGTCAACGGAAAAAAAACCTGATAGTTCTGATCGAAAAAAAAAGATTCTTAAAATAAATTTATTTTATAATGTATAATATATCTAATAATATCCTTCTTTATAATAGATATAAAATGAAAATCAACTAAGATAACCACATAAAATTATTAAATTAATTTTTTTTTATACAACTTAGACTGGCAAACAAGCTGACGGCCCACCTGATGGAAAGTGGTGAATGCATTATTAGGAATGGGGATTAGTAGCCCCATTGCTAGCAATATACCCTGTCAGGTCGACCTCCTCGTGGTTTCCCCTGGAAACCAACGTGATAGATTTATTAGTAAATTCGTCACGGTGGACTAACTGACCTGGTTCATTCTCACCTATTTAAACACTTAAACATTAAATGGAATAAATAGTTATACACTATTTATTTCATTTAATGTTTAAGTGTTCTAATAACTAAAAAAGTAAGGTATAATTCTAAAGGAAGTTATTATACTTTTTTGCTGAAATCAGACCTCAAAGTCGTAAAAATTACTAACATACCTAGGTCATGATTCGTTCTCGCTAAATGTTACGAAATCCAATAACCGATTTTAGATGACCATAGACAATATACCTGCCTATTTAAAATAATAATTTATATATGTATACTCTTATATAAACCAATATTATATCTAAAGAGTTAACTTTTTATTGTTTGTAATTGTGGAAACTCAAAAAATGCTGAACTATTTTGAAAAATTTACTTATCTATTACGTCTACATTGTAAGCGCATAACATGGCGTGTATTTTATTTAAAAAAAAAATAACCGTGCAAAGACATAGCGGATCCCTAGTTGAAAAATATCTACAGAGTATGTTCACCCTGTTCAGCCTGTTTCCTATGCATAGACATAAAATTAATCTACCCATACAATTACAAATTCATAAAAAAATAATAATTAAACATTACTGACATTAACAGAGCCGTAAAACGAGTAATATGCGATTTTTATAACCCACTTAATTAAAACAGTGTGTAAAATTAACTAAAACTTGACACACTGTTACAGACAAACGCTGTAATACTGATAATAAGTGGCGTTCGCGTCGATTGGTTATATTTTATTATCTACCTAACTTCCTAAACATGCAATAACTTAACACATTCGCAACCTTGCCAGTGGTGAAAATTAAAAAATTAAAATCCATCGCTATCTCAACGTGGCGACATCACTAATGGCGGGGCATTTTTCAACACTTTAAACGTAAAATCGAGTTGTTTTATCTTGAAATGTGAACGAAATTGCCTATACAATACTGGTATTATCTTTACTGTTGAAAGTAAGTGGCAATAATAAGTTTAACGCGAGCCGAGCGGCCGCGGCCGCGGCCGTGGCGCCCGCACACTGCCGGCGTCTTAGAAAAAAAAAACACTAAATGTCAAATAGTACCTAAGTAATGTTTGCCGCCAAAATATTGTGCACACAATTATATTAGAGCGATCTGCACATCAACATTGCAATAATTTGCCTAGATATAGTGGTTTAAGTGTATTAGAACTTAATTATACCTAATTTACTTTATAATTTATAGTTATTTTTCAACTTAAGGTAAATTTTATTACAATAAAACTAATAGATAATCTAAAATCTTACTAATTTTAAAAATGAGAAATTTTGTAAAAATATTTAGATGTTCACTTAATCATGTTTTAAACGGAACGGATTTAATTATTTCATACACGGATAGGTTATCATATCCTAACTTAACACATAAGATATTTTCTTAGATTATATACATAGAGCATCGAGTCTCAAAAAAGGGTCAGTCTTTTTGTCAGCTAATTGGCAAATTAGCTGACTCGTTTTTTTTTTTTTTATCAGTGTTCTATATACTTACGCATAAAATGTATCTTGACGTATTATTTAATAAATAAAATAAATGTTTACGCATTAAAAAGATGCAGAAATTATAAGACAAAATAAATGTAGAAGTTACAAAAGGAATCACTCATAACTATTTATCACGCAATTTTGTATGAAAATGTTGATCCGTTTTTCTCGAAGCATTTGTATGGAGATTATCTATATAATCTAAGGCTATTTTATAATGATTCACACATACAAATTCGCGGAAAACAGCCAGTATAACTGTGTAAAATATACATTAAGTAGGTACTTATTTTAAAGTCTCATCTCACTATAATGCGACTGTAAAAAAAAACTATAAATAAGTAAGCATATAATACAGTTTTTTTTTTTTTTAACTTTAACGACGATCAAAGAAATTTTATTGCACAAATGTAAGTATAAAATATAAAAGTTTAACTCCGCCGCTCCAAATTATTGGTGAGATTTCGTTAACTGATAACTCGGATACTTTTTATTACGTTTCAAATTGTGTTAAAATGATATAAAAAAATATATATTTAATTTTGTATTCAGATACTTCATTCTACGGATTTGCGTATTAAAGTGCCGTAAGGGGAAAGAGAAAATTTATTTAATAAAAGATTACGTTTAAACCCAAAACATTAACTGGATCACATTTTTAATACAATTCTTTATTAAAAACACAAAAAATTAATTAGAACAAAATCAATATAGATACAAAAAAAAATTGTTATTGTATATTAAAAATATATATTCTTCCATGATACCATTTTCTACGTTAACTATTACATAGATAGAGGATACGATCATGGCGAGAATGGACTGTAAAGACACGTCCTTGCTATAGATTTTTTTTCTTATTACAAGATGAGTTTGATCTTGATCTCGCCTCACTTGATGGTAAGTGATAACAAGATCTAGGATGGACCGCGCTTACCCTGAATACACTTATTCGCCATCAACATTAAAAGAGTCCCAGTTTGTATTTCTCCGGAAAGACAGAAGTAGAAAGAGTTTTCTATTTTCTAGCAGTTCGTATTAGAAACTGAGGTAAATCGATTTGTGTGAATGCGCGGATGCGTAAAACTTCTATGAGTTACTTTGAGTTTTAGTTGTTTAAAGATTTTAATATCCTTAGATATGTAAAATATCACTTAATTTACAATTGATATTATCAATATAGAATTACAGTGTTTTAAATATAATAAAATACACAGTTCGATTGACCAATATATAATTTTACCACCAAATATCAGATAAGTAATTTATTTCTTAATACAGTACTTTATTTAAACGTACTTTTTTACGTTTTTTTTTCTTAATTATTATTAGAAAAACAAACGAACAGCCGATCCACCTGATAGGAAGTGATAACCGTCGTCAACGAAAACTTACAACAGTGCAAGTTTGGGAATTACATGGCAACAAATAAATACTGATATATTTATTTTATTCTATAATAAACTTGACAACAAACTTCTTGAATATCTATTAATACCAAGAATTTACAACTGGCAACACATTACTACTAAGTCATTCCGACTTGTGAGTAATATTATAAATTCAAAAGCGAGTCTCTCTGTTTTTTTATTACAATAATTGGAAGTCTAACCTGAATATATACCGACATAAAGAAGCCCCACCCAAATGAAGTTGGGAATATCGTTTAGTATTTTAAATAAAACATATTAAGCATATATATATATATATATATATATATATATATATATATATATATATATATATATATATATATATATATATATATATATATATATATAAAACTTAATTATAATGTTGGAACGAAACTATTAACAAACGCTACCAAGAATATTAAATTTTAAATAATTTAAACAAATTGGCCTAACAAGGATCAATTTCAAGGGTAGATTCGATACAATGTACTGCCACTACAAGGCTATAGTTAAATTCGTATCCTGCAATCGTTGTTTTGAATTCATATCGAGTATAAAAACACTAGTTATTTACAAAACGGTCTCATAATTTGCAGGAGTCCCTACAAATGATTACGCACCTACTCAATATGCGTAACATACTCTCATGTCACATGATAGGTACTATAAATGCGAAAGCCACTCTCGATCTTGTTACCTTTTCGATTTACTTATAATTTGACAGTCCAATCGTATGTCCTAAAATGTCGAAACCGGTCGAGTTTTAGTAAAAATTATTAGGTAAATTTATTTGTTCAATAATTTATGAAATTCACACATGGCTTATTATTATTATTATGGTATTAATTCAATATTAATTCACCATAAATGTCGAGATATTTTGCTAAAAATGTTTAAAAATGTCGAATAAAATCTACAGTATCGTGTACTTGTAATTAATAACTTTAATATATTCAAAAGTTATTTATCAACGAAATACCTAATACGTGGAAACCAATCATGAATGTCTCTGTCTCAAAAACGAATCTAACCAAATAACGAATACATTTCAATATTTTTATTTATTCAACATTTGAACTCTAGCTAACTCAAAGCTATAATTATAAGGTAAAACCTAATATCTAGAGATTCAGATAATTATTCTAAGAAATTAATTCTTTTGAGTAAAAATAATATGTGTGTATTAACAAAGGACACTGCAAACTAAACTAGCATATGGCCCAACTAGGATTATGCCCAAAAAATTTTTAAGGATTTTGTCACAAGGAAAAAAAACCGCCGCCGCACTTAAATTGTGGCTGTAGCCCACTCAAACATAAACGATATTTCTTTGAAAATACTTGATATTCGAAGGAGATAACAAAAAACAACTTAAAATCCCTATCATTGATAGGAATTAACAGCGAACTTTAAAAAAGGACATGCACAAAAAATCATGGAAAAGGCACAGTGTTTACAAGTTTTTCTGCTTGAAAAAGCCCGTCTTTTAATAATAACAATATCTATAAATATAGAAGTAGGATTAAAAGTTAATTTAACAAAATATAAACAGCAGTTGTAAGAATAAGTTGTTTTTATTTCTAAATAAACACTGCGTGTATCAGATCACGTGTTATCAATCCTTGTTTAGTGGGCCACAGCCAAAAACCCAATATTATCACAGATTACAACCGGCTATTAGTGGACAAATTGATATTCTTATCGACTGTATCATAAAATTTACGATAGGCTTTCGTTTACAATGATCGGACAAGTTTAGTGCAAATATAATTTTGTCCGAATTATCGCGCAAGTATGGCGTAACGTCAAATTGCTGTTTTATTCGTCTACGTGCCCGTTTATGAGGCGCCACCAAATTGCCTCTTCGACATAATTGATTGATTGTCATCCAACAACAGCTGTATAATCTATGGTTTTAAAAAAATAATAAAAAAAAAATACTTGTCAACCTAACCAGCGGCGTTATAATATAAAAATTATTCAATTTAATGCATTATTGAAATACCTTACATGACATATTAGTAATTACCTACGTACTGGAATTAAACTGAATTGAGTATAAGTACTAATTTATTTTAATAAAATACGTAATTATTGCATTATAATTGATTTAATTACATTTTTATTCGAACTTATTAATATTTACTGTCTTTGTTCACATTTTTAGAGTCTTCAATACCATTTATTTATTATATATTGTACTCGTAAATTGAATAGATGTATATTTACTGTAGTTTACGTAGTAATATAGTAGAAAGATTGTAATAAAAGTCCTAAAACATACCTCAATATATTTTTTTTTATAATTTAAACGTGAATATGGTAAGATATATTTTTATAATATAAATTATACAATAAAGTACTGACAAACTGTATATTTTTAGAAAAATATTTGACTATCTGGCATACAACATTTTACATTAATTAACAAGTTTTATTATTGTTATACCTAATATCTATTGTTATTTATAATCTATAGCAAAGATTAAAAAAAAATCATATGACTATATAATTAAATTATTCAAAATTTCAATTTTGTTTATGTTAAATTAAAACAAAAATGAATATTAAAACTAACTAAATTCTATTTTTGTAAAAATTTTAAATTCATATAAGCACGTAACACTTATTTACATTTATTTCATTGCAAAACTTATATAAAAAAAAATTGTAACTGTACGTAAAATAAAAGCGAAATGTAGGTAAGTATCTCATTAAGTAAATTTAAATTACATAAAGCCATTTACGTAAGTTGAGTTTAGCTACATCTAAATATATTTATACACATGTCATAAGTAAATGTTCCTACATTTTATTTATGTACAACTTCCAAATACTCGGTTCACTTGATAACAAAAACAATTTATTAAAATTTATGTTAATTTTACAGCTATACCTACCTATTTGTTGTTTGTTGTATGGATTATTATGAAAAATATAATTAATTCATTTTTATTTACAATTAAACATAAGCAAGTACGAAGATATGATTATTTTCTTACTTTTTTTAATATTTTTTTTTTTTTTATATTTTGGCAGAAGGCTAGTGTAGCCAAGTTTTCATTATTCCAAGTAGGTATTTATTATTTTAAGCATTATAACTTAATTATACAATACAGTTCAGAACTAATAAAATGATAGTTACGTAGTATTAACAAAGAAAATTACTATTATTAATAAAAATAGTATAAAATATATATTATAAGTAAATTATTCAATAAATTTTCTTATATACATATACGTACATTATATATGAATTAACCGATCGAAATAGGTAGTTAAACACTTTTGACTGTATTTTACCGTCGAAATACATTTAAGCGGTAACGTAATAAATTAAATATTTATTTTGGTGCATATTCATTTATTACAAATTATGCTATTATGTATGTAAAAATTATTAAGTCACTCCTGCGCCACCTACCCACTTCTATTTGTTCTCCTTTAACCAAAGATTGTAAGAGATTGCCCTAGCGATAAGACCGCCTTTTGTATCTTTACGTATACATTTTTAATCTGTACTTCATGCTACTGTTTTTTACTTGAATTTTCTAATTGTCATTGGTTTTTTTTTTTTATTTCTGTTGTAATAGAGTTAAATAAACAAAAATATGCTATTACAGTATATATCTGACACCACTGACGAGTTTTAAAGCTTTTAAACCAAGTTTTATAATTATATTTCCATTTCTAAACTCTATTCGTCTAATATTTTTTTTTATTTTATACCAACGTTTCAAAAATAATTTCGAAAATAATATAAAGCCGTTAAAAATTAAACGTTAATAAAGTAACTTTCGTGAAAGTGCAGTGTTTTAGTTTATCCATTAAAAAACAATCAAATGTTTCCTCTTTAAAGTATGTAGTAGGTGTCTACCAACTTATATAAGTTTAAAAATTAAATATATTTTTTGTAATAATAAAATTACAAAAAAAAACAGGTTATGCAATCATTTAACTGCTTATAACAATACTAGACTAGTTGTTTATTGCGGATTCGCTCACGCGACGGGAATGAGTGGTAAAGGTATATTTTATACTTTGTTACCGTCGGAATTTCGGAGTATCGTTTCTTAACGTACGTTAATTAGGATGAGTACTAAATTTATACACTTTCATATAAAGTTAGTTAAAGTCCGTTTCACAGTTTAGTCGAAACAAATCATTTTAAGCAACTACCAATTAAGGATTCTTAATTCGTCTATTTAGGTACCTATTTTTTTTAAGTTACGCGATATTATCACTTATTATGAACTAATTTTAAGTTATTAAAAGAGTTATCTTTAACTTTGAACTCAAGAGTTTGCTGGAAAAGAACTCTTACAGAGTTAACCTTGCCTGTTGATCGTCTTTGTTCAAAATAATTTATATCAATGTAATCTTTGTGTGCAATTAATTATAAAATAAATAAATAAATTCTTTTAACGTACGATAGAATTTATTCTCGTATTTATCTCATTTAAATTTACTCAAAATGTAAAATGCTGTTTTTTTTTTTGCAAGTAAATATGATATTAATATTTTTTTTTATAGAAATATTCATATTTATATAATTTTTATTAATGACATTTAATGTATAAATAATTAATAAGGGTATCATAGGCTACAACAACCGCTTACCATCAGGTGGGCCGCATGCTTGTTTGCCACCTCAGTAGAATAAAAAAATAAAAAAAGGGTAAAATCTTAAATTACTTATATTTATTTGATAAGCACACTACACTCTGTTACACTTACACCTACCTACTCTGTATTTAATATAGTATAATAAATATAAAATATATATTCTCGTATATAAATTAATAAAAATAAACTTTAGTAAGTAGTTTCTCTTCAATAAATGATTTATTTATCACGTATTTCTTAATATAATTATAGATAAAGATAGGTATCTACAGATAACTAGATAGATGCACGTCGTTTAGTATAATATGTTGCTAGTAGGTATTAAAAACTCTAATCACCAAATCCTATTTTTGATCTAGTATGCGCTATTATAAGTTTTTTTTTTTTATTATCTGTCTCTGTGCAAAATTTTATTCAAATTTGTTTTGCCATATATGTCTCATGAACTTTAACATTTACATCTTATCTATTTAGTATTTAGTAGAATTAAAAGTAACGAATTAAAAGTAACTACCTACACGCCTTTTTACACCTAAAGTTCCACTTTTAATTTTATACAATAAAATTATATTTTTCGGATTATCAGTTTTCTATGTGATGCGAAAGTAATGACGAACTTGTTAATTAACATTAACAAAACACTAAATCAGTAATCTTAGTTTAAAACCACTAATAACAGTAAAATAAATGCATAAACAAAGCTATTTGTGAAAAAAATAATTGTTTATATAATTTTGTTCATTAAAAATATAAAAATGACTATAAACTCTTATTACGAATTAACCATTTATCGTTTTTGAAACACGAATAATAATATTTTACAGCAATGGATCTGAATACCAGTAAATGATCGAATAAGAAACGGTTACATAAGAAAACAATATATTTTGTAGTACTAAAAAATCTCGGACATTAACCGAACCGTGTCATGTATGAACTAGACGTCACACTGTAGGGAACTGGTACAAAAAACTATTAGAATGAGTATAGCGATCTTATTTTATAAAATTATATTGTGAAATACGGAATTGTCGAATTAAAAATGGAACTTTAGGTATAAGTTAAGTGTAAACGCACGGGTTACCGTCGGCAACATATCGTGTGGGGGCATAATGATGTACATAAACAATACGTATATTATGCGATTTAATCTTATAATTATATACTTTGATATTACGATATATATCTATTAACACATTACCGATATATCTACTTGGCATGTTGCTTTTATAATAATGCGATCTCTCATTATTTCGTTAATACATAATTGCGATTATGCGCCTTAATTATCGCATCCACAATCCATTTTATCTTGCACACGATTTTATCGTTGTCATAGATAAATTTGCACGTCACTTTTTTTTTTTTATTTATATAAAAAAATTAAAAGTCCATACACACAGGCGTGTTGGGATTTTTTACGTTACATGATCACTAGTTAATTGCACAGCTGTCAAATTTGAATAATGACAGCCATCTTCTAAGAACAACAAGAACGTTAAATTTGTTTACAAAATTAACAGAAAAGGATTAAATAGGTATTTTCTATTTTCTGGAATTTAAACAATAACAACTGAATAGGTACGTATCTATCCTATAGAATAATGTCACTGTTCCGTTAGGCCATGTTTACCGCCTAGTAAAAAAAAAAAGTTTTATTGTCAATTGAATTTTATTGTGAGTTCCTGAGACTCTTTTGTATCCAACAGTGCGTTTAAAAGCTGCTTGTTGCAAGCAATTCCTATGGGACCCTAAGAGAGCATTCGACAATGGGCGCCCCGCTGTAGTCTGTATTATCCCATTTATATGGTACGTTCCAACATACGGTTCCGTCAGGTGGCCAATGTATGTATAAGAATTCATTTATTCAGTAATCCGACGTAATGTATTCGCACAGCCATAGCCGCGTCTGCCGCGTTAGACAATGGGTCTAGTTCACGCATCTATTACACTGGACAGCGGCCACTTACGTTAGTTTTCGCTGATTTATCTAGATTTGTACTAATGAGCGTTTATAACGCCCTAACCCTATCACTATGTAATGTATTCCACTTCGTTTTCACTATCACGGGCGATGCTCCGGTGTGATGATTCGACGCGTTTTACCATTCGATTATATATTCTGAACGCGTTTGACTTGTTAAAACAACTCCCCGGTGCCGGAGCATGCTTAATGTATCGTCTCAAATGTCCTACCTGTTACTTAACATGTCTCAATTTTGATTTAGTCATGCTATGGCTGTGTAGCGACAGCGCCTTTGCCTTGTAAACATTTATGAGTACGACTTTAGTTTTTTTTTCTGTGAACAGCTGTATCTAGATCTGCCTATCTCATCGGCGAGATAACGTTTTATTGTATTGACAAAATTATATCACGGGCCTTCTAGTTTTACGTAAGTGAGTATATTGTCAAATCCATTGATATCGGTATCAACAAATCGCTCCGGCCGCGCCTACTACTGTCGACAGTGTAACTGTGTTGTGTTGTGTTTGCAGTGTGGATAGTGTCAAACAGGGTACGTACCCTAGGCTGAGCCATGAAAGCTCGGCCCGAGCCCGGGTGCAAGGCTCCGCTGGCCACCACGAACGTTTTTCGTCACGGGCCCAACCTAACACAACACACAAGCACGTGAACACATACACATAAATTATTTGACACCGTCACAGCGGCCCGCTAGCTCACTAGTGTCATAATGCACTCGCGACGGTTGTAAACTTAAGGTTTTGTAAGGTTCGATCACGGGACGCGGCGTGGCCGAGCGAGGCGCGGGGAAGCGGGAGGCCCGACGCGCTCGGCAGTCTGGCGGACACTGGCGCGGGCCGAGCGAGCAGGGCCGTCGGCGGGGCGTGGCGGCCCGCCCAGCGCGGCGGCGGCCAATCGCGCGCGCGGCCCGCTCGCGCACGGACGCCGCGCCGCGGTGCGCGTGTGTGCCGCACACCCGCGTCGCCCGCCCGCCACACCGCGCGCGCGCTCGCCGTACACGGTCGTGCGCGTTTTTTCAACGGTTTTTGCGACAATTACATGAGAGTTTTCCTCTGCTCGGATTTTCTGCACTGTAGCTAATCAAAATTGCACAGTTCCTCTCGTACGGAACGTCGCGAGTTAGGCGTCTCACGCTCACGTGTGTGCCGCTCCAATGATATGACTGGATGTTTTTTTTTTATCTTATAATTTCAAGTTATGTACAAACACTGCGAATCTTGAGAAAACAACTCGTATAGGGTCACAGTAATTTGCTAATAGTAAAACAAGTGTTCGTCTGGGCGTGTGGTACGCATGCGCCGTGCCCCTTTAGCTCTCGGTACACAAAAGTGCTTGATGTGAAAACTTTCCGAGTTAGAGAGTGACCGCAACCATTCATAATTTAGATCCAATCTCGGCACTACACTCCAATACGGAATTATAGGTACACAGCTCACTTTAAAGCGAAAAATTAATTTAGGTAGGAAACTACAAACAGAAACTTAGATAATTAATTTAAAAACATAAATAGGTAGGTGCTAATATTCATTAATAGCTACATATCTTTAATAGTAGAGAGGCCTTAACATTTCCCAAATATTGATTAAAAAGAAATGAATTTAGTATTAAAAAAAGATATCACCGAAAGTAGACAAAAAAGCGTATCACTTCTGACAATAGCGGTTGAATTTTGGTCGACTTAATTGAGAATGGAAACTTAGCTAGGAATATTGAATATTTACTGTACTTACGACTGTAGCAGCTACTTGTCGACACAAGCGGTCCTATTAACACTTCCGATTAGACTTGCCTACGTTTGCAACATATAGATAGATAGATAGATAATTTATTTGCATTACTTACTTACAGCACACAAATTACAACATACATATAGAAAAAAAAGCGAGATAACATAAAGGAAAAAAAATACACAATGCTAAATACAATTTTCGTTTGGAGTATAGGTTACAGTTGGATCGTATCCTGGTTATAGCCAAATACCTATCAACATGTTTAATAGGTATATAACCATAAATAAATCAATTTTTTAACTATACACATCTTTAACCTATACCTATTGGCTTACCTTTTAAGATATACAAAGACATATAGCGTTATTTCATATAATATACTTATTAGATATATGTACATACCGATCATATAATGACGACGTTAAAAAATCAACGCCTTTGAAATTAATCCAAAAAATAAGCCACTGTAAGCAATAACAGTAGAATTTAAATATGCTAAATACAGAATACGAACTTATATAATTTTACTGAATGGTTGCTGTAGTCGTTAGACTGGAAATGTAAAACCTCTGACTGTATTTTTAAACCACCAAACTATGTAGTTAATTAAACCTATGCAATACATAATCCAGTCACTATTTATGTAATGACCAAGCAAATACATATGACGTACTTACCAATATGTATCTCAAATAAACACGTAACTACAACCAAATCAAATTGGGGGGAAAGGATTGTTAGCAACGGAGTTTGCCAGCCCCATTGCTAGCAATATACCTTATTAGGTCGACCTCCACGTGATTCCCCCTGGAAACCATCGTAAACAATTCTTGTTGAATTCGTCACGATGGGCTAACTGGCCTGCTTCATCCTCACCTATCATCCCTCACTGGTGCCCCGCCGGTGTATACCGATAGCGCGAGTGGGGATACCATTCCATTAACACCCATTAAATAAAAAAAAAAACCAAATCAAATTCTCTTGTTGCATAATTACACATATGATTCAAGTTTACACATAATCTTTTACAAAATAAATAAGTTCAAAATATTATACATTATATTACCTATCTATACTTATACGAAAATATATCTGTACTAAAAAAAATAGATATCAATAAAATGAGCCTAAAAAGTAAACCAGTGCTGTCAATAGCCATAGAATTTTGGTATACTTAATTAATGGTGAAAGGATACCTGTAGTTAAGTATGCACATGGTATAATGTATCCAACGTACCCAATAATCAGGGCCTCTTATATCTCTGTTTGTGGTTTTAAACCGCTAAACCTTAATTTACCTACCTATATAATACACATATATAATAGTGAAAACATATTCTCAATTTTACACACGAACCTACTATATAGGCCTAGCTGTAATATTAAAAACTACAGCTAGGCCTATGTGGTATAAATAAATTACAGAATAGTATTTCATAACTGTATGAAATATATAAAAATACATAGCTACTAACCTATGTAGTTTCGAGGTTGACATAAAATTAAAAATGCCGACTTTCCGATATAATTTTCCGTATATTTTTTACGCCATATTTGACAAGACAATATTTTTTTATTTCTACATTATAGCAAAGACATATTACAGATACTGCCTTAACATAGGTAATGTAAGAAATTATCTGTAATACGTACACTTGCAGAAAAACGGATTTATATTTAAAAATAATCGACAGCATCAATATGTGTGCTAAAAAAATGATCCATTGCTGCCAATCGCCGTAGAATTTAGGTGCGTCGAATTGAGGACTGAAACTTATAGGCTAACGTTACTGTAGGCTTTCGTCTAACCTACTGTACCTTGAAATCTTATTGTTTTATGCTATCCTATTCTGTATATATGAATAGGATACTTGACTTGGTCATTGTTTATGAAGTAACAAAGTGTAAATGTTTCCAATAAGTTGAAGATTATGCAGACACTAAGGTATGGAACCTTAGACAGCAGATAGATAATCCTACCTTCATCATTACGTTACATTGTTCACTGCTGTGTATATTTCTCTCTATTTTAAGTATATTTCTTCCAAAGAACATAGACCTTTTTTTTTACAACTTAGAATGGCAAACAAACTGACGGCCCACCTGATGGAAAGTGGTAACCATCGCCTATAGACATGAGCAGTACCACATGGACATAACAGAGTATACTGTTTCGCCCATGATACCACCAATGCGTTTCCATTCCTGAGGACTCATGTGTTATTCCTCTGTACCCTGTAAATTCACGCCATATCCCACCCTTCAAACCGAAACACAGCCATGCAAACACAACTGCTTCACGGTTGAAACACGAATGGGACAGAGGTACCCAAGCAATCGACTTTTGTACAAAGTCTCCCTCTGGTAAAACTTTAATATATAGCAATCATATAAATATAGAACTAACTCATTCAAAAAACCTTGATTGATCACCAAACGCCACCCACCTAATATTTTTTTATCGAAGTATAAAATATCCTATCTCTTAAGTTAAAGAGAACATTACACATTTATAAAAAATCATTACAATCGGTTAAGCCGTTTCGAAGATTAGAACGTGAACGGATATCGTGTCACGGGAATTTTGGATAATCTGTTATAATAGAAGTTAACGAGAACGTATGCAAGTTTTGTTGAAATTATCATAGAAACACACTCTAAAAGAAATTTAGGGGCTAGGAAGTGACAAACAAACTCACTATCATATTTGTGATCTTAATATGAAAGCAGTACCTACAGTTTTCATTGAATTAGACATAAATTGTATAAAATATAGAATCCTACCTAATTGAAGTTAGGTATATACATATATTTAGATAAATATAGTTTTTTTATGGCAGATACTGTTATTTATTTATTTACCCTTTATTGCACCACTTAAAGAATAATACAAAATACATATATTATATATATATATAGGCTTCTTAGGGTTCCGTCGATATTTTTATATAGTATAAAAAAAAGTTGCTTCCATTTTTTTTTTAATTTAATTAATCCTTACTAATATTTTAATTAAGGATAAGAAAGCTGAAGTGACAATGGATTGGTCACATAGAAGAACCGATAATCAATGGAGAAGAAAGGTTCTTGAGTGGCGACCCCGTACGGATAAACGCAATGTAGGACGACCCCCCACTAGATGGAGTGACAACCTCAAATGCATTGCAGGGAGTCAGTGGGTGCAGGTGGCTCAGGACCGTTCCTTAAGTTTTTTTTCTTTATACAACTTAGAATGGCAAACAAGCTGACGGCTCACCTGATAGAAAGTGATAACCGTCGCCTATAGACGTGAGCAGTACCATGGACACAACAGAGTATACTGTTTCGCCCATGATACCCCCCTTGTGTTGCCATTCCTGAGGACTCTGATGTTATTCCTCTGTACCCTGTAAATTCACTGCCATATCCCACCCTTCAAACCGAAACACAGCCATGCAAACATAACTGAATTACGATAGAAACACAAATAAGTCAGAGGGGCCCAATCAAACTACTACTAAATTATCAAAATATATATAAAATTAAAATTTCATTTCAATTATACTCTTGTCTTATTTGCTACTTGGATATGTTTATAAATAAATATCCTTAATACGCAACTTTCTTTTCATTTAAGTTTCCTCTTGTCAGTGCAACTAATTCATGCATCTTCTTGCAGCCAGCTCTATCCCAGGCCATATCCTTGACCTCCCTATACGACATGACACCTAGTGTTTCCTTTATCTGTCCCATGTAGTTATTCCTCGGTCTTCCACTTCCTCTTTTGCCCTCTATCTTTCCTTCTACTATGCTCTTTAAAAAAATCGTCATGTCGTATAAGATGGCCCAGCATTTTGCCTCTTCTATTCTCTATTATTTCAACCAACATTAAGTCATATTAAATTTTATCTTGTTTGCTGTGTAATTATATAAACTATGTTAACTCATTCTAATAATTAAAAGCTTATTTGTTTATACTTGTACAAAGGTGTACAAGTATAAACAAATAAGCTTATATTTGTAATATACTTGTACACCTTTGTACAAGTATAAAAAAATAAAAGTGTGTAAAAAACATTAAAAAAAAATTACTCCTCTCTATTCAAAGATTACTTGGAAGAGGCCACTTTTGGCGATAAGGTCGCCAATTGTTTTCTCAGTGTATTCTTCTCTTGTAATTGTTTGTAATAAGTTATAAGTCGTTAATGTTTAAATAAGTTTACTACTGTAATCTTTTGAAGGAAGCAATAAAGAGTAGGTTTCTCTCTACTCAACTGTATAACCTACATTTATTTAACCTGATAAGGCATATTTCTAGCAACGGGGCTGTCAAACTCCATTGCTAACAATCCCTTTCCCCCCTACATAGGTAGTTTGTGGCTAAATAAATAAAATGATGCAAGTGTTTTTATCACACAATATTTCACGAACATCTATTTGTTTACCACCATTTCGATTTTCTCGTTTAACCGTCTGCAAGTTTTTTTTTATACAATTTAGAATGGTAAACAAGCTGACGGCCCACCTGATGGAAAGTGGTAACCGTCGCCTATAGACATGAGCAGTACCATGGACATAACAGAGTATACTGTTTCGCCCATGATACCCCCCATGCGTTGCCATTCCTGAGGACTCATGTGTTATTCCTCTGTACCCTGTAAATTCACGCCATATCGCACCCTTCAAACCGAAACACAGCCATGCAAACACAACTGCATCACGATTGAAACATGAGTGGGACAGAGGTACCCAAGCAATCGACTTTTGTACAAAGTCTCCCTCTGGTATAATTACGATTATCTAATATATATATTTTTTAAGTACTTGTTCTTGATATTTATAGCACGTAGATGTTACGTGTGTATATAAGAGATAGACTATATTTTTTACATATTTGTATATTATATATAATTTTGTATATAATTAATATATATCAATAATTACTGAATTTCGGAAAAAAAGATACAAAAATCTGTAAAGAAAAATATGCCAATACACTTAATATGCTAAACTACAAGCGATCCATTTTCCGGAGTCCGGTTAAGAATTGCCAATTAGATGAATTGTAAATATGGATCCTTATTGGAACCTGTTAGGAATTACTAATTCGGCCATTTTGCATCTCCTGAACAGTTTTGCCTGCTTACAAAATGTAAGACAGCCTTTGTCTTCCCACGGATAACTATGTCCCCTCCACAACTAACAGACTCCACGTCTGGGGGAGGGGGAAGGGATTGTTAGTAATGCGGACTATCAGTCCCATTGCTAGCAATATACCCTGTTAGGTCGACCTCCACGTGGTCCCCTCTGGAAACTATCGTGCTGGATTTCAAGTGTATTCATGACGATGGGCTAACTTGACCTGCTCTTTCATCGTCACTTATCACCACTCACTGGTGCCCCATCAGCGTGTTCTGACCAGAGGGAGACTTTGTACAAAAGTCGTTTACTTGGATACGTCTGTACCATTCGTGTTTCAACCGTAAAGCAATTATGTTTGCATGGCTGTGTTTCGGTTTGAAGGATATGGCGTGAATTTACTGGATACAGAGGAATAACACCTGACTCCTCAGGAATGGCAACGCATGGGGGGGTGTCATGGGCGAAACAGTGTACTCTGTTATGTGCATGGTACTGCTCATGTCTATAGGCGACGGTTACCACTTTCCATCAGGTGGGCCGTCAGCTAGTTTGTCATTCTAAGTTGTATAAAAAAAAGAGAGACTACTAAGTATATTAGTAGGTTAGCGGCACTTTTTGGCGGTAATAAAAAAATATAAAAAAATACTTAATAGATTTAAGCTTACTTGAATAGAAATATTTTTTACTGCTTTTCTTTTAAATAGGTTAAAATGGAACGCTAATACCTCATGCACTATGGTCGAACATGGTGAATTCAATGATAATTAACCACGATGGTTTCCAGGAACCGTGTGGAGGTCGACCTAATAGATTATATATATAGAATATATATATACCTATAAAAAAACGCTAAAGAAAGAAAGCACGAAAGGTAACAATAAAAGGACTCTATGGAAATGGCAGGAGAGTCATGAAAGAAAAATTGCTAAACAATAAACCAAGGTAAACAACCTGGATTTTGATATCTGGGAGAAAGCGCGCTCGTCAGGGGAAGCCATATAAAAATAAAAAAATATAGATTATATTGCTAGCAATGACAGTTTTATACCCAATTGTTAACAATCCCTTTCCTCCCTGTACATTTGTTGTCATTTAACTAACTCTTAGATTGAATTAATTTTCTATATGGCCAACTACTTTACTGAATTAAATTAAACATATCAACCAATCAACAGTTTTATTATTAATTAGATATGTACCTATATATTATTTTTCTAAATATATTATTCTATATATATGATTATTCGTCTTAAAATCTACAATAAATTTACCAGATAATAAGAGACTGTACAAAAGTCGATTGCTTGGGTACCTCTGTCCTATTCTTGTTTCTACCGTGAAGTAGTTGTGTTTGCATGGCCGTGTTTCGGTTTGAAGGGTGGGATATGGCGTGAATTTACAGGCTACAGAGGAATAACACCTGAGTCCTCAGGAATGGCAACGCATGGGAGGTATCATGGGCGAAACAGTTTACTCTGTTATGTCCCTGGTACTGCTCATGTCTATAGGCGACGGTTACCACTTTGTGCTAACTGACCGAACACTGAACAGAGAAACACTTCATAAATAGATAAACACTCTGTATTGTTTCCTTCAAAAGATTACAATAGGAAACTTATTATAAATATAAACAATTACAAAAAAAGATTACGCTAAGAAAACAATGGACAGTCTTATCGCTAAAAGCGGTCTCTTTCAAACAACCTTTATACAAAATACTTCTGTCATTTTTCCGGTACTTCTAACGCTCCTGCAAGCAGCAGTGCTGTTTCTATGACCCTGATTCACTTAGAAGGGTATATTAAGGGTATATCATTTATTTTAACATTTATTATACAAGTAGGTAGGTATTATATGTATTTATGTAATATTTTATTATATATTTTAATATTTTATTTAACTGTATATTTGTTTATGTATTAATAGTTGTAGCACTTCAGCTGCCCGCTAATGAAATGCTTTCTTACTGTACTGGGTTGACTGGAAGAGATCTCTGTCAGAGATAAGTCCACCCTTGCTCACAACATATATAAATACATTATTTTATATGTAACTTACAAATGCAATAAAGTATATACATACAAATGCTTCGAGAAAAGCGGATCAAGTTTTTCATACAATTTTGCGTGATAAATAATTGATGAGTGATTCCTTTATAATGAATAAAAGATGCAAAAGACAAAGTAATTTCTATATTTATTTTGTCTTCTAACTTTTGCATCTTTTCAATGCGTAAAAACTTATTTTATTTATTAAATAATTGAATATACATACGTCAAGATAACTTGACAATTAGCTGACAAAAGTTGACCCGTTTTTATGTTGTATCCGTGTTAATCTAATATATATAGGGCTTTGAAATTACAGGGCACGAAGACTTAACACCCTAGCCCTCGTGAAGCAAGAAACACAAAAAAGAAACATAATTGTTTGTATCTATAATAAGTTTACTACTGTAAACTTTTGGAAGCAAAAATAAAAAGTAACTATCTATCTATCTATGTATAATCGAATTCTGAAACACCTTCGTAAAAATTAATATGTTAAAAGTAACTATTACAAAAACAAGGGGGAAAGGGATTGTTAGTAATGCGAATTATCAGTCCCATTGCTAACAATATACCCTTACAGGTCGACCTCCCCGTGGTCCCCCCTGAAAACCATCGTGCTGAATTCTAAGTGTATTTATCACGATCGGTTAACTGGCCTGTCTTTTCATCCTCACCTACCATCCCTTATTGGTGCTCCGCCAGCGTATACCGTTAGCGCAGGCGATATTACCATTTCATTATCATTCATAAAAAAATATTACAAAAACAAAGAGTTATTTAATGTTTATTTATTTATTTGACACTTTATTTTACTATTTATAGAGTAACTAATACAGTTAATTTTAACGAGAAGAGGTACAAAAGGCAGCCTTTTCGCTAAGCAATCTCTTCCAGACAACCTTTGGTTAGAGGACATTGAGAAAAAGGACAATATTATTTCATATTATATAAAAAAAATTCAAAAAAAAAAAATAAAAAACCATTGTCTGTAAATAGGTAAGTACGTTGTATTAATTTTAAAGTAAGAACATTTGTTATTTTAAATATGGCGCAGGAAAAAATATTGCGCAGCCAAATATTATATGCGGGTCATTGTTATATATCAGTCATTATCAGCTTTACGATAATACAATAATAATAACTTATTTACTTCGGTTCCGTCCGTGCGTCCGTGCGTCCGTGCGTCCGTGCGTCCGTGCGTCCGTGCGTCCGTGCGTCCGTGCGTCCGTGCGTCCGTGCGTCCGTGCGTCCGTGAGCCAATCGACAAATTAACTGATTAAATTTTGACATGTTTTTTTTTTTATTTGACGCTCGATTCTTTATCTAATATTAATCTATGTTTAAAAGGTAACTAATTCTAAATGCTTATAATGTAAAAGTAAATTTGTTTCTTATTGGCAACAGCTCAACCAATTGTCATTCAGTTTGGTATATTAGGTACTAAATACTCGTATGTATGTATGTATATCTCTTTGTATTATTCTTTAAGTAGTGCAATAAGTAAATAAATTAATAAATAAAAATATTTTTATATTCAAGTACACTTCATTAGTGGGGAAGAAAGGTTCTTGTATGTCGACCCTGTACGGTCAAACGCAGTGTACGACGAAACACACTAGATGGAGTGACGACCTCAAATGCATTGCAGGGATTCAATGGATGCAGGTGGCTCAGGACCGTTCCTTATGGCAGTCTATTGGGAAAATCTATGTTTAGCAGTGAACAAATAATGGCTGGAATGATGATGATGATGTGTTCATATAAATACTTTTTTCTAACATGCGCAAGCGCATTAATTATAGAGTAAACTAGAAGCCCGGTACGTGCTTCGCTACGTATAAAGTGAAATAATAAAAAACAAAGAATTAAATGACCGCATGAATGACATAACAACATGCTTGTACTGTTAACACTGAAAAAAGTTTCAATTTGACACATAAATCCCCATTAACAACATGATCCGCCATTTATTGAATTCATTTGTTACAAAAAATGTGACAAACGAAGAACCGCTCGATGGATTTTGTGCAAACTTCACATAAACCATCTACTAAATAGTCCGAACAAAGCCTAAACATTTGGTTTGGATAGGTGAGCCCGTTCTTGAGTTATAAAATTACAACGAAAAGTGGCATTAAGTTATATATATATATACACATATATACATATATATATATATATATATATATATATATATATATATATATATATAGACAGCTATAAATCAAAAAATTATTTCACATGCGGGTCGCAATCTGAAGTAAATACTAGATTTTTCTAAACTTCAATATGTACCTAAACAATACGCGCACATTCTGAGTAGCAGACTGTAAACTCCATCCCAACCATCTGGACGAGTGGCGGTCCTCCACCGTGCGTTTTTCAAGACACTTTCTTCCACGCACAACCATTCTTTGGAATCAACTTCCAGCAGCAGTATTTCCGAACCGATACGACAACATAACCTTCAAGAAAACAGCATATTCCTTTTTAAAAGGCCGGCAGCACATCTGCAATGCCGCTGGTGTTGTGAGTGATCATGGGCGGCGGTAGTCACTTACCATCAGGTGAGCCGCATGCTCGTTTGCCCCCTGTGTTGTAAAAAAAATTTTTTTTTATACATTCAGAACATTAATTAACGATATACGAGAACTTTCTTAATCACCTTACGTATCATCATCATCACCCGTTAATTTACACAGTTGCCACGCTTGGCAGGCGAATTGGCAACCGAAATTAAGCTTTGGTGATGTTTTAAGAGGGACGCTTGTGTCCATTCCTTTGACTCAGTTAGTTTGTTACTTATTACTACACCCTTAGTTGCCTCTATCGAACTCACAGGAAAGGAAAGGATGGTCCATTCTATGCCAGGACCACAAAGCAATGTGACCGGACAGGTTAATGTATTTTTTTATACAACTTAGAATGACAAACAGGCTGACGGTCCACCTGATGGAAAGTGGTAACCGTCGCCTATAGACATGAACAGTAGCATGGACATAACAGAGTATACTGTTTCGCCCATGATACCCCCCATGCGTTGCCATTTCCGAGGACTCAGGTGTTATTCCTCCGTACCCAGTAAATTCACGCCATATCCCACCCTTCAAACCGAAACACAGTCATGCAAACACAACTGCTTCACAAACAAGTGAAACACGAATGGGACAGAGGTACCCAAGCAATCGACTTTTGTACAAAGTCTCCCTCTGGTGATAAGTTATAGTAAGTGATAAGTCAATGTATTCTACCAACCAATTGAAACTTAATACATAAACGAGATATTATCTAAAAATATTATACTGCAAAATATCTATGCATTAGTTATATTGATTCGTAAAAAAAAATTAAAAGTACCTACGAAGATTTGTTTTTTTTTCTAATCAGTTTGTTATATCGGCAACAATTTCTCAGCGAAGTCAAAATGTTTATATTTTATCATCAAATTTTAATCATAAAAGTCAATAATCATTTATTTTTATTTTATTAATCATATAAATAATTTATTGACAGTTTTTTTTTTTCCATTTTATATGCCAATATTCATAGACAAAACTTCTAAAAAAAAACTAACATTTCCGTTTTTAAAATACAATAAAATGGAACCTAAACTTTTTAAACCTCAGCGTTTTATGCATTTTTTTTTTTAATTCTTAATCAAGCAATGGCAATCTCTATTGCATTAACCAGTAAGCTATTACTTCGGCCTAAACAGCAGGGCGTGCCGGTGGTGGTGTGGAAACGCCTTGATTTACCCCAGACATGCAACTAACTGAATGCAATTATGGTGAAAAAAAAATACATTTACACCTGCATAGGTATCATGCAGACTGTTTACCTTTAATTATAATGGAAATATAACTAGGCAACGAAGAGAATATTCTAGCAAATGCGACGGCATAATTATGGCATTTTGTGTGTTTAACTTCGCACGCCATTATGTATTTTCTTTTTAAAAATAAATCATTCGACTTACTTTATAACGTATGTTTTTAGAGAAATTATAACAGTTTCCATTTTCTATTTACGTATTAGATAAAGTTCAGCCATTTAATATTCTAATTATTTTATATTTCTTTAAATAAATAAACTTTAATGCACTTTAATGTTATGCAAATTAAATAATTCAACTTGCCTTTGACTTTTATTTATCAAACAATCATTTTTATACCTACGTAAAAGAATTTTATAATAACTGTATTTAGGTGTGGGGAAAGGTATTGTTAGTAATGGAGACTGAGAATCCCATTGCTAGCAATATACCCAACCAGGTCGACCTCCTCGCGGTTCCCCCTGGAAACTATCATGGTTAATTCCTGATGAATTCATCATGATGGGCTAACTGGCCTGTTTTCATTCTCATCTATCACCCTTCACTGGTGCTCCGCCAGCGTATCCCGTTAGCGCAGGAGGGGTTACCATACCATTTTCACCCATAAAAAAAAACGATATTTATGTGTACTTATAACTAGGCATTATTATTCATTAAATATGTAATTTAATGAACGTATTGTTTCTAAAAACAATTTAAGTTAGACGAAGTAAATTTTACATATTCTTAATTAATTAATTCATGATCTTGATGGAGCGGGCAAAGTGATGGGGTGCTAATTGAAAATCAAGCGTCTCCGAACTTTAAGCTGAATTGGCATCCAGAACGCTGACCGAATTTAAAAATTTTATCTACCCGTGTGAAGCTAAGCCGTATCGTAGTGGATAATTAAATAAATTATTTAAATTATGTTCCAAGACATAAAAAAAAGAAGTTTCTATGTTCGATTGTATATATATATATATATATATATATATATATATATATATATATATATATACATATATATGTATGTATATACTATTTTCCTTTCTTAAATATTTTGAATATTTAAAAAAAAAACCTTTTGTCACCGCTTGCCGACGATTCCTTGGCAGCAAATTTTAGTAAATTGTAATATAAACTTTTAAAAACTCTATATCGTCACAGTCGTAGAATGCTGACGGATCTATATATGTAATCTTTGTCAGATCCGTCAGTATTCTACGACTATGACGATATATGTACTTACCCATCTGAATACCTGCGTATCTAAGGGAATCCTGCACGAAATTTCATTCTTATGAAAGCCTAAAAAGACCTATTTGGACTTCTGCTAAATTACAAATACAATAAAATGTAAAAATCCGTGTTTAAAGGAAAAAGTTTAGAGCGTCGAGTAAAAAACAGAATTACTTGAGATTTTTTTAACAATATTTGGAAAATGAATCTGTTATAATAAATAGCTTTTATGTATACAATAACTATATCATTAAACCAGCCGTTAACTGTCCACTGTTGAACATAGGCCTTCCCATAACAGGAATTTTACCAGTAGTTGCCACACTTAGCCGGATTGACAACTCCAGTTAGACTTCGGTGATGTTTGAAGAGGGACGCTGCTGCCCATTACTCGACTGTTAAGTTCCCTTAGACACTTACAAGAAAGGAAGGGATGGTCCATTCCATACCAGGACCAGGCTGCCAATAATTACATGTCACAGTACAGTAAATATGCAAGAGATATTTCGTGAAATATTTATCCAGAGAAATACCAAGAATTCGCGGTTACATTCGAACATTTTAATACACTCTTACTTAATCTCTTTCTAGAAACATTTATTTATATTCAATAAAAATCTATTCTACAACAAAAAAATTCAAGAAAAGAGCATATTCCCTTTTAAAAGGCCGGCAGTACACCTGCAATGCCGTTGGTGTTGCGGGTGATCATGGGCGGCGGTAGTCACTTACCATCAGGTGAGCCGCATGCTCGTTTGCATCCTGTGTTGTAAAAAAAAATTAACTTCAATCGTGGTTCAATTATTTAGTTTTAAAAACTGCACTACGGAACCGGTTTTTTTAGGCGGGGTTACCATTCCATTGTCATTCATTGAAAAAAGAAATATCTCTGGTACAATGCAAACTGCCTTTAAAACAAGACGTTATATATATATTTTATTGTACCTGGTTTTAAAAACTTGTAAAGTTTTCCTAATATTTTTATACTAACACATAATATGTAAATTAGATTTCTTACAACAAAAAAAAGTCATTTCGATGTAACAAAAGACGGCGCACAGATGTTATATGTGCAAGATTATCGAATAGATATTAATCTCTTATAAAAACCAATACAATCTTAATGGTAAATCTCTTGAATTTATGTTTATTTAATTAATATAACCAATACCTAGCTATTTATATTTAAAATTATTGTTCATTTTAATTAAACAAGTTGATTAGTGAATAATTAATTAACTGGATAGATATCAAAATATTAAACTTTTATCATTAATTAAAAAATATTTAAGTACTAAAAAATATATAAAATATATATAAACACTTTTTGGTATAAATAAAATAATATATTTTCAAAAAATAAATTACAAGTGATAGATAATGTTTAATGAAAATTGAAAATAAAAATTCCGTTATTTCCCCTAATGCAATCATGAAGAAAAGGAAAATGTATCATTAAAAGATAAGCCTAATACATAGTTATACTGCGAATTGCGTAACTCTATATACAAATTTACGCATTAATACTGTTATTAATAAATTCAAACAGCACGTAAGAACAATTTGTTTCTGTCACGTCTGTAACATCGCTTCCAGGCCGCGCACGTTCGGCCATGGCGACTAGTGCCGCCATCTGTTATCGAGTAGCGGAACTATACACATGGAGACAAATTGCTATTATTTATAATGGTGTAAAATTCTTTATTACTCAAATCTATTCATACTTTTCGTTGAATATTTATATTCAATAATTGATTAGAACACAAAGAAATGTAAAATTTCAATCTGGGAGATCGATTTATCAACTAGCAACGCTCACATATTATACACCCACTCGGTAGCTGGTTTTTGTGTTTTGAAAATAATTTATAGACACAGGTTTGTCGTCGAAACTAATGTTGGAATGTGAATTAAACAGCTAGTTGGTCATTTGTAAACGTTATATTGCGTTTTTAATAAACTACAAACGACATTTCATTTACGATTTTTTTTTTACACATTTTGTAAAAGAAATATGGTGTCAAACTTACTACAAGATATTGTGTATTTCTATAAAAAAACATATATATATATATATATATATATATATATATATATATATATATATATATATATATATATATATATATATATATATATAGCATGTTTAATGGGAGATGATGGAATGGTAACCCCCAGCGCTATCGGTAAACGTCAGCGGGGCACCAGTGAGAAATAATAGGTGAAGATCAAGTCAAGTTAGTTAATCCATCGTGACAAATTCAACAATAATTAAGCACGATGGTTTCCAGAAGAAACCACGTAGAGAACGACCTGATAGGGTATATTGCTAAAAATGGGACTTCTTGGCACTCTTTTTCGCATATGGTCAGCTAAGCCGATGCACGTCGACCCATACGGATCTTTTGTGCTTCCCCCTGCCTTATACCATCATTTCATAGATCCTTTGTGTTACCTTAACGATATCCCGCGGTTTAAGATATCTGTAGTCCCCTGGTTCTGGATAAGCCGTTCCCAGTAGACTCATACGCATACTTGCCAACGAATCGCAGTTGCACATCAAGTGTTCCATGGATTCCGATTTCTCCCCGCACAGTCTGCACAGTGTGTCCGAAGGTAGACCCATCTTGTGTAGTATATGCCTTATTGGCATATGTCCAGTTAGGACACCCATAATGAGTCTTGCCCGTTGATGAGTATCCCATCCCTCAACATTGTCATCAATTCATTAGCACTCTTACTTCTTACTTCTTTCTTTTTTTCTTCAATAAATATAATGTTATTTAATAAATTATTATTATTAATAATAATAAAAATCAGACATAAAACCTACAGTCCATATTGTAGAATAAAATAAATACCCTCACGATTATAACCCCTAATGAGGTAATCAGAGGCATTTGTCCTTGCGACAAATTTGTAATAAACAAATTAAACAATGTGTCCATACAACGTCCGCTGTGACAAGCTGACAGCCATATTAATTGTAAGGATAACAGCGTATAATCGAAATTTCTGGGCTTCCTCGAAGAAAGACCCCATTAGAAATGCTACAAACACCGTCGCTGCGCGCCATGTGTCTGAAGTGACATGTGGCCGACCAGCCGTGCGCTACGCTAGTGTGGATTATCTATCTATGGGTTCAACAAAACATAACACTGTTTATTTATAAAAAGTAGAATCTTCTGCCAAACTTTTAACTATTACATTGTTTTATCACGTTCTTACAAATTGGGAATTCAGCATACGAGAAAGAGACAAAACAGTTCAATAGCTATAATAGGTTTATGAGAGGTTGGACGTCTTACGAATTTCCCATCCCATTTATTCCTTTATATATTTCTGTAAAAAATATATAAAGGAATAAACTACCGTCGAGAAAGAAAAGTTCATGAGTGGCAACCCTGTATGGACAAACGCAGTGTAGGACCACCTGATCAGGTTGACCTACATGTGTAGGTCGCCCTAAAAACTATTATGCCGAATTACAGGTGTATTCATCGCGATGAGCTAACCGACCTGCCTTTTCATCGTCACCTATCATCCCTCACTGGTACCCCGCTGCCGCATACCGATAACGCAAGCAGAGTTACCTTTCCATTTTCAATTATTAAAAAAAAAATATTTTCGAAATAAAAATAAAAGCCACCTCCACACTTTACGTACACCACAACGAAACGAAATTAACAAATGTGAGCGCGGAAAGCCTAAGCCAAGATAATTACCGTTTTTTCCCTCCTAACTCCCAACAGAACGCTCCAATTGACGACAGAGATTTGCCTGTCAATGTATAATTAAAAATTTACATACGCGAATTAGGTTTTCACCAGAATTCTGTTTAAATATACATAAAACTACTAACTGATACGACAAACGTGGTTTTTAACCCTACCGCCACCTACCGGCTCAATTTTTTGTTATCACTATACAAGTAAAAGAAAGCAATGTTGCAATAAATGTAATTTAATTTCATTAATCTGATTTTTTTTTTTATACAACTTAGAATGGCAAACAAGCTGACGGCCCACCTGATGGAATGTGGTAACCGTCGCCTATAGACATGAGCAGTACCATGCACATAACAGAGTATACTGTTTCGCCCATGATACCCCCCATGCGTTGCCATTCCTGAGGACTCAGGTGTTATTCTTACCCAGTAAATTCACGCCATATCCCACCCTTCAAACCGAAACACAGCCGTGCAAACACAACTGCTTCACGGTTGAAACACGAATGGGACATAGGTACCCAAGCAATCGACTTTTGTACAAAGTCTGGTAAAAAAATCAATCCTCAATCAAAAAGCCTTAAAATAATTAAGGAATGAATTAAAATAATTAATTATTTAATTGGTTTATTGTAATTTAATAAAATATTTATTTCAATATTATCGTAATCGATTGAGATGATTCGATACTTAATCGATTAAGTATAATTTAGTTTGTCAATCTGAGTTTTTATTTTAGCCATTAACTGTCCACTGCTGAACATTAGCCTTGCCCATAAAGGGAGTTTTGCCAGTAGTTGCCACGCTTGGCAGACGAGTTGGCAACCGCTGTTAGGGTTTTACAGATGTTTTGAGAGGGACACTGCTTTCCATCCCTCTACCATAAGCTCCCTTAGTCGCCTCTTACGACACCCACTCTAAAGGAAGGGGTGGCCAATTCTATGCCGGAACCTACACGGCATTTTAAATCTGAGTAAACAATTAAATTAAATAAATTTCTTTTGTAAGAACGTAAATGATTTTCTGATGCCCATTTATTAGAAATTCTGTTTCTAAGAAGGCGTGCAAATATTTGATCATTTTTTAAATTTGATAGATACACGCTTTTAATGTTAAAATACAAGCATTACCAGAGAGAGACTTTGTACAAAAGTCATTTGCTTGGACACCTCTGTACCATTCGTGTTTCTACCGTGAAGCAGTTGTGTTTGCATGGCTGTGTTTCGGTGTGAAGGGTGAGATATGGCAGTGAATTTACAAGGTACAGAGTAATAACACCTGAGTCCTCAGGAATGACAACGCATGACGGGTAGTATACTCTGTTATGTCCACGGTACTGCTCATGTCTATAGGCGACGGTTACCACTTTCCATCAAGTGGGCTGTGAGCTTGTTTGCCATTCTAAGTTGTATAAAAATAAATAAATAAATAAATAAATTTTCAAACTACAATTGCATGGTTTTTTTTTTAATGTAACACAATTACATATATTAAAGTAATAGAAAATTATAAAATCTTTTACTGGGGCGTCCAAGTATAACGTTATAGAGGGTCTTGAAAAAAAAAACAAAGCTTTTTAAATGATCCAGAATACTAATAAAACCATACTACGTACAGACAACACGTAATATTGCTATGAATATCGTGGTAAATGTAGTGTAACTGTGTTTTTGTTAGCAAAAAATACTTTAATTTTTTTTTTCTTTTATTTTATCGCGACTTTCTTGGTTGAACTCCTCAGCTGTGGTGCAGGTGTTCTCAAAGTTTTTCGTTTAGTTAAAAGAGAATGTTTCGTTCATTTACTGGTATAGAGATTTTATAATAATGTTTACTAATGTTATAAATGTGACAGTGTGTTTGTTTGTTACCTGGTAGCGCCTTAAGTTCTTTACGATTGGTAAAAACTATGAAATTTGCTATCGACGTTTACTGCCCACTGCTGAATATTGATTGGCCTCCTCCATAAAGGAAGTTTTGCCACTATTGGCAGATAGCAATGGCAATGGCAATCTTGGCAACCTGCCCATCCTTCGACCACTAAGCTCCCTTGGTCGCCTCTTACGACACCCTAACAAAAGAAGGGGTGGCCCATTCTATGACGGGACCATACGGCACGCATACATAATACACATAGACATATTTTATAAAATACAAGCTAATTTTATTTAGTAACTCTCGTCTTTTTTATAATCACTTTAAAATATCTTAACACTAATTTTTACCCGTGACTTTGTTCGCATGACTTAAGTACGTTTGACTGGGACAAAAGCCTATGACCTTCATCATCTCGAATAGTACCCGTATACCAAATATCATGGTGATTAATTGAACAGTTAAGACGCCAAGAGATCAAAGCAAACCAAAACATTCGTTCAGCACGACATCAACTGGTTTAGCCGTGTACCTTAGAGCTTGAATGGTCGCGTACAGCGCGGCATCAGAGATGTTTCCTTCCCTGAATACTCAGGTTATGAAATGAGCTCCCTATCGAGATTTTTCTAAGAGACTTCAGCATGGGGTTTTTCATAAAGGAGTAAAAAGGTTTTTATAAGGTTGGCAATGTACGCATTATAGACTTTCATAGACTACGGTGACCGTTTACCATCAGGTGGGCCGTATGCTTATTTACCACCTTAGTGGTATAAAAAAACGCACACATTTGTCGCATTTATAATTACAGTAAGTATATAATATATATAATAAACCGACTAAACCGTTTTTCAAAAAAAGCGTTCACGCTCACTTTTTATCTATATCCGAGCAGTAAGTGCTTTATATTATTCCCAAATTCGTGTATAATATAGTATATATCATATATGTGTAAGTATATTTGTTATTCATATATATTTATTCCTTTATATATGTAATTTTAGTATGTATGTATATCAATAATTAGTAGTACCGCATTCGTGTATTCTGACACTTCCCTACGGTTGACTGGGAGAGAATGCTTATAGCATTAAGTCCGCCATGTACACATATTTGTACTAATGAATAAATAGATAAAATAAAAAAATAATAAAAATTATAGCGACTAAGGATATCTATAGCATTCAGTCACTGACCTTGCTTGCAGAAAGATTCTATTTATCTTGCAGTTGAAAGACAGAAGGGAACTAATGAACAGAAATCGACAATAACATTTAATTAGTATTTAATACTTTACAATAGATAGGATTTGTAAAGACAGAAAGATAGATGTCAGATAAACTAAACACTCAAACGTCACAATGTTGCTAAATAATGCAAACGAAAAAGAGTCTTAATAGATAGATAGATAATTTATTTACATTACTTACAGCACACAAATTACAATAAAAAAAAACATACACATAATACACAGTAAAAGAGATAAAAGAAAGAAAATAAAAAAGCACAAATAAAAAAAAAAAACAAAATATATAAACTAACAATCTCCTTTCTTTCCCTTCCTTCATGCGTGTGCCATAGTAACGCAAAATGGTCACAGCTCAGTTTATTGCTTTGCCCTTAAAAGAGCAAAACACTGATATTCTGCTGTGGCCAAGAGTCAGTCGCGAAACTTCTCATTAAATATAACAATAAAAAGAAATATAAATAAACTGCATTGTGTGTGTCCATTATATTTACCTCCATTTGATATTATATTCTAACTAAATAAATAAATAACAGATAGTGAGGACATGAGACAATGAGACAGTGAGGGGTAGTCAGAGATCACTTTCTGTCACATTCAGGTATTCAGGCAATAAATATTTCCGCTACGTACCTATTAGGTATGTCAATTTTTTGTTTATTAATTATAAAAATTTAAGTTCTTTTTTAAAAATGTGTTTAGTTTTAGAATATTAATATTATATTGACGTAAAAATTGTTGTCGCGGTTAAAAGGAGGTAGCGGAATGAACCTCTACAATAATAAAAATAATCGGTGAACGGTCTTATCCCAACTAGTCTGGAACAACATCTCAGACAGTTAATACTCCAAGGCGGCTCACTCCCGGGAAAGATGCAGAAAGCGGTGCTCTTAGGTACTGCCCGCATTGTACGCCGGTTTCTCTCCCTGGGGCCCTGAACCCCGGCCGACTGTGCTTCTTTTTTTTACACAACTTAGAATGGCAAACAAGCTGACGGCCCACCTGATGGAAAGTGGTAACCGTCGCCTATAGACATGAGCAGTACCATGGACATAACAGAGTATACTGTTTCGCCCATGATACTCCCCATGCGTTGCCATTCCTGAGGACTCAGGTGTTATACCTCTGTACCCTGTAAATTCACGCCATATCCCACCCTTCAAACCGAAACACAGCCATGCAAACACAACTGCTTCACGGTAGAAACACGAATGGGACAGAGGTACCCAACCAAAACTTTTGTACAAAGTCTCCCTCTGGTAATATTATTATGGTATTATGTCCAGATCATGTCTATAAGCGACAATAATCGCTTTCCACCAAGCGAGCCGTCTGCTTATAAAGTCTGCATAAAAAAAATCCTCATGAATTCCATGTTACCTATTTTATATCTATTGTTAGAAGTTTGAGCATCATAGGTTGTAGGAATGGTTTTTTGCCCAATTTTTTGCCGCGTCCCTGGTACTGTTTTGAAAGCGACCATATTTATGGGCTGCGAAACACGACGCGAAGATTGACGGTGCCCGCTCACTTGTGATCTGACTGCTTGCCTGAAGTGTCTATGCGCATGTTTGAAAATAAAAAAAAAAACTTTGGCGGGAAATTATCGATTTAAATTGTTAAACATTTATTAATAAATATATGTATGTATTTGGACGTTATATCTTTATTTGTTACATTAGAAGACCTAGGTAAGTCGTTGAGGTAACACGTAACCATTGAATTTGTATTATTTAATCATTGCTGTTCATATCTGAACTTTAGCAACATGGATTTTAATTATTTTATATATCAATTAACCTAACTTTATGGACACTCACTATTATATATGGTTCCTTACATACATGTGCTTATATTGCTTGCATACACCCACTCTAACTTGCCTGCCTCGCTTTGGAATCATAATTTTTATTTGTATAAATAAAATCCGTTATTGGCTGTATTCATAAGAGACTTAGCATGTAAGTTATTTTTTAAGAGCTGTAGATTTTTGTATAAAATAAAATAAAAAAAAAGCATGCAGCCCGCCTGATGACAGTTGCAACACCTATAATCAAAACCCGTTATTAATACTGGTTATTTGTTTAGAATTATTTTGTTTAATTCCGCTACCATTAGTATGTGTGTGACTGCCAACACTCGAAGATTGACTACCATCATTACTACTAGAAGTTTTACAATCTTCCATATTAGCCATCAATCTTCGACTGCCATTCCGTCCACGCACGTTTTGCGACACATGTTCCACCTCTACACAAAGCATGTTCAGGCAAATTATGGAATTAAACAAAATAATTCTATTCAACTAATAATTCAAACCAGTTATATGTACTTCCGCAAAATAACATCCAGTGCAGTAAAATACTAACTTCTATAAACTAAGACCATAAACAAATTATTTTAACTATTACACTATTATGTCACTTTCTTTCAAAGTTTCAAATTCCTCCACCGTGCGTTTTTCAAGGCACTTTCTCCCACGCACAACCACTCTTTGAAATCAACTTCCAGCAGCAGTATTTCCGAACCGATACGACAACATAACCTTCAAGAAAAGAGCATATTCCTTTTTAAAAGGCCGGCAGCACACCTGCAATGCCGTAGGTGTTGTGGGTGACCAAGGGCCGCGGTAGTCACTTACCATCAGGTGAGCCGCATGCTCGTTTGCCCCCTGTGTTGTAAAAAAAAAAATTAGGAATTTGACGTAACAGAATTTAATAATTTAAAAAAATATATTATCATAGACATGAGCTGTATGAGCAGAGTCCTATGCCTTTCACTCTGGGATAAACTGAACCAAAAAAAAAACAAAACAACGAAATAGTTCAATAGCTACATTCATAAAGCTTATGAGATGTTTGACATTTTTATGTATAAGGGGAAAGACAGTGGCCTATATAAAGAAAGATTCGGAAGCAATAAGCAAGTGACAATATTTTTTCAATAATCTACACATAACTAAAAAAAAGCATTTTTTTATGCAACTTAGAATGGCAAACAAGCTGACGGCCCACCTGATGGAAAGTGGTAACCGTCGCCTATAGACATGACCAGTACCATGGACATAACAGAGTATAGTGTTTCGCCCATGATAATATAACTTGGGACTCTTCAAGTTGATGGTTAAAGTAAATCATTTCTGAGTAAGCACACATCGTCTTAGATCTTATTATCACTTACAATCAGATAAGTCGAAATCATGTGCAAACATGTCTTTTATCTTAACTTTTTTAACATTTACATTCTATGATTAATATTATAAAGAGGAAAGTTTTGATTTGTTTTTTTATAGTGAATAAAGACAAAAAATACCCTTTCTTTTCTTAAGAATTATTAATAATAATTTAAGACTTTACTGTACAATAAAGTGTTACAAACAAACAAACTGCTGAAATAATTATAAAAATTCTTTCACAAATACTTAGAAAGGTTAAAAAAAAATCTTGCAGGACCGAGTTCCTAATTGTAAATAATAAACAATGTTAAAAACGTAATTAAAATTATACTTTCAGGCACTCTTACGTAGTATTGAAACATTTCTGTCATTTCTCATTTCAAATAGTCAACTGCTAAGAGAGCAGCCATATCCGTCAAGCGTGTACCGAGAATCAAAATAAGTAACAACGCCTGATTCATGGTCACACCCACCAGTTTTGAGCAGATGGCATAATTATACGGCCATGTCGCCGCCAGGCCACACCCACACGATCGCAGTTTGGGGTTGGATGGGGATTTTACGATAGCATCGTAACCTGGTAGTTTACTAATGCGACTAAGGTTTTTAAGATCCTGAGTTTAAATCTGGATATAGCTAAGCCTCTGTAAGTGGGGGGAAGGGATTATTAGTAATGCTGATTATCAGTCCCATTGCTAACAATATACCCTAACAGGTCGACCTCCCCGTGGTCCCCCCTGGAAACCATCGTGCTGAATTCCAAGTGTATTCATCACGATGGGCTAACTGAACTGCCTTTTCATCCTCACCAATCATCCCTCCTGGTGCCCCGTCAGCGTATACCGTTAGCGCAGGCGGGGTTACCATGTCATTATCATCCATAAAAAAAAGCCTCTGTAAATTATCCAATACCTGGCGGAAACTGTTAAACTTTATCCCAGAAACGATTCGCTCCAATTATTTTGAATTCAAATGTGCTAAGCGAAATATGTATAAATTGAGTGTATTTTTGTTATTTTTTTTTTTATGGATATAACGGAATTACCATTAAATAACATTAACCTATGACAGAAATACCTCTGCCAGGAGTCAGCAAGCTGCGACTCGCGAGCCTTTGGATATATTTTTTTATACAATATAGAATGGCAAACAAGCTGACGGCTCACCTGATAGACGACGGTTATTACTTCCCATCAGATGGGTCGTCAGCTTGTTTGTCATTCTAAGTTGCACAGACAAAAATTTCAAAGAATGGCGATCTATTGAATATATACCGACTAGTAGGCGAAATTACTGAAATCATTGTCATCGTTTTAGTGGAATTTTCTATCAGTAAAATTAAATATTCCCCGTTAACTTGTCATTAAGATAAGCAAGTCAAAGTGTAAATAGACCGGTCACATAGCTCCAAGAACGGATAACCAATGACGTCCCCATACAGACAAACGCAGTGTAAAACGACCACTCACTAGATGGAGTGACGACCTCAAATGCATTGCAGGGTGTCAATGGATACAGGTGGTTTAGGACCGTTCCTTATAGCAGTCTATGAGGGAAGCCTATGTTCAACAGTGGCCAGTTAACAATGACGATGATAATACTAACTCCATAGCTTAAAAATACAGTCTTCTAAAATCTTAAAACACTACTGACATTAGCAAACTAGTCTCAGGAGTTGCATACTAAAGTTTACTACTATTAACATTATGCCAAAGTCAAACGAAGTGTGAAAATTATTTACAAAAAAAAAAAAGAGAATTAATAACACTAACACCAACCGATAAAACCGCAAAGGCTCCGCGTCGTCTATGATGCGTTACCACAGACAATTTTATTGATGCTTTTATAATTGACATGTCATCCTCCGCCATAGACCCACTTTTTGTTATTATTTTTTTTCATTCTCTTTAGCTTTCCAGAGCACTCATTCTGTCCATTGTTAGGGGCTTAGTCAAATAATGCACGAAGAATTAATATAATAATTTTAGATATTTTAAATGGTGATTGATTATGATGACGTGGCGATTTCGCTTTGTGAAACACAACACTTGTTCGGCACTTGGGAACGATGCGTTTGCTCTTTTAAAAAGTTATCGTGTGTAGTCTATGGTAAGGTTTTTAATAGTAAACGAGCGTTTAGGATTTATAATAATGGACTGTTTGACAGTTATGCGTTCGAGACGTGTGTTTTTAATTCTTTATACTTTTTTTAGGACGACGTAGTGTCAACGGCCGGCCGCTGCGTCATGTCTTTTGCCCAGCGGAATGTCTGAGCATAGACAATTATATTATTTATAACGACATTACGAATTGAACTATAGACAATATTCAAACTATTTAAACTTTTTTTTCATATTACACTGTACTTACCAGAGAAATATATACATTTATTTTGTAAAACAAAGTAAAAATAAACGAATAACAAATTAATAATAATTTACACTATATTTTACAATAAAACATGTACTTATTGATGTAACGTTTTTCATCCAAAATTCATAAAACATCATATAAAAATATCTAAAAGTACAGCGCGCACTCCGGCGCAGGCGCATCACATTATAGATCATTGACGGCGAGCAGTCCTGATCGGCGATAAACTGCCATCGTGAATAATGTTAGCTTCGGGTCCACTTTGGGTCAACCAATTGATTACGACTTGTATCAGTTAGGCAACTATTACAATGTCAGAAATCAATTTGAAATATTTGTTTTAAAATCACTCAATTTATCAATAGATAAACTTGTTATTCAATAATAAATTTAGGAAATTTGATACGCTATTTATATAATATTTTTTTTTTACTACACAGGGGGCAAACGAGCATGCGGCTCACCTGATGGTAAGTGACTACCGCCGCCCATGATCACCTACAACACCAACAACATTGCAGGTGTGCTGCCGGCCTTTTAAAAAGGAATATGCACATTTCTTGAAGGTTATAATGTCATATTGGTTCAGAAATTCTGCTGCTGGAAGTTAAAAATATTCGCATAGTAAATAATGATGATGATGAATATGATGATAAAAAAATAATGATAGGTGAGGATGAAAAAGGCAGGTCAGTTAACCCATTGTGACGAATTCAACGATAAATTAGTCACAATGGTTTCCAGGGGAAACCGCGTGGAGGTCGACCTGATGTGGTATATTGAGGGCAATGGGTACTAACCTCCCCTTTACTAACAATCTCTCCCCCCCCATAGTCATATATATAAGTACTTTTGAAGTTATCTCAAATTAAATCCGTGGTCCATCGCTCAGCTTCCTCACGCTCTGACGCAATGATGATGATCGATGGACCTAGTATGAAATAATTTGGCACGTGGTAACACTATGGAGACCTCTGCGAGCCGTGGGAGAAACACATGGACAAGTTTTATCTGTCAGATTCAACTATTTTATGGGCCACTGACTGTAAGCTAAGGCTTTATTCGCATTGATATTTACTATGCGTGTTTACATTGTAACAAATTTCACAGCCGCTCATGATTAAGGATCACGAATTGATCCCGAAACTAATCGAACTTTCTCGATCTAATTATACACGAGTTAAACCGGTAGTTATTAAATTCAAATATAATGTGTTCTTACGAATATTTTAACAATAAAATTACAATCACATACGTTCAGCCATTTGAAATTTATCAAGTAACAAATATTCAAACAAGAACTCACATCTCCGGTACATATCTAATATAATCATAACGAAATTAGAGTTAATTGATCTTAAACATTGCCGTGTGGTCCCAGCATAGAATGGACCACCCCTTCCTTTCTCGTAAGTAGTAAGAGGCGACTAAGGAAACTTAGTGGCCAATGAATAGGCAAAAGCATTCCTATTAAAACATCACTAAAACCTAACTGCGGTTGTCAACCCGCCCAAGCGCAACAACTCCTGTCAAAGCCCCCCTTTTTATACAGAGGCCTATGTTCAGCAGTGGACAGTTATCGGATGATGATGATGATGAGATGGAGACACTTATGTAGATTCAAAATTTCAAATTTTAGATCCCGTAGTTTTATTTTTGAGTCTCGTCTGACATTTGTCTTCATAATTGCAATTATTCAAACTGTTATTAAACAAACAAACATAACTTAAGTCATAAATTAACAAAAACCACTTCAAAATATCGAGCTGTCCGTCCGTAACGCCCATTTAGCAGTTTTCCATGTAACTAAACGAATCATTTGGCCTAATAATAATTCTTTACAAACGAAAGCATAGCCGCCTGCTGACCCATGTGGCCAACGCACCAACATCAAATGTACTCAAAAAAAAAACATCTATCCGATCCGCACATGACGCCTGTTCCAAATCCGAAATTCCCTCCAAAATGGTCTCACGCTGTGCACCAAGGAAAAAAAAAAACGTTCCTTCTCTCTGCTCGTTCTTTTTTCAAATACCATTTTTTTCCACTAACCATTGTCACGGACGCAGCCGCGACGGACCCTAGACTCTTTATTAACAAGATTTTGAATATTCCATTGTCGCTAACACTTTCTATGTTTGAAATTTAATTTTTTTCGAATACAGTTTGGACATTTCGCTTGAATTATCGCCGGCCAGTTTTGTTAAAAGGTTTAAGACGCCGATTGCTCTTTTTTTTTTCATAAATGTCAGTGAATGGGTCTTTTTGACGTGGGTGAGCGCGTGTATAATTGCCATCAGGTAGTTTCGAGCTTGGATTTTGTAATATATGGATAATTAAAGGACGGCTTAAGGTGGAATTTTTGTCAAAGTTTATCGGCGTTATGATTGAGGTTACGACTCCAAGCGTTGTTATGTTACTTATGTGGCCGTGAAGATGTTATTCCGGGACATAGGGCGGTAGCTTTATGGTTACGTATTAAAATATTTATCGCGTATCTAGTTTCATTCCAATCGAGAGTCAATTTGTCTTGCTAGATTATAAAAACATTGAAATAGGTCGTTAATGCGATGTGATCGTAAAATTTTGTGGACCTCCTTTAATTATGACTATTATGGCTGGCTAATAATCTATTTTTTTTTTATTTTAATTATGATATATAAAGTTATTGACTGCGTGACTACCTATTTAAGCCGAGTTCTTGTGGATTAATAAAATGTTAAACGTGTTTAATAATCGCTTGATTGTATCTCATTATTGCTATTCCGACGTGTAAATCGATCATAACTCGTTTTAATGGCCGACTTGAATCGGATTTGGTGTTGTAGAACAATCGTGTGTTTTTAATAAATTTATTCGCATTTTATTTATTGCATTTAAATAAATTAGTTGCGACTCGAATAAAATTAATTTCATTTCTTTTTACAAATTATTAGAGTGTTAAATTTTTGTAGTTTTACGACGAATTTTAGAATAATCATTTAAGCCTTTAATTTTCCACTGCTGAACTTAAGTCCTGCCCAAACAATTCCCCTGTTTCCTCTCTAAGTTCCCTTAGTCACCTCTTACGACACCCACGGGAAGAGTGGGTTAGAATGGCAAACAAGCTGACGGTCCACCTGATGGAAAGTGGTAACCGTCGCATATAGACATGAGCAGTACCATGGACATAACAGAGTATACTGTTTCGCCAATGATACCCCGCATGCGTTGCCATTCCTGAGGACTCGGGTGTTATTCCTCTGTACCCAGTAAATTCACCCTTCAAACCGAAACACAGCCATGCAAATACAACTGTTTTACGGTAGAAACACGAATGGGACAGAGGTACCCAAGCAATCGACTTTTGTACAAAAACCTCTAGACGGATTTTAACGAAACTTGGTACAATTATTCTTCATACTCCTGGACAGGTTATAGTATACTTTTCATCACGCTACGATCAATAGGAGCAGAGCAGTGAAGGGAAATGTTAAAAATGTCCACCCGTGCGACGCCGGGACGGGCCGCCAGTATTAAATAAGTCAGTGAAATTAATCAAACAATTTACTCTCACACAAATAAAACGGAACGAATCATTCATATTGTGACTGGTTGTAATTATCTTTTTTTTTTCTAATAATTATGTGCCTTTATAAATGTTCAATAGCTCATTATTTTACGGTTTTCAAACATTATAATAACATAATTATATTAAATTATCTAATTGTATTGTCGTTTGTTTTCCAATATGTGTATGTATGTATATATATATATATATATATATATATATATATATATATATATATATATATATATGTGTGTGTGTGTGTGTGTGTGTGTGTGTATGTATGTATGTATTTTGCATATATAAAAACCGATCAATTGTGTAAATAATCACTCGATAGAATAATTACAATTTAATTAGTTATTTCTTGCGTCCTATTTCATCATCATCACAACTTCCGTTTGCTGTTCACCGCTGAACACATGTCTTCCCAAATTGGGAGGTTTTGCCAGTACTTGCAACGCTTAGCAGACGACTTGGCAACTGCAGGTCGGCTTTGGCGATGTTTAAAGAGAGACGCTGCTGCCCGTCCCTAGACCATTTACTTAAGGGAACTTAACCGGAGTCGCCTCTTATAGCACTCACAAAATAGGAAAGGGTAGCCCATTCTATGCCGGGACCACACAGCGAGACGCTCTTATTCACTCACTGTAAATATTGTGTATTTCTTATCAACATTTCAGGGCAGGGAAAGTTTTTCTGTAATTTGTAATGGCGAACGTAATAAATGTCCTATCTCATAGAAAGCGGTAACGGTCGCCTATAGACAAGAACATAACAAATACATTGTAACGCTCATAGTATTATATTAAAAATATAATACCATTCCTGATAAGTAAGACGTTATGTCTTCATATCCCGTCATTTAACCACCATTGCCGTCCTTTGCAAATGAACCGTGAAGCAGTTGTGTTTTGCATGGCTGTGTTTCGGTTTGAAGGGTGGGATATGGCGTGAATTTACAGGGTACAGAGGAATAACACCTGAGTCCTCAGGAATGGCAATGCATGGGGGGTATCATGGGCGAAACAGTATACTCTGTTATGTCCATGGTACTGCTCATGTCTATAGGCGATGGTTACCACTTTCCATCAGGTGGGCCGTCAGCTTGTTTGCTATTCTAAGTTGTATAAAAAAAAAAGATCCTGATTATAGCAGAATTTATTTATTCAAACACAATTCCGCGTTCTAAATTAGATTTTTTTTTAAATATAAAGAAAAAAACTCGTTAGTTTTTTATTACAACCATTGTTCAATCCTGATGAGGATCTTGACGAACTACTGGATTTATTTATTTTGTTATAAATAAAAAAACGTTACGTTACGTTTGAATCGAAGCATTTGGCGTTCCATTGTTTCTGCCTACCCTAATAAGAGACAAGCGTGACAAATATGTATGTATGTAAAAAAAAACGTTGTCGAATACAAATATTTTTAATGAGAATTAACTTTTTCTGTTACTTTTGGTCACCATGGCAACGCGTGCGTTTCTCAGTTGCCAGCATTACCTATTATCTACTTATTTATATGAATAATTGAATGGATAAACAATGGATATATTACAGTGGGATATTAAATAACAACCATCGATAATAATCACTGTTTTTTTTTTCTCCACAAAAAAAAAACATGAATCGCTCGGGAATATTTAAAATAGTTTATTTGAAAATTGTCAAATACTTAATGCGATTGCATGTGATTTACCTTACGGGATGCACCCGAGATCGGCCCACGCGTGTGACAGTGTAATTTTCGCATGTCCGCGAGTGGAGACTCGTAACGGTGTCCACTTATATTATTGTCACCATAATTACACCGCGCCTCGCGCCGTCCACGGAGAAATTGGCGTCATCTCGGTTCGACGCTCACACGCCGCCGCTTATTATGTCTGCGAGCGAATTTCATAAAAATATGCAAATTTATCTTACCCTTTCGTGAAATTATTTATATTTTTTTACCTCCATAATAAATATTTTAGTATATTTCTGTGCCTCTAGTGAGAAAGGGTATAACTCAAGTTATAGCCTTTTTCTTTTTTAGGCTACTTTAAATAAGCAAATTTTTCTCTTTCAAATGGTATAAGAATCGTAACGATATCTTTAAAAACAATAGAGATAGTAAACATGTAAAAGGCTACAATTAACAAAATATTTGTGGTAAAAAAGTCATAATTAGAAATAAAACTACAATATTTTACAAAAAATAGTGCCAAAAATGACAAGATACTTAGAACCAACCTTTAAATATGAATTTATTTTTGTGTAAAATGAATCAGTTCGATTTGAACCCTTTTACACCATTTAATAGCAATTATTTTTTTATAGCGTAAAATACACAACATTGTTTTTCTTCAATACTTCAATAAAATAGTTTTAATTCAACTTAAAACTATTTTCCCATGATAATTTTAATATTTTTGTTAAGTGTGATTAGGTATAATAGAATTATTTTTAAAACTATAGGTTTTACACAAAAACCGACAATTTCATAAGAAAGAGGAGAAAAAATTACTATAAATGCAATCATTGACTTGTTCAATTAGCAAATAATAAAAGCAGTAGAATTTTTTTTCATATTTAAAATAGTTTTTTGGCTCTCCTGAAAAGTGGCCATTTTGAATTGAACCTTTTCTCACTAGAGGCACAGATTTTATCGGTCGTAATAATGTTTTTTTTTTTTTTTATGTGTGTGTTAAGCGAGCGTTTTGTTGATGGAATCAGTAATTTATACGTAAAAGGAAAAATATAATTCTTTTTTTTTTTGAAGAAAATTCTGCAAATGGTTATTGTACCTGCCAGTATTGCGCAAATAGCTTATCGTAAACACTTCAAAAGGACTTAATTAAAGTTTTTTTTTTTTTTTGTTAACCGTTAAAATATCTAATTAATCAAAGATGCTGCGGTGATCTGTCTTCCTCCCTTGTTACATTCGTAAGTGTACATAACTGTCCAGCAGTGGGCATACGCCTCAGCCATAAAAAGAAACTTTGTCAGTAGTTGCCACGTTTGGCAGATGGGTCGGCAACTGCAGTTCCTTTGACTATGTTTTAAGAGGGACGCTGCTGCCCATCCCTCGACCTTTAACTTCCCATTTGTTGCCTCTTACGACACCCACGAGGTGACCCATTCTATGCGGGACTACACGGTTGGTGAAGTAAGCCCAAATAAATAAAACTCATTTTCAGATTTATAGTATTAGGGCACCTTTATTAGCTTCTTAACTACTAATTCACAACAAACAGAGCTTGAAGCGTTTACAATACTTTCTAAATACAGACATTTGTTATTGCATACATTTGTTATGGAAACAAAGACGCAATCCGTGCAGGAAAAACAACAATAACGACTTAACAATACAAGCTAATTAACCCGCCGGCGGCCATCTTTACTGCCGCCATATTTGCGAAAATACGACGTCTTAAATTAATAATCGAATTGCTCTTTCAAATGTCGAAGACTAATCGGACATCACTAACTGCCTTCTGTTCTTTGAGCAAATAAAAACCATAAACTTTTTTTTTTTCGAGACAAAGGAATCATTCTTTTTTCAACTGATTGTCTCTTGCTCAGTATTTTCAAGGATTATGCTAGCATAATTAAGATATAAATTTATTTGAATTATAAATAATATAATTGTTTATTTAACACGTAAGTAAGTGGCTTTAAAGCATTGTAGTTATGTATGACAATGAAATATCATATTGGTACATACATTACGTACATACTTATTTAGGTAACTACCTAATTTCTATATTTATAAAATAATTAATACCTACCCAATATCTATTACTAAAAATACGCATACAAGCAATGTTGGTGATGAAATACGTCTTAACTACAGGTATATGTATAGTTATAAGGCATATTTCCATAGACACTTGTAAATATTTGTCTAGCTTGCAATACAATTTTATATCTACTACATTGAAAAACACTTCTTATATAACTAACCTTCTATTTAACAAAAAATACCTAGAAATATAAACATTTATTTCTTTAATGCCGCAAGCAAAATATGGCACTACTAAATTCGACCATCTGTCGAATTTAAATTTAAAATTAGAACGGCCATTGATCTTTCGTTTCCCAAATTGACGAAAGGCTGTCCGGGAATCAACATAACAATTTTTCAACAAACAGTTTCAACGCATTATCTAAGCGATCTCGGTCAAAACATATCGTTGTTGTAACACCTTTCTTATTTTGTCAACGGACCGGTTGGCGTTTACATTAATCATGATATTCATGATGGTGCGGGCAACAATCAATTTTGGGAACTGACAAAAATAAATTCGAACGATATCTTCATATAGGTAACATATCGATTAAACAATAAATAAATGTAAGTCGTCAATTTGGACTACTAATTTAGATACCTAACAAACAATTTTATTCAATAACGAGACAAAATCCAACGACAAACATGATTCGTAAAGTTATTAAGAATTATTGACACATTGTTTTTTTTTTTCATTATTTCTCGTTCGAAATTCAATTAGATTACGTATTATATTACCTACCTATACATATATCAAGCCGGAGTCACTTCGAATAAAAAACCGTCTATAACAAATATGTATATGCAACCAGTTCATTGCTTTTAAAATTTTACACTTCACAGTGGGTAGGTTTTTATGACACCTATCAAAATCAATATTATGGACAGAAGTATATTATAAATAGTTGTATAATACTATATATAGCCATTTATTTTATTGTGCCAATACTTTTTGGTGGTTGCATAGATATATTTTCCACTTTCTTCGATATAAGAGCAGTAACAACTCTCAACGTGATGATTACTTATGCTTTATCAATGCTAGAAGATTAGACTAAGTACTTGGCTGACGATAATTTGTAACTATTTAATACTAAAAATGAACAGAAAATCGCGTTAAAGATTTACCTATAAATAAATATAATAATAAAACCTAGCTACACCAGCTACAACAATGTTCATATTTTATTTACGTCGAAGTGCTCGGTCAGCGTCGTCGTTTTCCTACACGTCTTCATTTACAACAATACGTTGTAAAATTAAAAGCGTCGGTTATTGCTAATTGTTCGCGAAACTTAATAATTTTAATGGTGATATTCTTAAGTCCCGACTGCATGCGCATATCGTATGTTGGCGGGCAAAATATACAGCGTGCAGGGCGCAGCGCGACCGAAAAATGAATTCATTCAAGTATGCGTAAATAACAGAATGCAACTACAAAATGTATGTTACTCGGATGATTTATTAACTGCAATTTCTAGTCTTTGAATGCGTTCGTTATGTTCAAATACTTATAATAGGATATCTGAGTTAATATTATTTTCATATCCTATGGGTAAGTTAGATAAAATGATGTTATTATATATTGTACATTGACGTAGCTATACCGAAGATATATCCTTACTAATGGTAAATCTAAAAATGAGTTTATTTGCTTGTCGCTCCATAACGATTTAACCTACCCTCATAAAAGCATACAAATATAACCTATGTACATATAGGACCTATTATTGCATAAAAAAGAATTATAGGCTACTTATGTATATCATTGAATACCGTTTTATATACCGATTACGTGGAAGAAATTGTAATTTCAATTAGAACCTATACATCTACTTAATTAGATCTACGTGTATTAAATATGGTTACACAGATCGAGGATAAAAATATCTACTTATTTTTTAAGTAAAGAGTGAACACTTCAGAGACTTTTTGAATCATCTACGTAACAACAGTTACAGAATAATTAACAGCATCTACTGATTAACAGTAAGTGCAGTGCAATCGTTTGATTGTATCATCCCAAAAGCGATCGAAATCTATACCATCTTTTTTTATCTTAAAATACTTCAATACTGTAGTTAAACACATTCAGTACTTTTTTCAAATAATCTTTATTAAAATCTAAAAATTTCGGTTACAGAAAAAAATATTAAATTGTTTCGAAATTTAAATTTCGTTGTTGCGGCGCCGCGTACTGGCCGGAGACACGAGACGGCGCGCGCCTCCAGATATCGTCTCGGCCCCGTACATACTCTAAGCCAGCTATCTCAAATCTCGTTTGCTGTTGTCTCACTGTTGTTTTAAGTCTTTATCATACCCTAAGTTTCGTTTTAACAACAACGCACAATGTTTGCGTTGTAATACCCGAGTGCTCGGTTTGTTAGCGGATGCCAAACGGTAGCATTAAAATTTATGACATACGGCTCTATCTTATCTATGACCACTCTGCAACATATGTTCAGTGACGGCGCTTAATGGAACACCTGAGCTTGAACACTTTCGCCCTAAAATCCGATTCTGTTACGCAAGTGATAGGTACCTGTTAGGACCCAGAGACACAGCGTGTGCAAATTTTTTTGCCACTTATTAATTTAAAATATATATAATGATATTAAATATCATTGTACAATGCAGCGACCAGTGCATTCAGTTTCCAACTTGCGTTTCACTAATTCGCGCCCTTTCACCTGTCAATCAGCCATCACGACCGCGCAAGCGCCGGCGGGAAACAGGAATTAGAAACGTTGCAAAATCGTTCGCGAACGTTGGTGAATTGCAATCGCATATAATTCGCCATTTAGACGTAAATGGTATTATTCGTTCGTTTTAATATCTAATCTACCTTCATATGGTATTAAGATGATTATGGGTGCAATAAACTGCATCGTCTGAATGCAAGAGGTTTTTCGTATACGTCACAGTGACGTTTCGTTTCGCGCCATAACTCCGGTCAGCCGCTATCTCTACCTATATATCTATGTACGATACGATAGCTGTACAGGTAGGGTACCTTAGCCGCGAGGACATAATTATCATCTGATTAAAATTAAATTTAACAGATTAATATCTGACATAGAGCAATTACGCTGACAATTTTGGTTTAATGTCATTGCTGAACGAAGCAGCTGCATAGTGTAATGGAATAACATAATTTCCTTAATGTTTTTCCATTATATCTACTTACTTAAATTGCATGGCCAATAATTTATTTAACGGCTCGTATCAAGTAATATGTGTATTTAAATGTTAATCCCCACTTATAATATTATTATGCTAGTTAAAATAAATTTTACTATAACAACGTGTCGCATTTCTTTGATATTATAAGACGTTCAAGAGGCAGTAAAATTACAGAGCATAGACTTATAGAGGCATCTTAGTCTTCAGAAAGGCAATTTACAAGAGGCACCATAGAGATCATGATGTATTTCGTGATGTCCAGGGTTCAGGGTAGAGTGTTATTGTTGTTTATAGGCAACGATTACCGCTTTCCATCTTGCAGTTGCCGTCAACTTGTTTGCCATTCTATCGTAAAAAAACGGAGTATGAAAGAAGGAAAACTCAAAAAAAGATGCTATATTAAGCTGCCTCATCGACATAATAATAGCAGGCTACCCTCTCTTATCTCTAGATGCGTAAACTGCAGTGAATTATTAAGATAAAATAATAACTGACAATAAGTTTGTTTGTTAATATATTTTATCGTACTATCATTTAGACGACTCATACGAGGGGAAGATCGTTAGTAATGCGGATTATCAGTCCTATTGCTAACAATATACCCTGTCAGGTCGACCTCCACGTGGCCTCCCTCACTGGTGCCCCGGTAGCATATACCATTAGCGAAGGCTGGGTTACCATTCTATAATCATCCAATAAAAAAAACTTTGTTTACAATTGTCATCCCTGACTGACCCCGCCAGCGAATACAAATAACGCATGCTGGGTTACCATTTTATTTTCATCTATTACAAAAATTACATAGAAATTGAATAACATTTGTAGGTATGTACCACAGATCAAGTAATCACTACGTACTAGCAAACTTTTGTTTGGTTTATTTCTTTACTTCTTTTAAAAAAAATTTATAAACCTTCATATAAAACCAGGCCCAAAGATAGATACCATATAAATACATAAAAAAAAAGTTATATAATATATATACGACACGTATATGACGCGCCGTATTACGCGGCGACCACCTTGAAAACGTCAGAAAACAACACCAAAGTTCTTCCATCCTAAAACTCTATAGCCGTGCGGTCCCGGCATAGAATAGGCCACCCCTTCCTATCCCGTGGGTGGCGTAAATGCCGACTAAAGGAGAGCGACGAATGAGCAGTAGCGACCCTCTTAAAACACCTGGCGTGAATTTACTGGGTACAGAGGAATAACACTTGAGTCCTCAGGAATGGCAACACAAGGGGGGTATCATGGGCGAAACAGTATACTCTGTTATGTCCATGGTACTGCTCATGTCTATAGGTGACAGTTACCACTTTCCATCAGGTGGGCCGTCAGCTTGTTTGCCATTCTAAGTTGTATATAAAAAAAAAACTTCCAAAGCCTAACTGCGGTTGCCGATCCGGCAGCCATTGCCATGCTTTGTGTTTTCCATTGGCAATATTTTATCTATCCCTCAACACAAAAAGTCAAACTGTGTTCTTTCCTGTTATATGTGTATTATTAAGCGTGTTTATGTATATATTTATATAGATACTAATGTATACATACATTAGTATTTATATAACAGTGCGCCACCTATCCTTTATTTTTTTTTCTCAATGTCCTCTACTCAAAGATTGTCAGAAAGGCCTTTAGTAAGCCGCCTTAGGACGAAAAGGGATTGTTAGTAATGCGTACTACCAGTCTCATTACTAGCAATATACCCAGTCAGATCGACTTCCACGTGGTCTTCCCTGGAAACCATCATGCTCAATTCCGGATGTATTTTTTTATGGGTGAAAATGGTATAGTAACCCCGCCTGCGCTAACGGGATACGCTGACAGAGCACCAGTGAAGGGTGATAGATGAGAATGAAAACAGGCCAGCTAGCCCATCATGGTAAATTCATCAGGAATTAACCATGATAGTTTCCAGGAGCAATCGCGAAGAGGTCGACCTGGTTGGGTATATTGCTAGCAATGGGATTCTCCGTCTCCATTACTAACAATCCCTTTTCCCCCCAAATTCCGGGTGTATTTGTCACAATGGGCTTGACTGACTTACCTTTTTATCTTCACCTATCATCCCTCACTGGTGCTCTGCCAGCGTATACCGTTAGCGCAGGCGGGGTTACCATTAAAAAGAAATAAGGCCACCTTTTACCATCACTTCTCATTGAAATTTACTGTATTTTTTTTTTAATGGTTTATTCATATTTATTAAATAAAAAAAAAGTAAATCCAAAATTTCCTTTAGACATGACATTAATAATATTTTTTATATTCACCTATCTAAAATCAACACCCTGTATACAATAATAGGCTACTGTGTAAAATGTCCACTTAATGCAATTCACCAAATACAAAGGCAGGTATATGTCAGCGTTATTGACTTTGCGGACTAGGCGCGTCAACCGTTTTGATTGGTGATAACGGCTTGACGACCGCGGTTTATTACCTGCGTAAGTACATAATGTATACATAGCTTCGTTTATATCTAAATATATCTAACTAGGTACATAGGTATACATAAAAATAATTCTAACTATATGATTTTTTTTTACAACACAGGGGGCAAACGTGCATGCAACTCATCTGATGGTAAGTGACTACCGCCGCCCATGATCACCCACAACACCTACGGCATTGCAGGTATGCTGCCGGCCTTTTATGGCAGTTCATCATCACTACATAGTATAAAATAAAGTCGCTATCGCTGTCTGTCCGTCCCTATGTATGCTTAAATCTTTAAAACTACGCAACGGATTTTGAAGCCGTTTTTTTTTAATAGATAGAGTGATTCAAGAGGAAGGTTTATATGTATAATACATGCATAATATTGTAGAGGAATACTGATAATTTGAGGTTTCTAATGGACCGGCAGCGCTATTTAATATCAGCATTGCACCTGTGCGAAGCCGGGGCGGGTCGCTAGTAGGAGATATTTAATTTTTTTTTATACTACTACGAGTATAGCGGCAACCGTGGCAAGCGTGGCAAGCGTGGCAACTACTGGCAATCCCCCCCCTTATGGGGGAGGCTTATGTTCGCCTCAGCTGTTGCTATATATGTACAGCTCCAGCGAGATGTACCTATATAGCGCCGATTTTCAGGCGGCCCGTTAACTCCATTACCTTTAGCATGCGTGCGGGTCGCCAATACCTATTTCCCGGATGGGAGACTCAACACGCTTAACAACAAATACGAGTACACAAAACGTTACAAATAAAACTGAAAAGAATAAACTCTGAATAAATTATCGCACTTTATAATGACAGTATCATTATATATATATATATATATATATATATATATATATATATATATATATATATATATATATATATATATATATATATATATATATATATATATATATATATATAATTATAGAATCGATCATTTAATTCAATTAATTAATTAAATATCAAACTGTTTATAATTACTTCTCTCCATCCGAGGGTTGATGAGTGAAAATAGTATGGTAACCCCGCCTGCGCTAACGGGATACGCTGGCGGGGCACCAGTGAAGGGTGATAGATGAGAATGAAAACAGGCCAGTTAGCCCATCATGATGAATTCATCTGGAATTAACCATGATAGTTTCCAGGGAAAACCGCGAGGAGGTCGACCTGGTTGGGTATATTGCTAGCAATAGGATTCTCAGTCTCCATTACTAACAATCCCTTTCCCCCCCTCCATCCGAGGGTTGCCTGGAAGAAATCGCCGTTAGCAATAAGGTCACCCATTTGTTCTCTCACTGTGATTATTTCTTGTAATTTGTTTGTATCTATAATGAGTTTGCTATTGTAATCTTTTGGAGGAAACAATAAAGAGTATCTATCTATCTATCTATATATTCCGTTGTACATTAGCCTAGAATTTACAATCGACCAATCGTTTGGCAAGTAATATGGACACATTCAAACATTTAAAGAGATACAAGTATACTACAATTTTACACAACATAAAAACTTGCATTACGTGACGTAACTCAATTAATTATAATCACAAAATAAACGCATAATGCACATATTTGTAAATTATGCATTGTAAACTAATTGTGGGAGGACAGATTGGGCCCAAATATTACCATTTGGGCCCAATTACAACCTATCTATTATCATTTAGTACTAGTAGCTGGTATTACAAGTATTTATCTATTTATTAAGTAGATAGATACTCTTTATAGTTTCCTCCAAAAGATTACAATAGTAAACTTATTATAAATAGATACAAACAATTACAAGAAATAATCACAATGAGAAAACAATGGGCGACCTTATCGCTGAGAGCGATCTCTTCCACGCAACCTTTGGATGGAGAGGAGTAATTATAAGCAGTTATATATATATATATATATATATATATATATATATATATATATATATATATAATATATATATATATTCATATATATATATATATATATATATATATATATATATATATATATATATATATATATATATATATTCGTGGCAGTTTTCATACCTGGTTGTCTTCCTGAAGGTAGACCTTAAAATCTGATGTACTATTCCTTCCAATACGTCATCGTCACGTATATGTGCTTTATTTCATTAGTTTTTCATCTTACGCGACTTACGCGACCTACTTCAAAAATACGAGTACACTTTAAGTCAATGACATAACTTTTTTATTTATACTACATTAAATAGATTGCGGATAGGTATTGTAAATTTCCTGCACATTTGCAACGCATTAATTTATTGGATAATTCTATCTGTAAATACTGCCAAAACATTTTTTTCTGATTTGGATCATATTTTTTTCGCTTGTCCTAAATTCTCACTTCAACGGTTACTTTTCATTTTTTTTTTAGTACGTTTGTTCCGTTGAGGAACAGGCTAAGGTCGGAGACCATGCTGCCTAGACTTCAAAATGATAATTTGTCTGGAATTTTGAGGTTACTTTTTATTTGTCAATGTCAAGATTTATTAAAATGTCAAAATGTTCCTACTTCAGTGTAGGATCTATTAAAACATACCATTTTGTATTAAGAAATTTTTAATTATATTACTTCAACAATCGGTGACATTTAAAAATGTAATTGTAACTTATACCTCTCTACTGAACTTACTTTCTTAGTATATTATATTTTTTTTTATTTATAACCATTGTAATTTTTGTCATTTGTCTTGTAATTTTATGTTCTGTTACCTTGTAATTGTTACTTTTTGACTGATGGCTTTTTCGCCAAAGTCACAATAAATGAAAAAAAAAATCTCTCTGGTTTGTCAATTCACAAAAGTGACGTAAATACATTAAATACATATAATTCATTTTATTATTTATACAGTGTTTTTTATTATACAAAATCTAAACAATACAGTTTACTAAACATGACACACACGTGTGCAAAATTATCAGGAAAAATTAAATATCATCTTTTATTAACATAGATAGACATAAAAACTAACGAACGAGGAAGTCCTCAAAAAAGTAAACGAGAAGAGAACATTGATTAAAATAATAAAGAATAGAAGAGGCAAAATGCTGGGCCACCTTATACGACATGACGATTTTTTTAAGAGCATAATAGAAGGAAAGATAGAGGGCAAAAAAGGAAGAGGAAGACCGAGGATTAACTACATGGGACAGATAAAGGAAACACTAGGCGTCATGTCGTATAGGGAGATAAAGGATATGGCCTGGGATAGAGCTGGCTGGAAGAAGATGCATGAATTAGTTGCACCGACAAGAGGAAACTCTTAAATGAAAATGAATTAACATAGATAGATAAATACACTTTATTGTTTTCTCGAAAAGATTATTGCAGTAAACTTATTATAAATACAAACAATTACAAGAAAAGATTATAATAAGAAAACAATGGGCATCCTTATCGCTAAGAGGGATTTCTTCCAGGTAACCTTTAGACATGGAGAAGCAATTTTTTTATACAACTTAGAATGGCAAACAAGCTGATGGAAAGTGGTAACCGTCGCCTATAGACATGAGCAGTACCATGGACATAACAGAGTATACTGTTTCACCCATGATACCCCGCATGCGTTGCCATTCCTGAGGACTCAGGTGTTATTCCTCTGTACCCAGTAAATTCACGCCATATCCCACCCTTCAAACCGGAACACAGCCATGCAAACACAACTGCTTTACGGTTGAAACACGAATGGGACAGAGGCATCCAAGCAATCGACTTTTGTACAAAGTCATATTTTAGACAGTTTGAATGAAACTCTGTTCGTTTTTTTTTTTAAATACATATTAATGTTTGAAGTATTATACTAATACGAAATGGATAGTATTTAAGAAAGACAAATCCCTATAAATATTGTAATACCCTCCAATTACATTGTATTCTACCGTTTCCCCTGCCTTAAAATAAACAGACAATGTGGTCGGCTCAGTCTAACGTCTACCGCGAGGGGGAAAGTGATTGTTAGTAATGGAGACTGAGAACCCCATTGCTAGCAATATACCCAACCAGGACGACCTCCTCGCGTTTCCCCCCGGAAGCTATCATGGTTAATTCCTGATGAATTCATCATAATGGGCTAACTGGCCTGTTTTCATTCTCACCTATCACCCTTCACTGGTGCTCCGCCAGCGTATCCCGTTAGCGCAGGCGGGGTTACCATTCCATTTCTACCCATCAAAAAAAAACGTCTACCGCGAAACACTGTACAACGTGTTGCTGTTTTTGCGCCTGCCTTGATCAACAACAAACTATGTGAAGAACTTCTGTACCCCCTGGACATTCGCTAATTCCCCCAAGTATCGCGACTGATTACATACCTTAAAAATACATAGTGTGGTTTTGTACAAATAGACTAAAATAAATCAACGCCATTGTGATATTCACGTGGCGTGGCTTCCTCAAACCTGGTGCATCCCGAGCGTGTACCACTTACGCTAAATCTACAGTTAAAGTGAGTAAATTCCATTTTATGACCTACAAACTTATTTAATGGAATCTAAAACCCGGGCCCAGCCTATGTCTCATATTTCCACTTTCATTTCCACGTGTGTTAAAGTATAAATTAAATGTTTTTAAATATTGGTATTTAAATCAACCACTCTTTGGAATCAACTTCCAGCAGCAGTATTTTCGAACCGATACGACAACATAACCTTCAAGAAAAGAGCATATTCCTTTTTAAAAGGCCGCCAGCACACCTGCAATGCTGCTGGTGTTGTGGGTGACTATGGGCGGCGGTAGTCACTTACCATCAGGTGAGTCGTATGCTCGTTTGGCCCCTGTGTTGTAAAGAAAAACTTTCCTTAACAGATAGTTATTAGATTAAAGAAATAACTATTATAATAATTACACCAACTGAGTGATATTTGTGAATAATTGAAGTAAAGAAAACATAGTTTCTTTATTGGATGTATTTTTAATAAATCACATCAAAGTATCAAACATAACGATTATATAGTTACTATCAACAATGGAGTCAATCCATGAAAGTTTTTAAGTGTAGATTCAAAGAGCATCTTCTATCTTTATGAACTTTATCTGTCCCATTCGTGTTTCTACCGTGAAGCAGTTGTGTTTGCATGGCTGTGTTTCGGTGTGAAGGGTGGGATATGGCAGTGAATTTACAGGGTACAGAGGAATAACACCTGAGTCCTCAGGAATGACGATACATGTGGACATACTGTGGACTCACCACAGGAATGGCAACGTATAGGGAGCATCATGGACGAAACAGTATACCCTGTTATGTGCATGGTACTGCTCATGTCTATAGGCGATGGTAACCATTTTTCATCAGGTGGGCCGTCAGCTTGTTTGCCATTCTAAGTTGTATAAAAAAAAACTTATATGTATATGTCAATAAGTTTATATAATATATATATATATATATATATATATATATATATATATATATATATATATATATATATATATATATATACGATTAAATATGATATAATTATTTGTATTATAATTATTCTTGTTTGAAAATCGTCACAATATTGTACACCGCTCTACCCGCTGACATTGATGCTCCTTTCCACTTTGGGTGCTGCTGGAAGAGAATTCTTTTAGAGTTAAACTCGCCTTTGTACATTTGCTTACCTCTGTCGTATTTTTATTTATTATGAGTATCAATGAGTACCTATAATAAAGTATAAGCCAGCGTATACCGTTGGCGCAGGCGGGTTTGCCGTTTTCACCATAAAAAAAAACAAAACAATAGCCACGCAAAATTATTCAGCAAATCTCCTTTGAACATGTTGACTACGGCTGGAGCAACCCCTTTGTCCCGACCAATAGGGAAAGACTTTTTTGTTTGGAACTCATAAAGTTTTACGACTTCAGAGTTTCGCTACAATTCCCCACTTATTGTTAGTCGCAATTTACATAATTGGCAATTTAAATAGAAATCCTTTGAAATTTGAATGTTTCTTTGTAAAAATGTATGATTGAACAACAATAGGTAACCTACTTTTAAATGTCCTTTTCAAATTGCCCAATTTGAGAAAGTGTGTACAGGAGAATTTACTAGGTACGGAGGAATAACACCTAAGTCCTCAGGAATGGCAACGCATGCGGGGTATCATGGGCGAAACAGTATACTCTGTTATGTGCATGATACTGCTCATGTCTATAGGCGACGGTTACCACTTTCCATCAGGTGGGCCGTCAGCTTGTTTGCCATTCTAAGTAGCATAAAAAAAAATGTTACTGATTTTTTTAGAAGCAGCTGGTAGTCATCGTCTTTTCAGCCGTTAACTGTCCACTGCTGAACATAAGCCTTTCCCATAAGGGGAATTTCATCAGTAGTTGCCACGTTTGGTAGGCGGATTGGCAACCGCAGTTAGGCTTTGGTAATGTTTTAAGAGGGGAAATGGTGCTGCCCATCCCTCTACCGTTACGTTCCTTTAGTCGCCTTTTACAATGTTCACGAAAATGGAAGGGGTGGATCATTCTATTCCGGGACTATACGGCCTTGTCCGTACAACAGTTGGAAATATTAATTATAAAAGTCAATGAGGTGGTCATCCTTTATTCTTTGGGTACCTCTGTCCCATTCGTGTTTCTATCGTGAAGCAGTTGTGTTTGCATGGCTGTGTTTCAGTTTAAAGGGTGGGATATGGCGTGAATTTACAGGGTACAGAGGAATAACACCTGAGTCCTCAGGAACGGCCCACCTGATGGAAAGTGGTACCCGTCGCCTAAAGACATGAGCAGCACCATGGGCATAACAGTGTATAGGTACTGTTTTTCCCCTATATATACTTACACTTAAATAACTTAATTAAAGAACCAAAGACATCGACATAGTCCGTAGGATAAACAAGCTGTAGTGGCAATGGGCTGGTCTCATAGCACAAAGAACCGACAACCAATGAGGGAGAAAGGTTCTTAAGTGGCAACCCTGTACGGACAAACGCAGTGTTGAACAACCTCCAACTAGATGGAGTGCGACCTCAAATATATTGCAAAGGGTTAGTGGCTCAGGACCGTTCTTTATGGCAGTCTGTGGGGGAGGCTTATGTTCAGCAGTGAACAGATAGTGGCTGTGATGACGATGCTGAAGTGTGCCTACTTAAATAGATACGCCATTTGTAATGTATTATTTTTAATTATTTATTAACTCTATCCGCATATATAATTCTTAGAGAAATGTCATTTGATAAATGTAAACTTTTTAGAAGGCCATTAACTTTTCGTCGCAACTCTGCTACGCCCACCTGGGACGCTGGCGCGTTTATCGCCCGATTAATCCCGCCGCGACCAATAAATCCATCAAACATCCACATCACACAACGTGTTAATTCACCTACTATAAATCACGGCCAGATTTACGTTATATGCCACAAAAAAGACGCCATATTATAAACCTACCAAATCGAAAACACCCAAAAGAAACGACGCCACCCAACCGACAGGTGTCACTGGAACCGGCCGCGTTGTACAGCACCGAACACGCCGCGAACCATAAACAAGTGCTGAAAAAAACATTTACTTCAAAAATAGAATTCAAATTCCCGCGCTTAATTGCGTTCCCGCCAATGAGCGTACTGTTGGCGCGAGTGGGAAAACTCGAATTTCGAGTGAGACAGACGGAGCAAGGAGCGACCGCCCCGCCCCGTTAACAACATGGCGTATATGTTGATTGGCGGGCTTTTGGCGGTGTCCGCCCAGTGTACACGGGGTGACGTATCGAAGGTGCGCGGGAAAGTCGAAGGCTGCGGGAAATGTCGCCGTGACGGACGATTGGCGGCGCGGGGGCTGAGGGGAGCGCGCGGGGCGACGAGAAAACTGTTTGCATGCGTTGATGCATCTTGTTACATTATTTAAAACCGTATTCCATGTTCGAAATCACGTTTCGTTCCACTTAAAACTAGATTCATTGGATAGAGATTTTAAAAGAAAAACACGTTAGCTGAATACTTGCAGTACAATTACCTTTTTTATTTTTACATATCTATTTAGCAACTACGTACTATGTGACTTAAAATCATGCTATAATATATCTAATTACATATACAGAGAGCTACTATGCGTTAATTATTGAGATTATGAAAAACAATTCTAATAACGGAATAGTTTCAGAGTGAAGTAAGATAGGTAAATATTAGCTATAGATTCCGTACAATTTTTTATATTTAACTTTAATCATTTCAGTATTCATACCCTTTTAGGTCCCTTTTCCTAACCCTTAGAGTTGGGGGGAAAGGGATTGTTAGCAATGGGGTTTGACAGCCCCATTGCTAGCAATATGCCTTATTAGGTCAACCTCCACGTGGTTCCCCCTGGAAACCATCGTGAACAATTCTTGTTGAATTCGTCACGATGGGCCAACTGACCTACTTCATCCTCGCCTATCATCCTTCACTGGTGCCCTGCCTGTGTATACCGATAGCGCGGGTGGGGTTACCATTTCATTATCATACATTGAAAAAAAAACCCTTAGAGTTGTCTTAGCTTAGACCATACGTTTATCCAAATGTTATGTAAATTCTATCGTCGAATTAAGCAAGACATGTTGCTTTTACATGGAGTTGGGGAGGGGGAGGGATTATTAGTAATGCGAACCACCAGTCCGCATTACTAATAAACCGTCAGATCGACCTCCACACGGTCCTCGCTGGAAATCGTCGTGCCAAATTCCAAGTGTATTTATCACGATGGGCTAACTGACCTGCTTCATCCTCACCTATCATCCCTCACTGGTGCCCCGCCAGTGTATACCGATAGCGCAGGCGGGGTTACCATGCCATTATCATTCATTAAAAAAAAAATGGCATCGTTGTAATGAATAGGCAGTGGTGATGTAGATACCGCTCCGATATCTATATATTGGGTTCCTCTGGACACTGATGGCGGGAAAAAGATCATGACCTATTTCGATATCGCCCATATCGATCGGATATCTATTTTCGAATATATTAAAAGTCTGTTATCAAATATATTTTTTGGATAACATACTTTTAACATATTCATTATTGGATCAGTATATAGAAAGAAAGAAAGAAAACATTTATTGCCAACAACAAATAAAGTTACATAAATTATGAATGGAAAAAAAAAACTGCGTGTTCTGCAGCAATTTAATTGCTACAGCGCTGATATTCTGTGGTGATATACATAGATATTGTAACGAAAATATATACATATTGATATATGTATATTAACCACCCCTAGTAATGAGTAAATATATATATATATATATATTTATACAACTTAGAATGGCAAACAAGCCACCTGATGGAAAGCATACGGCAATTAATAATTAACTATGTCTATTAAAAATCTTTGGTTACAGACAGAAAACCCAAAGGTTCCTACAGTGTTAGACTACTAAGCTAATATTATAAGCAGATGGAGACTTTGCACAAAAGTCGATTGCTTGGGTACCTCTGTCCCATTCATGTTTCTACCGTGAAGCAGTTGTTTGCATGGCTGTGTTTCGGTTTGAAGGACGTATATATAAGGAATATGGCGTGAATTCACAGGGTACAGAGGAATAACACCTGAGTCCTCAGGAATGGCAACGCATGGGGGGTATCATGGGCGAAACAGTATACTCTGTTATGTCCATGTTACTGCTCATGTCTATAGGTGACAGTTACCACTTTCCATCAGGTGGGCGGTCAGCTTGTTTGCCATTCTAAGTAGTATAAAAAATAAAATAAAAAAAGAATACTGGTTTCCATCTAAAGACAATTACAAGAAATGGATCACACAAAGTGAAAACAATAGGCGGCCTTATCAAATAACGCGATCTCTTCCAGACAAACCGACCAAATATAAATAGTAAGTTATTTATTTATTTTAAAAATTACATCGTCATTGTAAACACAGACGTTGATATTAATAAGGCTTGCCGTATGGTCCCAGTATAGAATCAGCTACCGCTTCCTTTCTCGGGTGTCGTAAGAGGCGACTAAGGGAGGGCGAGAAGTGAACAGCAGCGTCCTCCTTAAAATATCTACAAAGCCTAAGTGTGACTTTTTTTGATGGATGATAATGGAATGGTAACCCCACCCCGCCCGCGCTGACGGTTAACGCTGGCGGGGCACCAGTGAGGGGTGATACGTGAAAACAATAAGGCCGGTCAATTAGCCCATGGTAATGAATACACTTGGAATTCAACACGATGATTTCCAGGGCGGACCACGGGGAGGTCGCTCTGTTAGGGTATATTGCTAGCAATGGAAATGGTAATCCGCATTACTAATAATCCCTTTTCCCCTACCTAACTGCGATTGTCAACACGCCTGCCTAGTGTGGCAACTACCGGTAAAACTCCTCAAGGGGAGGTTTTTTTTTATGGGTGATAATGGTATGGTAACCCCATCTGCGCTACCGGTATACGCTGGCGGGGCACCAGTAAGGGATAATAGGTGACGATGAAAGCAGGTCAGTTAGCCCACCGCGATGAATTCCACGGGAATTAACCACGATGGTTTCCAGGGAGAACCGCGTGGAGGTCGACCTGATAGGTTGTATTGCTAGCAATGGGTCAGGTAGCCCACATTACTAACAATCCCTTTCCCCCTCTTGAGTCAAGTTATTTTTTTATCTGTGCCGATAAAACACAGATAAAAAATAGATATAAGCACAGATAAAAAAAATATAGGTATAAAATAAATAAGCTCATAAGTTTTTTTTTTTTCGTTAATTTGTATTAACATACAAATGTTTTAATTAGTATTACTCTTAATAAATCTATGTTTAAAATATTTTTTACTGACTATCTTAGTTTCGCGATCCCCCCTATAGAGGCTTCGCGACCTCCCAAGGGGTCGCGACCCATACATTGAAAAACATTCTAGATAATAGAGGATGTGTAACGCCTGTTGATAATCTATTGGCAAGATTTATTACTTGTAAATATTGCAGTGGATTTAAATATTATATAGGTACATATGTATATCGTTTATTTGAATGTTTTAATAGAATACTTAGTATTTACCTAAATAAGAAGGAGACTTTGTACAAAAGCCGATTGCTTGGGTACCTCTGTCCCATTCGTGTTTCTACCGTGGAGCAGTTGTGTTTGCATAGCTGTGTTTCGGTTTGAAAGGTGGGATATGGCGTGAATTTACAGGATACAGAGGAATAACATCTGAGTCCTCAGGAATGGCAACGCATGCGGGGTATCGTGGGCGAAACAGTGTACTCTGTTATGTCCATAGTACTGCTCATGTGTATAGACGACGGTTACCACTTTCCATCAGGTGGGCCGTCAGCTTGTTTGCCATTCTAAGTTGTATAAAAAAAAAATAAGAAAAAGACACCATACAATAGCGGAGTCATACCATTTATACGGTAGAGTGATTATTTCCAATCAACAAGTTAAGTAGTGTAACTCATAGAACTAATATTTACTTAATTATAAATGACTAGCGACCCGTCCCGGCTTCGCACGAGTGGACTTTTTAAACTTCGACAAAAAGACATGCAATTAAAATCGCCAAATTATGTTAAACATCGATTACGTCCGCTGCGTAGGGAGCCGACCGCGCGAAATGAATCTATCAACTTTTAAAATGTAAAAAGTGGTTATTGTGACATGACTATAATAGTAGGACATATAGTAGTATCGCGAAGTTTTTTTTTTATAGTTATTGATATTTTCTTCAATATTGTAAAACATATTTTTGATCTATCACCAATAGTTTCCGCAGCGCACGCGACGAAATATATTTTATACTCGTAGCATTTTTTTAACACCTTGAGTTACGTTACTACAGTTTTAGTAAGGATCCCTAATCTGTTCTAGCAATAAATATAGCCTATGTTACTCAGGGTGAATGTAGCTTTCTAATGGTGAAAGAATTTTTGAAATCGGCAAAGTAGTTTTTGAGTATATTCATTAGCTAATGTCGAAAAATTCACTTAATCTGGAAGATTATAAATCGAATTACTTGCAACACCGAAAAATTACGCGCTTTGTTTTGTTTTAAATATAATATATATATATATATATATATATATATATATATATATATATATATATATATATATATATATATATATATATATATATATATATATATATATATAAACATAAACTGCAAAACTAAAGTCAAATAAAGATAAATAACATGTGTATCCAATATCCAAAATGTTAAAAACTTTAAGTACTTAGGAAGTATAATCACAGAGGACGCTAGGTGCACATTGAATATTAGAACTAGAATAACGGTCGCAAAACAAAAATAACAAAAATAATCCTTAATAAATTTATAAAAACTTACATTTGGAGCATAGCACTATATGGGTGTGAAACATGGACAATGACGCAGGAAAGAAAGATGCTTGAAGAATTCAAAATGTGAACATGGAGGAGAATGGAAAGGATAAGCTGGACGGAAAAATAACGAATGAGGCAGTCTTGAAATTAAATTTTTAACAAGTACAATCTATTGTCTATTGAAATAGATTACAGACAGGTTTATGCTTGTGGTACAGCGTCGTGTCTACAGTGTACACACGTGCTAACCTCCTACGAGCTCGGCTGAACACCGCGGCATGTATTCTACCAACATGCCGATAAATCAATCGCTTCTCCCTATTTTGACAGTTGCAAGATGTTGTCAACGAACAGCGGGAGATTTGCTGTGTGGTCCTTGATAGGCACCTTACTGTAGGTAGAAATTACATGTGTGTTTTTTTTTATTAATACTATAGCTACCCGCTCTGGTTTCGCACGGTTAGATAGGTAGATAGATTACTAATGGTTTGAAAATAAATTACAATCTAAAATTTACTAAAATAATTTGCATTGTTGCAGTGTTGTAGGCATCCATAGACTACAGTGACCGTTTACGGGCAGGCTGTATGCGAGTTTGCCGCTTTTGCCCTTTTTAAAAAAATAAACATTGCTAAATCTAAAAACCCAACCTCTTAAAATAACCTGAACATAAAATTCTCTTTTCGATTGATTGTATTCATAGAATTCATCTCTGTGTTGTCCCAGAATGTTGCCCTATTAAAAAAAAATCCTAATATAAACAAAGACCTCTAAATTCTATGGAATTGATTTATTTGTTTAACTCTTTATTTCACCAGAAATATATACAATGACAATTGAACAATTCAAGTGATATACAGTAACATAAATACAGATTGAAATATACACATAAAGGTACAAAAAGCTTATCGGACTTATCGCTAGGGCAATCTCTCACAGACAACCTTTAGTTAAAGGAGAACAGATAGAAGTGGGTAGGTGGCGCAAGAGTGAATTAATAATTGTTATGTGCATAAAATATTTAATACAATTGAAAAGTAAATTTACTAGTACCTACTGATTTCTCAATCGATTCTGATAAATTATAATTATTGAATAATAAAACTGGGTAATATATTCCGATATCTATATATTTTGGTTACAATATCTCTCTCCAATACAATACAGTACTCTCCAATTATCTTTCCCCTCTCACCGTACTGGTTACGCTTCAAACTCTTTTCTCCTACATTCTTCACGACTCTGGAACGCGCTTCCTGATGCCATTAAGGGACTACCGACTAAACCGTCTTTCAAAAAAAGCGTTCACGCTACTTTTTTACTTTATCCGAGCAATAAGTGCTTTATATTATTCTCAATTTCGTGTATAATATAGTATATATCATATATGTGTAAGTATATTTGTTATTCATATATATATATTCGTTTATATATGTAATTTTAGTATGTATGTATATCAATAATTAGTAGTACCGCATTCGAGTATTCTGACACTTCCCTATGGTTGACTGGGAGAGAATGCTTTTAGCATTAAGTCCGCCATGTACACATATTTGTACTAATGAATAAATAAAATAAATATCTATATATTGGCCAAATAACGGATTTTTTTTTTTTTTTTTTTTTTAACCCCTGTGTGGGTGCCGTCGCATATTTCTTGTAAAATAAAGTTTTTTTTCTTTCTTTCTTTCTTTTCTTTCTTTCATATATTATCGCTTATAATAACGAAATGAAGATCATCTAAATAATATAATCGTCGGATTGTTACATGCAATATCGAATTAAGTGACGTCCTTTTTTTACTCTCAATATCCAAAGGAAACTAATATACAGATATCGACGTGATACCGATATAACCCCCATGCCTATTTAGTATGTATATCAACTTTTAAGTTGGTTGATTTTTTTAATGGGTGAGAATGGAATGGTACCCCGCCTACGCTATCAGTATACGCTGGCGGGGCACCAGTGAGAGGTGGTAGCTGAGGATCAAGGCAGGTCAGTCTGCCCATCGTAAGAATTGATAAGAATTAACCATAGTTTCTAGGGGAGCTGCGTGGAAGTCGACCTGATTATTACTAGCAATGGGGCTGTTCGAACCCATTACTAACAATCCCTTTCCTCCCAGTTGGTTGTTTGCTTGGCTTGCTTTTGCTCGCTATCTATAGATTAGAAAATGTCGATGAAATCCATGCACTCATATACTGAAGACGTAATTAACAGGCATAAATTCTAAAAATATACTCGCTATATCAATGACTAGTGACTCGCTGCGGGTTTGCGCGGATTTTTTAAAAATAAAGTACTGCCCATTTTACTCGCTGGTAATGTACCATTTTATGGGTAAACAACTGAACTAAGTAAAAAATCTTCCACTGATGGTATTAAATAAAACAACTACTTCTGTTAAGTATGATGGGAACTCATAGGGCAGATAAAAAAATATTAATACCGACATGTACATAATATCGCCATCTAGTGTATGATTTCGAAACTAACATTTCTATATATATTTTTATTATAAATTGATTGAATAATTTTTAAGTACATATATCCATTACAAACAAAAAAAAATATTCTTTTTCTTTATAATATTAGCTTAGATTTGAATATACTAATTACATATCAGTTAGTACTCAGTAGAAGGAACATACGGCGCACGATTCAGTGATAACCGTAACAATGTGACCGGAAGACTGTCACCGGATACCGAACGTGTATACCGCACCGTCGCAGAGCTGTACGCGTACAATTCATAAGCTTACAGCGACAAATAATGTAATAAAGATATTATCAAGCTACTTAAAAAAAAAGTGATTCTCAATTCGGTTGTAGTTTTTTATGTTTCTCACCTAATAACCTCGTCAGTTCTAAACAAATTTAGAAAACTCTTTTCTTATCTCTTATAGATTGGTCCCTTTGAAATTTTATCATTATCGCTTCATTGATATAGTTTTTAAATCAAAATACTTTAAAAACCAGAGACAAGAGTCTTTAAAGAACTAATTTATTAACTAAATAACAATTATATATGATTAAAATACTAAATAAGATGATTTAGTCCTAAATTCAATTACAATTTTATACGTTACAATCATTACGTCAAACATTAGTGCTCATTTCACGGTTCAATCAAGAAATGCCCCAAAACCCCAAAACAAAGGAACAACAGTTTCACAAGGAATATAGTTGTTATAAACAAACGAATGGTAACAAATACAGGGTTCCCAAAGAGGGTTGACGTCAGCCAGGCGGCCGGTCGTAAAACTATAAGCCAAATCCTTTAGTAATATGGATAGAATCATATTACGTCGACCCCAAATAATAATTGGGATAAGGGTAGGGAGATGATGATGATGAATGGTAACAAATACGTAGAAAGAACACTACGACTTATTGTTTCTATAGTTTCAACATCTCGCCATTGTTGGGCCCCAACTTAGGGTTCCGATAACAGGGTCGCCGTTGTTTCTTGCTCTGTCATCAGCACACGGTGTTTCGATTGCCAACAAATATGTAATCGGTTTTGCCACAACTGAAGTCGGTTTTTTTAGCACAATTTAATTATTTATTATGTACAGTATGTTTGTAATTTGTATTTCTTGGTTATAAGACACAATATACACTTAGTTAAAACTGTCAATTCTGAAAACGTGGTGATTACAAAATCTATTGCGATATATTTGTTACTAACTACCCGCCCCAGCTTTGCACGGATAGATAAAAAGTATATTAAGACACAGCCAGTTTATATTTGAGAAGAAATTTTTAAAATAGGTTATGGAAATTTAATTTATTTATCTATTACAAAGGAAAATCGAATCTTTCGTCTTCATATAATATTTATTAATTTAATATTAATATTTGTTATCTTTTATTATTATTATTATAAATAAAATAAAATTTAATTGACATTTATAAAATGCAGGCAAACACTATTACAACGATAAATAAAAACCTTTTGATGCATTAACTACAACCAAATGCCATTATAATTTGATATACAGGTATATGATGAGGTATAAGATGGCGAAGGTTGTAGACTACTTTTTATCCCGATCAGTGGACACCTCGTCACGCGGACGAAGTTTCGGGTGAAAGCTAGTGTTAAATAAATAATTTCTCATCCCGTCACCAGAGGGAGCCACAAAACACTCGTATCGTTACCGCCCGTCACTCGCGCCACACAGCGGGCCAGTTTTTTGACCACAAGTTACGTCAGCGTTCTCTTGTTGTGAACGCACGCAATGTTCTTCACAATTGTATATTTGACACAATTTTACTTATTTACGTTTCCAATCATTGAAGCTTTTTTTTATAAAATAATAAGTGTAACGGTGTTTACCATCAACACAGAATTAATTTATTTTTAAACTATTTCCAATAATGTTGTTAAAAGCGTTCATACTTCAACTAACCAAAGTATGGAATCTATCTATCCTATTTAAGAGCGGCGCTCTTGTCGATGGAGCTCTTGCCACTCACAACGATTTTCTTCGAGTCTCTTCACCTCTTGATACGACACGACACCAACTTCTTCCTTTGGGGGAAAGGGATTGTAAGTAATAGAGACTGAGAATCCCATTGCTAGCAATATACCCAACCAGGTCGATCTCCTCGCGGTTCCCCCTGGAAACTATCATGGTAAATTCCTGATGTATTCATCATGATGGGCTAACTGGCCTGTTCTCATTCTCATCTATCACCCTTCACTGGTGCTCCGCCAGCGTATTCCGTTAGCGCAGTCGGGGTTACCATACCATTTTCACCCAACAAAAAAAAACTCCTTCCTTTATCTGTGTTATGAATATAGATTTAAGTAGTTAAGGTCACATCACTAATGGAACGGCGCATCACTATTGTCGCATCCTCTCTCGATATACTCGTGTATGTCGTCACCACTGTACTAATGTCGGTCTCTATAATTAAACCAATAAGTATTAAACAAGTCTGTCATTTATTACCAAGTCAATACAATCTGTCTGATGTAACTATGCCTTGGTCTCCCTTTTCCTTCTATCTTCCCTTCTGTATGTATGTATGTAAAGTATGGCATATATAAAAATAAAAACTTTATTAACAAAAAAATGTATTTGCTACTGTTGAAACAATTGAAACAAATCCGTTTCGAATTTAATTCGATCGAATTGATTTAAACTGTAACGGAATCGATTATCAGGCATTATTGAATAATCGGTAACGCGTTAGAGCTTCACTAATTGATTTATTACCAAAAACAAAATATAGTAAGTATCTATCGATTCGAATTTATTACTGCCTACTTACATTTTCATTTCGACTTTTCGTAAAAATTCATAACAAATATTTAATTATACTGGTAAACAGTGATTTTGTTAAAGAAAATCGAGTTGCTTTTTTAAACACTACTACGTACCCACAAGTTAACCTCATAATTAGTTTTGTTTAATCACCCTTTTTTTTAGACTTTAGAATAATTATTCTAATTAAATTGTGTACCACAAAAAATCCAAGTTCAATTATGGCGAAATTAGAGATTTTGATTTTAAAACTAAATTATTGAACCGATTCTGATAAAATTTCTATGGCACCAATCTGTATGTATATTCTTTCAGTTAAAAAAATCTCCAATTCAGTTTACAAATGACAAAGTTATGAGGTAACAAACAAAAAAAATACAACAAAATTGATAACATCCTGCTTTTTAAAATTGGTTGAGAATGCGCAGGAGTTCTCCATTGTACATGTTGTGATTTGTAAGTCAATATGGATACATAAGTGTAATTTATTTGTTTATTTATTTATTTATTTATTCATTAGTACAAATATGTGTACATGGCGGACTTAATGCTAAAAGCATTCTCTCCCAGTCAACCATAGGGAAGTGTCAGAATACTCGAATGCGGTACTACTAATTATTGATATACATACATACTAAAATTACATATATAAACGAATAAATATATATATAATATAATTGTTTATCTACAACAATTTTCAAGTTTTTTTACCGCATAATTACGTTTCTGTTTTGCCAAAAGGTTGACTGCGAACGCTTTATATTTATAGAATGCTTTATAGTATTAAGTCCGTCTTTTTTACCAGACATTTTTTTTTATGTGACACTTTCCATCAGGGGGGCCGTTAGCTTGTTTTCCATTTTAAGTTGCTTAAAAAAATATTTTTATGCAGTCTTTCTCTAAGATCTATTATAAGTTCTTTTAGCAATGACGTGGATCTGGAGGATATAAGAAGAGGAAATTAGGAAGTGAAAAGGTGGAGTTAAAATTTTCGCGGAATTGAATCATACATCCCAATAATCCTTCCTCCCATCCGTCACTCCTTATTTTGAAACTGCTTTATTAATATTTTTTTATACGCAACTTAGAATGACAAACAATCTGACGGAACATACCTGATGAAAAACGATAACCGTCGCCTATAGACATGAACAGTACCATGGTCAAAACAGAATATACTGTTACGCCCATAATACCATTCATGTATCGTCATTCCTGAGGACTCAGGTGTTATTCCTCTGAACCCTGCAATCACTGCCATATTCCACCCTTCAAACCGAAACACAGCCATGCAAACACAACTGCTTCACGGTTGTAACACGAATGGGACTGAAGTGCTCAAGCAAACGACTTTTGTACAAAGTCTCCCTCTAGCAATATAATATTACTAACATTTAGGTCACTTCCCAATATCGTTAGAATATCGTGCTAATGAACATTTCTAGCTGCAGTATGATTATAGTGGACACGGTGCTCAGATAAATTTCCGCAAAATAACATTGTAAACTGACGAAACCTCATTACGAGGTTTATTTCGCGATCAACTAAGTACATTCTGTTCCTACTACTTACGCAATATGTTTATACATGTAATAATAAATGTATACTGGTTTTTTTTTTACTGGGTGAAAATGGTATAGTAACCCCGCCTGCGCTAACGGGATACGCTGGCGGAACACCAGTGAAGAGTGATCGGTGAGAATGAAAACAGGCCAGTTAGCCTATCATGATGAATTCATCAGGAATTAACCATAATAGTTTCCAGGGAGAACCGCGAGGAGGTCGACCTGGCTGGGTATATTGCTAGCAATGGGATTCTCAGTCTCCATTACTAACAATCCCTTTCCCCCCAATGTATACTCGTTAGAAGTTTATCTATTAAACAGTATTAAAATGTGTCATTAATATTATCGCGTATTTATTGTAGATAGATAGATAGATACTCTTTATTGTTTCCTCCAAAAGATTACAATAGTAAACTTATTATAAATATAAATAATTACAAGAAATAATCACAATGAGAAAACAACGGGCGACCTTATCGCTAAGAGCGATCTCTTGCAGGCAACCTTTGGATGGAGAGGAGTAATTATAAACAAATTGTATCATATTAAGGCCCACCTATATTGGATGTCATAAATAAATAAATAATTAAATAACTAATTATAACCTCTTCCTTTCCCATGGATGACGTAAGAGGCGACTAAGGAAACTTAATAATCAAGGGATAGGCAGCAGCGTCCCTTTTAAAACACCACCAAAGTGTAACTGCGGTTGCCAATCCGCATGCCGAGCGTAACGACTTCTGGCAAACCCCTACTGGGGATAGGCCTATTCAGTACCCTACTGATGAGGCCTATGCTTAGCAGTGGACAGTTAACGGCTGATATGGTTTATATCCCATCTTGATGATGATGATCTTGATATGTCCGTCCACACTGCACTTACGTGCAACCAAAGGAAAGAAGCAATAGCAAAACTATTCTACGGAATGGAAATACAGTTCAAATTACGAGCAAAACATCTAATAAGATATAATCTAATATGATGAGTTGGTTGATGAAATTACTTATTGACAGTGCTCATACCCGAAGTTTCCGAAACCCCGAAGAAGTGTGATAGAATCTGAAATCTGAAACCTCCATTTGTTGTAACTCCACAATTCCACCGCACGCTCCTTAACATTTCTAAAAGCATTGGGGTTCTTGGTTTTGACATCTCTAGTAACGTACAGTTTCGAGGCCACTTCGAAGACAAAGTGAAGTTGACATCCAAAAAACTCGGTGTGCTTAATAGAGCAAAGAAATACTTAATGCCGGATCAACGATTAATACTTTACAAATCGCAAATCCGGCCCCATATGGAGTATTACTGTCACTTATAAGCGAGAACACAGATACCAGCTTGAACTCTTCGATTCAGTGCAACGACGAGCTATGAGAATTGTCGGTGATCCCAGGCTTACAAGCGGTATCGAACTCTTAAGTCGAAGAAGAGATTTTGCCTAACTCTGCGTGTTCTACCGCTTGTACAATGGACTATGCTCAGATGAAATATTCAATATGATGCCCACGGCTACTTTCTTCCATTGTACGGCTCACCATCGACATACCTCCATACTTTAAAGCCTGGATGATCGCGTACAGCGCCGTTTCAGAGGTGTTTCCTCCCACGAACACTCAGGTTATGGAATGAGATCTCCGTCGAGGTTTTTTCAAGAGACTACAGCTTGAGATTCTTCAAAAAAGGAATTGCGCTTTGCTGGCGTTGCTAATCCTAAAGAGATTTCTTTAATCCTAGGAGCATTACGTATTGACGAACAATAACCGCTTAGGTACTATTAAGTGGGTCGTATGTTTGTTCGCTACCTTAGTGATATATAAAAGAAAATAAAGATGTCTCTAGAAATGATCTCGAGATACCTACATACACTGACTCCCTGCAATGCATTTGAGGTCGTCGCTCGTTGTAGTGGAAGGCAGGGGTCATCTTATCCAACGTTTGTCTGTATAGGGTCAACACTCGAGAAAGGCTCTCGAGTGAAGCCTATCTGTTATCGATTCTTCGAATTATGTGGCATAAATATTATACAGTGAGGTAAACTTTCCACTAAGCTGGCCGCAGAAGCCAGTTCACTTATAAAATTTTATTATAATTATTATTATATGCTTATTAGAATCAATACAATCGAATGTCACATCACTTTCTATTAGCTACAACGGAACTTAAAAACCTGAACACACATAAAAAAAAATAAAGCAAAATAAACAAAAAAGTCTCTCCTTATTAAAACAAAATAGTACAATCAAATCGTACCAATAAATGTTATATATGCATTATAAAGTACAATAACTTGAATAGAACGTATACATTACTGTTTCAATACGTACATCTCTATTAACAATACGTATCAAAGCAGCATAATACATGGAAATCTGATATTACCGTTATTGAAATCGAAAGAGATCGCATCGCAGTACGCAGATCCTATCACTGAATGGAAAGGCAAGTAGTACATTTCACCAAGTATAAAACGGTTGTGGGGATCAGACATGGCACCAGTCAACAGTAAACGTCGACAACACCACTTACAAGTATCAACATGATCGCTTTCGTAAGTTATTCAACATATTTTATAAGAAAACATCAAAAATGTAGTAGTGTCTTTGCCTCTTGAAATGTGTAATAAAAATAAATAAAAATAAAAATTCCATTTTTAAATTCGTTCCAAATTGTAAATTGACGATGTTATATTAGTGACATAACACCACTTAAGTTATATAACTATATCATTGCCCAGTGAAGGGATTACGTTGCTTCCTTGTTATCTTACTTGTACGTAATTAACTTTATAAATTGTTACTTGCAACACATTTAAAAATTGTAAACATATCGTGAATCCTTTATCACTTTTTATTTAATATGTTTAAATTTAGCTATTTGTTTAATATGCATAAACGTACATGGAATTTTTGTCTTAATTTTATTATGTATTAATTATAAATAGTAAATATCAATCCAGCACTATGTAACTGTTTATGTAATCAAAATTATACAATTTATTTAACGTTTTCAATTTGTGTTTGAAATTAAATATCACGTTCTAATTCTAATTATATTCTAATTTTAAATGAACACATTATATAATAAAAAAGTTATAATCAATTATTTTTTAAATCATAGACAATTTTTTTTTCTTTTTTTTAGAAAGCAACAGCTGTCCTCCTCATTGCGAGCCTAGCCGCCGCGCGTCCCTCCGAAGAATGGCAACCGGAAGGCCACTCGCACACTGAACACACGAAGCCGTACCACGTGACGGTGGTGAAGAAGATCGGTGTCCCCGTGCCCCATCCCGTGGCAGTCTCCGTGCCCCAGTACGTGAAGGTGCCTATACCACAGCCGTACCCCGTACACGTGACTGTGGAGCAGCCCATACACGTGCCTGTTTACAAGGTAATTTTTTGATCTCTTTTTATTGTCACATTGAAAATAATACCTATTATTATTATAATTTACACAGAATATTACATTTTACCTTAACAGACTCACTAAAGTAGACTTGATCGAAGTAAAAATCTTGATTGACACCACATCAACGTTACTAAGAGAAACGTTACTTGTAACAAAAAAAAAACATTATTTACATATTTATTTATTCTTCACTACCAGTAATACTTGACTTTTCCTAAATTATAATAATTTTTAACAATACACTTATTAAATTGTTTAAAATATATTCAATAAATATTTAATTACAATATTTACTTAAATTAAATTTATAAATCTTTTTTAACTAAATTACAAAAAAATTACAAACTGAAAATTAAATTATGTAACAAATCAATTGTAAAGCTTCAAAATTTTTGTATTAATAATAAATACTTTATTAGCATTCTTATTTGCAAGTATAAAAAGTAACATCCTCAAATAAATAACTATATTTTGATATGGCAACGTTAACTATATCGTTAAATCGGAATAAATTGCGAAGGAAACGACAAGAATAAATTACCTAATAATAAACGATCGCATATACTTAGATAGATTTACACCGGCGTGTCGCCGTCTCCCATTAAATACCTATATAAAACGTGACTGAACCACTTAATACGTAATTAGATACGTTATTTTCTCCCATAGTTTATCACACATATCTTAAACTAGCCATAAACTGTTTGTGTAAATTGAGATACCTAAGATTTTTTTATCTTAAAAGATCCATCTATTGTCGAATTTCATCGAAATCGAAAAAAAATAAACTAAAAACTATATTATTTATAACATACTGAACTAGAATTATATGAATGTTAAAAGTCAATGATGCATACAATATTTGTTAAAACTAAATTAAATTAAAATTTTATACTAATTTAATTTGAATAATTTATGATTGAATTCCAGGGAAAAATGTTTCCAATCTTGACAAAATTTGTATAAAATGGGAGTAAACTGTGCACATCGTAATAATGATCGTCATGAATCAACAAAATCATAAATAACGAGATTAAATCACGTAACATGTACACGCAAATGTAAATGCATTCTAGTTTATAACCTACTTTTTAAAATCGTTTAAAGACATTATTTGCGTCACCTAAAAATGCTACCTAACTAAAAAGTAAAATCCAAAATGAGAATGACTTCCACTTCGTGTCTGAATCGGTGGCCACAATTCTGTAGATTATGTCATATCTATTGTTACATGTTCTCTTTACGCTTGCGCATTTAAGAGTAATTTTGCGATCAGTGACATAGATACGCCGCGATATGACACTGCACCAATTATTATGTAATGCAACTGGCCACGAAAGTAAAAGTGACAGTCAATAGACCCTAACGTGGCGTGTTTCTTTTCTCAACTCACTCACAGTTCCCGCGTATTTATGGCAGTAAAATGATTGCAGAACGTCACTATTAAAAAAAAAAATTGAAAAAAATCTTTAATTAATATTAAGAAGTGTTCGAAATTCAAATTCGTTCAATTAGCTCAATTTAAACTAGATTAATTAATAAAAGTTAGATCTCAATTTAAATTAGTTTAATCATTAAAAATAGTTCGTTTTATAAATTAATTTCAAAATAATAGAACAAATTCAAATCAAGAAATAGATATCTCACCTTTTTTTTTAATTTAAATAACTAAAAAGATTTAATTGAAACTTTTCATTGAGCTTATTTAAGTTGACGCCATCTTAAAAATTTTGGCGCGTTCGTCATAGGTACCTATTTAATATTCAATTTCTTTTTTTTTTAGGTTGTCCCCCAAGTAGTTGAGAAGCCAGTGCCGTACACCGTCGAAAAACCAGTACCCTATGAAGTCGAGAAGCCTTACCCCGTTGAGGTTGAAAAGAAGGTTGAGGTACCGATCCCCAAGCCTTACCCCGTCCACGTGCCCGTATACAAGCACATCTACCACCACAAGGGTGGCAAGCACTAAAAAAACAAAATAGCCAAAATAAAAAAAAAAGGGGCATTGTAGATTAAAAAGAATATAGCTTACTCTGTAAGCATTTCGTTGTCCCGCGGGCCACTGAATACGGCCAATTGCTCCTATGTAAATAAATCTTTAATGTAGGTATATTTGATGGAGATGTATTTCCGTCAGTTGACTACTGTTGAAATGTGATATTTATTGTGTGCCCAGTTATAGTTGTATGTTGTTTTGTTGCTGTTGACTGCAATCGTTGTTGACTATTGTGTAATTGTTGTTGATTATTAATAGATAATAAGATTGTTGTAAAATATACGTAAAACTCACGAGACATACTTGTTTTTTTTTTTTTATTTTTTTTATTTAATACAGACTGATGCACGATTTTGATACTTACAACGACATATCCTTATATCCACTACTAATATTATAAATGTGAAAGTAAATTTGTTTGTTTATTACCTCTTATCGGTTTAATGACTTAACCAATCACTATGGAATATAGTATAAACATAATATAAAATAGAGAGGGACTTAAACTTTTTTTATTATATCACGAAAGTGGCAAATAAGCATACAGGGAGGTGGGGGATTGTTACTAAGGCGGACTACCAGTCCGATTGCTAGCAATATACCCTGACAGGTCGACCTCCACGTGGTCCCCCCTGGAAACGGGGAGGAAAGCTAACTGACCTGTCTTTTCATTCTCACCTATCATCTCTCACTGGTGCCCCGCCAGCGACTACCGTCAGCGCAGGGGGGGGTTACCATACCATTTTCATCCATTAAAAAAAATAAGCATACAGCTCGTCTGATGGTAAACGGTCACTGTAGCTTTTGGACGCGTGCAACACTAGAGGTGTCACGTGCGCGTTGCAACAATAATGGTGCAGATCTAGCCTCCACTATTGTTATATATCCGTTATATTTTCTTCAATTGACCATTTTAAACAAAATATGAAAAATCGTAACTAAGCAATAGTAAAAAATGTCCAGTACTACAACAAATTGTTGTTAAAAAAATAAGATTTTTTTTTTAATATATATTCCATAAAAAAATCGACTTGGATTGTGGCAAAACTTGTTATTTTGATTTAAAAAGTAAACTACTCGACCAATTATAATGGAATTTCTATAGCAACAATATTTATTTATTTATAATATTTTTTGGAAAACGTACAGCTGAATTACTGTTAATACATAATCAAATTTATATCTATGTTAAACCATGAATAGTTTTCACATTAATTAATTATGGATATATGTAAGTACAATATATATATATATATATATATATATATATATATATATATATATATATACTACACAAAATTATAGTTAAGAGGTAACGAACATTAAAAAAACATACAACCAAATTGAGAACTTCCTTTTGTTTTTAAAGTCTGCCGAAGTACCATAGACAATAAATCTTGCTTTATCGACTCTTTGTAGGTGCATAAAATTGTTAGTGCACAAATCGTGTGGTCACCGGTAGGTGAAACGAAAAGTGGCCATGCAACGGTGCATCCAGCAAGATACAAACTCCATATCATCTATAAGAGAGCAGATCTCAAATGAGGCAACTTTCACTGCGGCGGTCAAGGCCCCGGTCGATGACTGAGCTCTGTACTCTCACCCACATCATATTCGCCTTACATCGTTGTATTCATCCTTATGCATAGGAGGAACACTCGAACTCAACAGGCAATGGATGGGACGAAACGCGGAAATACAATATTGTGATGATGTAGTTTTAGATAATAGTAGTGCCTAATAATATTTTTTTTTATTTCAGCGTATTTTGCAATATGCATGGAGCTATCCATGTCTATAGACGATGGTTATCACTTTTCCTGGACCGTCAACTTGTTTGCCATTCTAAAATGCATAATTTCTTTCATACAACTTAGAATGGCAATATAAGCTGACGGCCCGCTTGATGGAAAGTGGTAACCGGTACCTATAGACCGTTACCCATGGATATAACAGAGTATATTTAGGGGGGAAAGGGATTATTAGTAATGGGGACTAAAAATCCTATTGCTAGCAATATACCAACCAGGTCCACCTCCTCATGGTTCCCCCTAGAAACTATCATGGTTAATTCCTGATGAATTCATCATGATGGGCTTACTGGCCTGTTTTCATTCTCATCTATCACCCTTCACTGGTGCTCCGCCGGCGTATCCCGTTAGCGCAAGCGGGGTTACCATTCCATTTTCATCCACTAAAAAAGAAAACAGTATATTTTGTCACCCATGATACCCATCACGCGTTGCTATTCCTAAGGACTAAGGTGGTATGTCTGTGTACTTTGTAATTTTATTACCATACCCCACCTTTCAAATCAGGGGCAGGAATTGTTAGTAATGCGGACTACCAGTCCCATTGCTAGCAATATACCCTGTAAGGTCGGCCTCCACGTGATCCCCCCTGGAAACCATTGTGCTGAATTTCAGATGTATTCACCATGATGGGCTAACTGACCTGCTTTTCATTACCCCCCTATTATCCCTCACTGGTGCCCTGCCAGCGTATACCGTTAGCGCAAGCAAGGTTACCATTCCATTATCATCCATTAAAAAGAAACCTGATAATAAGTGATAACTATGGTGGTAAATAATGAGGGTGACAAAATATACTGTTTTCTTTTTTAGTGGATGAAAATGGAATGGTAACCCCGTCTACGCTAACTGGATACGCTGGCGGAGCACCAGTGAAGGGTGATAGATGAGAATGAAAACATGCCAGTTAGCCCATCATAATGAATTCATCAGGAATTAAGCATGATAGTTTCCAGGGAGAACCGCGAGGAGATCGACCTGGTTGGGTATATTGCTAGCAATGGGATTCTCAGTCTCCATTACTAACAATCCCTTTCCCCCGACATGTATGTATTATATACATACATAACTGTCACACCTGTCTCCCATTAGGGTAGGGAGAAACAATTTGTTATTAATAATCCTTATTTTTAGAATAATATATAAATTCTGTAATCTGAAAATCTCTAATCGTAGAGTACACGATCAGAAACGATATATACACAAAGAAAACTTATCTAAAAATACAGAAATAAATCGTATGCAGCATCACGACATCGGAAATGCGTGTCTAATAATCGAAAAAAGTTTTACTAATGTTTTTTTTTTTACTATCTGTTGTTACACCGAAATGCGCATATACCTGCCAGACCCCCACCGGGCTGCCAGAGCCTCACGTCGACGGATTAATGCCGGGTTTATTAAAAAAATAAAATAAAAAAATATAACTAAGAAGATAAGCCGTGAGTTTGTTATATGAGGTCGCTATTTATGGTTCTTATAAATTATAATTGACCCGTGATGATCTTTACGTTACGTTAACCTTAAATTGGTTTGACCTACGTCAAATATGTAACGTTTCTACTCTGATGTTCAGGATATTATTATAATATTTTTATTCTATTATGAGATATTATTTTGAATTTAAATGGAATGATAATCTACGCTAGTGGTTTATGCTGGCCAGATACCAATGGTTAGTAATGGGGACTAACAGTCCCATTGCTAACAATATACTTTATCAGGTCGACTGCCACGTGGTTTTCCCCTAGAAACCATCTTGGTTAATTATTTATGAATTCGTCAAGATAGACCTACTAACCTTCTTTCATCCCCACCTATCATCTCTCACTGGTGCCTCGTCAGCACAACAGATAGGGTTACCATCCATTATCACCCATTATAAAAAGTATCTACACACTTCCTACCTATGTATCATAATATACGTAAGTGTGCTATAACTTCATCGAATTTGCAATGGAATGTAGAAAAATTACTCACAATTATTCGCACCTGAACAGTTTTAGGAACTATAAACACAATAATACAGCAATTACTTAGAGAGATCCTATATTTAATAACAAAACAAACAACGTACGCTGCACCGCGCCTGATCGTATCCGTACGGTTTACGCGCCAAACGTAAACATAACCTCAACCCACTAAAATACCAATAGAAACATCATAACACACACTAATAACCCCTAATTCAATGTAATACAGTTTAAAATTACCGGGAATTATAAATTTCAATTCGTAAATGTATTATGTCAGGTGATAAACAAAAGTGAAGATAGGGAATTGTGCGCGCGAAATCTGGATAATTTCGCGCGCTCTGTCAACAAACATGGCCGCTTCTGCCAACAGCTGTAACGAATGTGTCGAAATATCGAATTAGGTATAATTTGACTATCCCATTTTATTATGGCACGCAACGGTAATACTTCATGAGATTTTAAAGCATATTTAAAGAGCGTCCTACTTGGTGTGCATTTAAAAATGTATTTAAACTAAATAAATAAAATGGCGTAAACAAAAACTAGAAGAGAAATAAGAGCGAGGAAACAAAAAGGTTAAACAGGAACTACTGTGAGACCACGTATATACATGAAGATTTTTGTATATTATTGTATACAAAAATCTTCACGTATGCAGTTGCTAAACAACTGTAGAACGCAATAGTTATCTTTCAAACATTAAATGAATATTGAAATATAAGTTTAGAAACGAGGATTTATTCCTTTTAAAAAATCTCATAAAAAATGCCTACAAACAATTAAATTACTTTTTTAACACTCAAAAATATTCTCTTAGTTTCTTTTATTGTTGCTAAGTATTGACTCAACTAGACTTTATCCTTTTTGTACTATGCTTTAAGTATAAAGTCAGATATGATATATTCATAAAATATCAAGATAATTTTCGACCTACAACAATGTGCGTGCGTCGATTTGGATCTGGGATTTTAATTCTAATTTCTAATACCGCAAATTTCGCATCTCTAATTTCACTTTTGCGGTGAAGAAAAATAGTGTAAAGTATGGTGAAATTGTGGCAAAGATGTACCCATAGTGAATATTTTATTTTTTCAACATTTATACTTATTAGGTTTTTAAACTTTGCAATGTCTAATTATGGCAAAATATGTCTGACTTATTCCTATTGTTTATATTATGTATTTACCATGTTTCTTATGAATATTCATTCATTCATTCTACTACCAATACTATGAACGTTACAGTTTGTATAGATTTTTTAATATTTAGTATTAAATCGTGTTTAAATGGCTAAAAGGATTCATATGAAATCTTACCTATATGTAGATCCTTTTTTGGCAAACAGCCTGACGGCCCACCTGATGGAAAGTGGTAAGCTTCGCCTATAGACATGAGCAGTACCATAGCCATAATAGAGTATATCGCGTCGCATATGATACCCTCATGCGTTGCTATTCCTGGAAATTAAACTGTCATGTCTCTATACCTTATAATTTAAATGTACTATGTCTTGTCATAACAAAGTTTTTTTTTTTAACAATAAATCTAGCAATAAATATGTATTTCAAATTTCTAATTTTATGTAGCCTACGGTGATTTTAAACAAAACGTAAAATTTACTAACGACTTGGATACCATTTGGTGAATTTATCATTTGTCAACATCATTAACACTAGTCGAGATTTTAAAACCATAGATTAAAAGCTGTATAACAACATTTAGTGAAATGTCAAAGTCATGATTTTAAGAAATGTGAAAAAAAAAAGAAACCAACAGGGCATTGGCTTTAAAATTAACAAGAAACATATACGTTATGATGGGAGATAAATACACACGGATTGAGACGTCTCGGATCGACAACCAAACATTCCGAGTGTCTTAACTCTACTACTTTAGATTAATCGCGGCTAAAAGCGTCTTTTAGCCTGTACTGCTTTGTAATAAAGACCAAAATAACTTGAAATAACGATTGGAAGATGCATCTTTGACTTGGTATTATGTCATTTGATCAGTAGTTACGATTAGAGATGTGATATCGAACTCGGTTGCTCAAAGGTCGACCCAATAGCTGGAATGTCAACCACGCAGTGTTGTTGCTCGAGAGGTATGGTATCGATGATCGGGGAAAAAATGGTAGTATAATCGAGATGACCAGTCTACAAGGATTGGACAGATTTTTTTTTATTGTATTATAATGGAATCGTAAACTCGCCTACGCTAACTTACTGGGTACAGAGGAATAGTATCTAAGTCCCCAGGAATGGCAACGCATGCGGGGTATCATGGGCAAAACAGTATACTCTGTTATATCCATGGTACTACTGCTCATGTCTATAGGCGACAGTTACCACTTTCTATCAGGTGGACCGTCAGCTTGTATGCCATTCTAAGTTGTCTAAAAAAAACGCTATCGGTACACCCTGGCTGAGCACCAGTAAGCACTGAGAATAAAAAGACAGGTCACTTAGCCAATCGTGATAAATTCACCTGGAATTCAGCACGATGGTTTCCAGGGTGGACTATATGGAGGTCCACCTGACAAGCCCTCCTCACAGCATTGGACGGTTTGGATCTCCTTCTGAGATAATAGGGTCAGTATTTAGTGGGGATTGAATGTATATTTTATGCTAATTGAAATAGCGAATAAACTGATAGCTCACTTAATGGGAAATAGTAACAGTTGCCTATATAAATACATGAATACTGCTGTGGGCATTACAAAGTGGTGCTGTTGTACAAATAGTTGCATAAATATCACCATATACGTCACAGTGTATACTGTGATGCCCTTGTTTATTTTTTTTTATACAACTTACAATGGCAAACAAGCTGACGGCCCACCTGATGGAAAGTGGTAACCGTCGCCTATAGACATGAGCAGTACCATGGACATAACAGAGTATACTGTTTCGCCCATGATACCCCCCATGCGTTGCCATTCCTGAGGACTCAGGTGTTATTCCTCTGTACCCAGTAAATTCACGCTATATCCCACCCTTCAAACCGAAACACAGTCATGCAAACAGAACTGCTTCACGGTTGAAACACGAATGGGACAGAGGTACCCAAGCAATCCACTTTTGTACAAAGTCTCCCTCTGGTAGTTTATTCTCGTGGGTCGCCATTCTTGAGTCCTAAGATGTTAATCTTCCATACTCTATAATTTCACTGTTATTTAAAACGAAATATAGCCAAGCAATGCCTTGTGGTCCCGGCATAAAATGGAATATATATATATATAGAACTGACCATAGTTCTTAACAAATTCGTTAAAGGCACAGAATAAAAAGATATTTTCACAAGGTAAATTATTCAAACTGCCTACAAACTACCCTATTATCTTGCTAATAAAGTAATAATGTAATGTCAACACTCCGGTTGGGAACTGAGTGACGTTTTCACTCGGACGGGTTCGACGTTTTTGCCATAGACAAGCATTAGTCAAACTGTCAAACACGCGCACCAAACGTCAGTGGACGATTCATATACCTGTCACCGGTAGCTGTGGATGTAAAAAATTGGACAGGCGGGAATTTATAGTGATAATTGATGGTCCTGTAGATATAATTTTAAACCTGATAGCTAATATTTTACAAATTTTAAACCAAAACATACTTTTTATTTCTTTTTTTTCTCAAATATACTGACATAACAAAATTACCTGCCTATATCTATAATATTACTGGTTACATATGCCTTGAAAGTAATAGTATTATAAATAGCTCTAGTTAGGTTATATTGTGGCATGGCATATACCACCACCGTGGTACTGGTTATATTTTACATTATTTTGCAATAACAAATAATGTTTCTTTATTACTTAACAGAAAAAACTAATTTCACTCGAAAAAACAATCCTTACGTAATCTCACGTCGATTTTTCTGGTAAATTTGGTAAATAAGATATATACTGCATATTTGATTTACTAAATTGTGATATCTATATATACTGTATAGATGTATGTAAAGGAGACCCATTAGTATTGGTATTAGCCCATCCTATAATTGGTGGGTACCCATTCTATTTTTTAAATATGTATAAAGACATAACTAATAGCACATGATGTGTCTTTTTAAGGAGTCTAGACCTCCTTTGGGAAATAATCTTTAATACACCGATAACAGTCTACTTGTTGAAAAACGGTAACGTCATAGTTGTAATAAAATAAACTCACAGTGCCCCTCATAAGCTACCATTCCTAATTCTTGCGAACTCGCATGTTGTATCTCCGCACCCAATAATTTCACTGCAGACTAAAACACAGCCGTACTAGGACAGCTATCTGGCGGAAGAAACACGAGTGAAACAGAGATTCCTTTGCAGACATATTAAGTCGCCCTCTAGTGACCAATTTTTGCAATCACAAATTATTTAATGAAACTTAAGCGGAACCCCAAAACTAACTTGACAAGCACAATGGCCCCACTGATGTATAGTGACGTGCGCGGACTGATTTTGATTAACTATGCGCGCGGTGACGTATTGTCAAAATTTAGAATCGAGTTGGTGATTTGTTCGGAAACTGCCATAATTAATCGATGTCCGAATTAAAGTATTGTGTAGACGAGGGGCCTGCGTGCACCGCATTAATGTTGTTCTTACGTCATGTCCATTGTTGTTGGACTAGTTTATTGTTGTGTAGTCTGCCAATGGATTGATAGGTTAAGCCCGGGAATATACTTTACATTTATTTTGTAATATTTATAGGTAGAGCTGTAATCATCATAGCTACCGAACATTCAAAAACATATGACGAAAGATTTTTTTATCTGCATTTAATTTGAAATTTTTGTTTTTTAATATGTCAACCCAATAGTATCTAAACAGGTTATTAACATGACTAAAGATATTTAGTAATTTCTAACAAGACGTTGAATAACACATACCTAATACTTTTTCCTTTAAATTATTCGCATAAATAGTGTTAAACTATTAGATGCTAAATAACAATTCTGCATACCAAAAGCAACTGTTTTTTTAATGATGTACTTATGTACCGACAAATGGTGTTGGAGAGTATAATAAATTTCGTAGTTTTTACGGTGAATATTAAACAGGTAATTGTCTTATAAGTTATAACAATGAATAGCTTCCGTATATTTTAATGTACAATGAAAAAAACAAAAGAAGATCAGTGACAGGCAACATAAGAATAATTGGTTATTAAAAAAAAAGAACCAAAAAATGTTGCAATCTTAAACACATGGCTATAATAATGTTTATATGTACATATTTTATATAAAATTAAATTTGCATGCGCACAAAAACCTATCGTACCTTTTTTTTTTACTCCTATAACATGTGAGACCTAAGAAGTCACTTTCCATTTTTTATTCAACAAAATATAATTAATAACCGCTTAATTAATTAAAAGACATTAAACGGACACCATTAAATTACACCGCTGAACGATAATTAACGCTGACGCCGCTGTATTACTTAATGCAAATGTTAATTAGTGATACACCATCCCCAACACTAAAAAGCTAGTGTCGTCCATCTTGGCTGATAACATGCGGTTAAAAATTGTACAAATAAAGTGATGCAGACAACAATGGCGGCATCTGAATTGAATACTTTAATTCCTTTGTCATGGATCTAACGTTTTTCAAGCGTCCAATGAGATTGCATGCGATCTTTATTTGAAAGAATAGTGTGGCATTTAAATAAATGATTCTAGATAATGTTTTATTTGGATGTTTTGTTTGTAGTAAACGTAGTGATGCTCCCAGTCGACGCGGCAATTTTGTATTCTTTTTTTAGACCATGAACTCAAAGGCAAACAAGCATATAGTCATTACAGTCTATAGACGCCTGGAACACCAGGAAGCCATGCGCGCGTTATCGACCCTGAAGTAACTTTAATGCACCTTTTTGAAGAATCTTACTCCACTGCCTGAGCGTTCACAGGAAGAAAACTTATAAACTCTGTTATACACTTAACTTACTACTATTAACTGTTATATAAATACAGTTATATTTAAATAAACCTAAACCAACGTTAATTATTTGAAAATCCGGCTTGCTTGTGTTTTTTTTTTCAGTCACATATTACATACATATAAAATTTATTTTTTATTGATGTATTACACCGCATAATTACATTTCTGTGATCAATAAATGATAAATAAATAATTACAATTAATTTTTTTCTTAAAATGTGTTTTCCGCCGTGTCGTCCCGGCATAGAATGGGCCACCCCTTCTTTTCCCGTGGGTGTCATAAGAGTGGCTAAGGGAGAGCGAGGAATGAACAATAGCGTCCCTCTTAAAACATCTCAAAAGCCTAACTGCGGTTACCAATGCACCTGCCAATCGTGGCAACTACTGGCAAAACCCCCAAGGGGAGATTTATGATCAGCAGTGGACGGTTAAAGGCTGATATGCTGATGTAAGTGTTTTACCCAGCTATTGAAGAAAAGAAGGCAATGATTTTCAGGTGTCATGACAAGTGGGTCATGACTGTCAAAGAATGAAGTCAGAATAATTAACTCATAAGTCACTGACAACCATTTCTTGGACTGCGCATTTGAATTGACGAACTGTGTTGCCAGAAATAACACCGAGAAGTTACTTTGCAGGGCTAAACTGTATGTATGTAGTATGTTGGCCCAACGAACGAATAACATAGCAATTAGCAAGAGTAATGGCCACCAACGGAAAAATCGCAGGTGCGCGCAAGCTGCGCCCGCGCACCTTAAATTATACAAACCGATACTTTCTGTCTGTATGCGTTTTTTCCCTACATTAAAAGGGTTTATTGTATACAAACTCAAAGAGGCGTAAATATAATAATATTCATGTTTTTTTTTTCTTAATTGTCAAACCGGGTAATTGTGCGACCGCGAGGTAATATAATAGCAGGCGAAGACTAGTCCTACATTCAAGGATGTGTTATATGCTTAGATGTAATGCCCTAAAAGAGTCGATAAGTCTATATCATGGGTAAATGTAATTGAAGATTATGTTCCACAAAACCTATGGTATTTCAACAATTTGTAGGCTACGGTAACTACTTTTTAGCATCTGAGGGCCTACCATGAAATGTTTTCCGAAATTTCGGAGCCAAATGAAACAGAAATTTGATGTTAAAATTACATAATAAATGCCGTTTGGAAATATTAAAAATGTTAAAATATTGTTCCTTTGGCCTTTTATGATAGGATGTATGACGAACGAAATGTTAAACTCCATTTATTGGTCCGATTTTGGTATAAACAAAAACACGAAATTGAGTCCGAAATTTCGGAATTTCATTTCATGGTAGACCCGCTGGTTGATCATATGCTTGTATGCCACTTCAGTGGTATATAATTTTTTTTTTAATTTATAGTTTATAGGGGTGTCAGCTATTTGCTATTTTAAGTAGGTATCGTAAAAAAATATACCCTTGTGTATTCCAAGTTTCCTTCCTTCCTTGTGCATTACAGTTATTTCTGATTTCAAAATTAAACTACTAATCTAATTTTAATAAAATTTCTACGGAGCTAACCTGTAAGTATATCCTTTCAGACGAGAAAGAATTTTCCAAATCGGTCTAGAACCGACGAAGTTATGAAGTAACAAATAAAAACAGAATTAAGATCGTTGTTCTTTTTCTCTGGAAACCACTATGGTCAAGGGAGGTCCGTGACTACTACGTGGGCCGGTGCTGGCAGGGAGCCGGTCTAATTCCTTGCCATCAGATATGTTGAAGCGTAAAGCAATCATATATGGTAAAATAATGTCAAATATGTCCACTATGGTCAACTTTTGTTGAATAAGTCAGGATTAACCAACTAACCTGCTGTCATTCTCGCCTATCATCTCTCACTATCCCCGCCATCATATCCCGATAGCGCAGGCGCACCAATTAAAAAAAAACTATATTCTTTCTAAGCTTCTGTTGTTTTAAAATTCGTCCAACATGGACAGGCAAAGAGCATGGCCCATACAGCCTACTTCATAAGCTTCTTTTGTGGGGTAAACAAATTAATAAATTTTGAAGGACGGCCATATTGCCGGCCGTAAGGGCGCGTTCCGTGCACAGCAATTTGTCAGCGGGGGCGTTCCGGCTACTGTAATTGGCCGTGCACGTAAAAACCGATGTTTATTTTAACTTTGTTGCCCGCCCAAAACAATTAATCTGGCGTAATGATAGCCGCACAGGACAATGTTGCTATGTAAATTATCACCTGCAAATTGTAAATTTAATATTAATTTATTTAAAGCTTTTTTTCGTTTAGTTGTAATAAAAAAGCATATATTTTTTTTTTTATTAGCCGTTTTAAGTCTTTTATCTTATCTTTTGGCCTTATTGGCCTTATGGCCACCCCTTCCTTTCCTTCATTCCGTGGATGTCGTAAGAGATAACTAAGGGAGGGCGAGGAATGGGCAGCAGATTCCTCTTAAAACATCTCCAAAACCTAACTACGGTTGCCAATCCGCCTGCCAAGCGTGACAACTACTGGCAAAATCTTTTCAATGTTAAGCTGTCATAAGGAACATTGATTGATGGCTTTGCTTCTTGGCAAGTTTCATGATTCATTGTCAACGGGAAGTACCCTATAGGTTTTGATTCCCTTGCAAATATCAATATGTATGCTATAAACGGCCGTATCTTTTTTTTTATTGTTAGCAATGGGGACTAATCTCCCTATTACTAACATAACTAAAGATGTTATAAGAGAGACGCTGCTGCCCATCCCTTGCCCATCCTTAGTCACCTCTCACAACACCCACGGGAAAGGAAGGGGTGGCTTATTCTATGCCGGGACCACACGGGAGATATAATTATAGGACGATATAAATTTATATTTTGCTAATTAAAAGAAAGTTTATATATGCCTTTAAAGTTTTATATTCATATTGTTTTGTTTATTTAATTTTCGAACGTTCATTTAGGTACTTATAGGTATATATCCGTTTTTAAATTAGGTAGGTAGGTACTGCATATCTTAGGGCGACATCTAAGCGGCACAGACAGCAGTAAATTACCGCGAAACTGGAGCGCACCATCTCATTGTATGCAGATGTCGGACGTGCAGCCCCAGCCTCGCCCCACTCACCCGTCCAATTTGCATCAACTTTCGGACTGAGAAATTTGCAAATAACATGTGCCCATCTAATTATGGTCGGCATATAACGTATCAGATTGTAGATAGTGCCCTATTGAAAAAGAAACGCTCTCACATAGGTGGCGATGACATTTTTTTCTTAATCACAAGACCGAGACGTCTTGTACTGCTCTCCGTCGGTTATCCAATATTATTTTCAATAATAGAAACAATGGCAGTCAGACCCACCCATTGTTGAAACCACAATAGTGGCCTTCATTACTCAGTCGCTCGTTAACGTCCCGACCGCCGCAAAACACTAACTTTATCAGACTCCGACGTCGAATATCTGCTGATCTCAAACTATATCTTTTCGAAGACACAATCGCGGCCCGATTAAAATAAAACGAGCGGCGAATGACGCCAAAACGCACTATACCCAGATGCGTATCGACGCGCAAAAAAGTAAAATCAAATTTTCGAATCCCAATGATATGACGTTTCCCGCGTTCCTTTTTCGAAATGCCCGCGAATTGTCAACCATGCATGGCATAGACAACGAGCGCATTTGAATACGACCGATTTGAATATAAAGGTCGGCATTCACGTGTTGCCACCATACATCAAGCGAGAGGGCTTTAAGTCTTTCGAACGCTTTTCGGACACAAATAAGCGTCTTGATGTTCGACAGGATGCGCATAATGTGGTCTGATTTAGTCGCGTTGCTATTTATGATACGTATGTGTTGAAACCGCGCTCGCTGCGACAGCAGCTAAGTATTTCGCAGATGGGGTGCAAATGTTTTAATATCTTCTGGCCCACAACCTCGTTCCGTTGACGTTATGTAAATGACATCTTTAAGTGCCGCATTAAGATAATCATTTAAAATATTTATAGCGTGTAAACGTCGATATTAAAGCAGTAGACACCCACGTTCACGACAGAGTTTGTATCGTCCGACGCCATATTTCATTTGGCCACAATTACAACCATTAAACGGGGCGCAACTCTTTGATATAGGCTTTTTTATTTATTATAGCAAACTTATTAGGATACCCTGGCATTAATGATGACAGATGAGGCCAGGTATCTCGGCTTAATGCGTTTGTGTCGGTACCAAGCCGATCGGTTCCGATGTTGAGTGAAAAAAAGAGAGTTAGGTAAATTATTTCATATAGGGACATAAATGGTTTGTACCTCTGTAGGCGGCACAAACGGACACAAATTACTATATATATATACAAGTATTTGTGGTCTTTTTTAATAGTATCTACAAAAAAATCCCAATAATAATAAATAAAGATTCAAGAATTTTCTTAAGTACGTATACGTAAGTATATACCTAATTGAAGCCTTTACCCTGCCGCTTAGGAGAACATTGATGCCTAGAAAAGATCTTAGCCACAACAATATCTACTGTTCTGCCAGCAATAAAAACGTAAAACGGGGACCGCATATACTATCCTCAATCTATGGTTGAAAAGAATTATTATTTGCTTCATCTATACCTATATCAATGTAAAAAACTATAGACATATTTTTGAATTTATTATACTTTAACCACAAACCTCTAGCCAATAAAGTACAATAACTATAGACAACAAACGTTTAGGACACGCGTAATGTAAAATTTTTACCTATTTTATTGCCAAATTGCCAAAAAAAAATAAAACATAAACCTGAACAAGTCACAACATAAATTTGAACAAGTGCAAAATCGAACGCATCTGCGAATACGCCACGAAAGTCATACAACATGTAAAACACATGAGTAAACAATGCCATTAAATTAATGCCACAAATAGTTCCTAATATTGAACGTAAGTAGCTATGTAATCGCATAGGTACCTACATAATTATTGTTAACCCCGCACAAATGATTCCCATTTACCGTTCAAATTTAATTATCATCGCCTTATTTTTCGTCTAGTGACCCCTTCATTTCTAAGAAATCCGTTTGCATCGTGTAAACATAGCTCTACCCGTAGATAATTTATTTTCATTCTTTTCCCACTAATACAAAATTAGATAAAGACAAAACTCGATACGTGACCTTTTTCGTTCCACACCAAAACGTCTGTAGGAGTCATAGACAAATTAGCGCAGATCGAATCTATTTAGAATTTGAATAGCGAGCGCACCGAACGGAAACACGTTGTTTTTACCGGGTTTTAATTTAATTTGAATTGGGAATGTCGTCCGGCTCGGCACCCCGCCGCGTTTACAAATGGCGTCGATACATCAAGTCGATGATATCTCTTTCAATTTTTGAATGCGCCCATGGGCAGCGAATTAATAAATTGTGAATGTAGAATAAAATTAACCCCACAAGGTGAATTACCTACATAGTTGATGGCGGTAGAACTTACAAACAATGTGTTTACCTAATTTTAGTTTTAGATTATTTTTATATTAATTTTATTTTTGTTAGAGATTTCTATTCTCTTCTATTCATGTTCTATCCGTTTAAATTTGTTATAAATATTCCGTGTAAGTTTAAATTTCATACACATTCCTGGAGTAGAAAAATAGGAAACGATACCATAGGCCGTAGGCAAGTAGGCGTCTGTCTACCATACAGCCATGGGCATGAAGATATTGTACTATTAGTAAATAAATACATAATACGCCAATGAGATACTGTATATTTCAAGTAAGGCTAGACAAGGACAGCAATATAACATATTAAAATAGTTATTTAGTTCCGTATTATTTATACATATCTAACCTTACCCTATACTGGGACTAAAGGGATCTAACCGCCCCATTGCTAGCAATACAACCTATCAGGTCGACCACCACGCGTTTCCCTCTGGAAACCATTATCATTAATTCTAGTGAAATACGTAATGCAAACATGGGCTAACTGACCTTGTATTCATCCTCATCTATCATCCCTCACTGGTGCCCCGCCAGCGTATACCGATAGCGCAGGCGGGGTGACCATTTTATTATCACCCATTAATAACCCTATCTGAAAAACTGTAAGTCAAAAATCCGTGTGGTCCCGGCATAGAATAGGCCACCCCTTTCTTTCCCGTGGATGTCGCAAGGAGCGATTAAGAGAACTTTTAAACGGAAGGAAAAAAGGAGTGACCTATTCTATGCCAGGACCACACGGCAGTCAGCTTCACCTGTCATCCCTTAATAATGCCGCGCCTACATACAAAGCGAAGATTAAGCGGGAATACCATTCCATATTCAAATATTAAAAAAAAATAGAAGAAGACCAGATTGATAGCGGGAAAAAATAACAGTATAAGCTTATCATATTTTTTTATACAACTTAGAATGGCAAACAAGCTGACGGCCCACCTGATGGAAAGTGGTAACCGTCGCCTATAGACATGAGCAGTACCATGGACATAACAGAGTATACTGTTTCGTCCATGATACCACCCATGCGTTTCCATTCCTGTGGACTCAGGTGTTATTCCTCTGTACCCAGTAAATTCACGCCATGTTAATTTACGTAGTCTGTTATGTTACGTTAGATACTTAATCGTTTCTGCAATTGAGTGAGTTATTTATATAAAATTTCCACATCTTTACATGCATTCGTCAATATGCAACTGAAAGTTTTTTTTTTTTTATTTTGATGGTCGCTTTTACAATATTTACAGTGTCTATGGCAACACTAGCTGGCTCGGTAAACGTTGTTTTACCATATATATTATTTCTAGAACTATACATGAAAATATATCGCACTACAATTATTATATTCAATTGTCATTTTGCAACCCTATTGAAGCATATAAAAATTGCGATTAAACAACAGAGGTTGATCATAAAAGCGTGAAAATTTTTATTTGTATGTATTTTTCAATGCTAAATCATAACAAAATAAACGCAAAAAATTTTGTCAAAAAATAAAAAAATTTGAGGTAGGTCACGCTTATTATCGAGAGATATGAAAAATAGATGTTGGCCGATTCTCAGACCTACCCAATATGCACACAAAATTTCATAAAAATCTGTAAAGCCGTTTCGGAGGAGTTTGGTAACAAACACCGCGACACGAGAATTTTATATATTAGATTTATGGTCGACGTTCCACGTATTCGTATCGAGCGTTTCGCCTTATTGTTTCTTATACGAAAAGTCAAGAGTTAGTAATCTCTTCCGACGTGTGTTTTACCAGATTTTTTATGCAACTTAGAATAGCAAACAGGCTGACGGCCCACCTGATGGAAAGTGGTAACCGTTGCCAATAGGGTCTTTCTATAGACATGAGCAGTACCATGGACATAACAGAGTTTACTGTTTCGCACATGATACTTCCTATGCGTTCCAGATGATTTTAACTCTTTCTATAAAAGCCGTTTCACAATTTTAAATGTATCACAAAAGTAAGAATTCCTAAAGTATTGAGTGTGTGGTTCTCGTGTTACGTTAACTCTGAAGAATAATGGAGGTGAGCTGTTGAATATAGACATAAATTGGTTTTTTTATAAATCTAGTCATCACATATTAAGTTCATGTCCAAAAGCCTAAAGTTGCGATGTTTTGTAACTTAGATCAATTTAATTTTAGTTGCTAAATAATCAAGCATTGTCTTATGATGTGGTCTAATTTGTTCTCACTCTGCAATAATTATATCATTCAAAAACGTGTTGTGTTGTGTGTTCATCTATTCGCATTTGTTTCAGCTTTCTATAAACGAAGATACAGTGGATTATACATTATAAAATTATTATTATTCCAACACAAGTGAACTCGAGCGGCAAGATAATGTTGAAAAGCAAGAACCATTCTTCATTGAAGCGGGCTAACAACAGTATTGAGCATTTCTTTGAAAAGCCGAAGAAAAAAACGAAGGCAGTTCTCAGATCGTCGGTTGGTCAATCGAATCAGAATCAGAGTGGAACGTCTTAATCAATATATATATCCACATGTGTAGAAAACCAAGCGAGCCATCTAATCAAAATCAAAATATACGACATGAAAAAACTGAGTGTCCAGGTGGCCGAAATTCTGAGTGTCTAGTGTCTGAGTGTCTAGGTGTCCGAGTATCTGAGTGTCTTGTGTCTGAGTGTCTAGAGCAGTGATTCTCAACCACTGTGCCGCGGCACTTTTGTGTGCCGCCAAATTTTAAAAGTGTGCCGCCAAATTTTGCTAATATTTAAAATTTTTGTTATAAACTATTTATGCAGTGTGTTGTAGTAAGTAAATAATTTTTATCTTTTTCTTTGTGTGCCGCCAAATTTTGAAATCGTTAAATATGTGCCGCAACAAAAAAAAGGTTGAGAATCACTGGTCTAGAGACTGTGTCTGAGTGTCTAGTGTCTTAGAGTCTAGTATCTAAACATCTGGCGTCTGAGTGTCTAGTGCCTGAGTGTCTAGTGTCTGAGTGTCTAGTGTCTGAGTGTCTAGTGTCTAGTGTCTAGTGTCTAGTGTCTGTGTCTAGTGTCTAGTGTCTAGTGTCTGTCTAGTGTCTAGTGTCTAATGTCGAGTGTCGAGTGTCGAATGTCTAGTGTCTAGTGTCTAGTGTCAAGTGTCAAGTGTCAAGTGTCAAGTGTCTAGTGTCTAGTATCGGAGTGTCTAGTGTCTAGTGTCAACTGTCTAGTGTCAAGTGTCAAGTGTCAAGTGTCTAGTGTCTAGTGTCTAGTGTCTAGTGTCTGAGTATCTGAGTGTCTAGTGTCTGAGTGTCTAGTGTCTGAGTGTCTAGTGTCTTAGTGTCTAGTGTCTGAGTGTCTAGTGTCTGAGTGTCTAGTGAATAAGTGTCTAGTATCTGAGTGTCTGAGTGTCTTAGACACTCAGATACTCGCATTAAAAAGGTGCAAAATCTATAAAACAAAATAAATATAGAAGTTATCAAGGAGTCACTCGTAACATAACTATTCATCACTCAAAATTGCATGTAAAGTTGATAATTTTTTTTCTTTCTAAGCATTTCTATGGAGACATTCTATCCATATAATCTAAGGGTAAACGCCCAACATTGTTATCCGTCCATGAGTTTGGTAAACATAAAAATGTTGGTACTACTGTTTAAAATTACTGTTTTAAATGTTTTTCTATACTACTATGGTAGTAAACAAGCATACGGCCGCTCTGGTGGTACACGGGGTCACCGTAGCCTATGGGTGCCTGTAACACCAGAGATGTCATGCGCGCGTTGCTGTCCCTTTAAAAACATTAATACGTCTTTTTTGAAGAAACTCCATGCTGTAGTCTCTAGGGAAAGCCTAAAAATAATCAACAAACTCACTCTTGTACTCTTTTTTTTTATGCAACTTAGAATGACAAACAAGCTGACGGCCCACCTGATGGAAAGTGGTAACCGTCGCCTATAGACATGAGCAGTACCATGGACATAACAGAATGTACTGTTTCGCCCATGATACTCCCCATGCGTTGCCATTCCTGAGGACTCACGTGTGATTCCTCTGTACCTTTGTAAATTTACTGCCATATCCCACCCTTCAAAACGAAATACTGTCATGCAAATGCTTCACGGTAGATACACAAATGGGACAGAAGTGCCCAAGCAAACGACTTTTATACAAAGTCTCCCTCTGGTAAAAAGTCTCCCTCCGGTTTACTCTACTCATAATATTAATAAAAATACTTATATAATATAATCTATGTGGATTGTTGATTAATATTATTTATCGGAGTGGTAGTCCGCATTACTACCATTCCCTTCCCCCTGTAGTTACTGAAAGTAGGGTAACTTTTTCTTTAATTACAATTTTTTAAGAGATTTTACCGTTCTTAGGCTGACTTTAAATATGCTGGAAGAACCTGAAAGGTCCTGAGACACCTGTATCTAAGGGTATAGATACAACTCATGTAGTAGTATCTATACCCTCAGAAAGAGGCTATATTTAGCACAATAAATGACTGATATAGTAATGTTGGTGAATGGGAAAATCTTAGAATCAACCAACATAACATGTGTTGTTAAAATATGCGCCTGCAGAAATAGAATAGCAAATACGCGTCTCGTTATCAATGTCACATACTTATTTAAGGCGGTCCTTTGAGCGGTCCTCAGGTATATTATTAATCTATGATCGACAGTAGAAAAAAAGAATGCGAGTATTATTCTTAATCTATGAACATTTCAGCACTATATACCTAACAACTAAATCTATATTTTTTTTATTTTACAGTTATTATTTCGATATAAAAATACGAAGGTGTCGTCCGTTCAAATGGAGCGAGTGCGGAGGCAACGGCAATCGATTTTATACCATTGAAGAATGTTTCAATTACCACTATTTTATTTTCATAAACCTATGACTGAAGCTTTATTTTTATTTTATAATACTTAGAGAGAAAGAGATTTATAAATACATATTTTATTGAAATCACAACACACACAAAGGGCATTTAACTGCCATTAACGATGACGATAATAAAAAAAAAAATCTTTTAAGTTCTAAATTTTATTTTATTATTATTTTAAATTTATTGTTCTAAATTTGCTAAAGACTAATAATGATTTAACATCTAGGTTTTCAATATGAATTAAAAAAAATTGAAAATTAACCAAAACATAACATTTATATTGTGTTGGAAATATTTTGAAAAGCGTCTTCATATTTAATATTCTTAGCAATGACAAAGATTTTTTAATAAAATATTGTAAATAAGTAAAAAAATATATCTTTAGAAAAATCAATTAAAAATTTATTTGTTAAAAATAAATTTTAAATTGATTTAATGCTTTGTTATTATCTCTGTGGTTAAAACATAAATATGTTACATCTATGACTGATTCAAATTACATATCGTTACTATTGCCCTACATGACTCTTATTTGACATATCAATGACAGTAGATTACAGCTGTCTGAGGCTCTACAACTGTCAGTGTCAACGTCAAACCTAGGAGGATGTTCTCATAACACTTTTACTTTCTATTTACCAAATTTAATTATATTCAACAATCCCCACCACGAAAACCAGTTTTCACCATGGTATTTGTCTCCAACTGTTACTTCGTAGTGCGATCTCGACAGCACACGTCTTACATTAACTGTTTATTTATTAGACCACGGCAATGTTCGCGAGAGTGACCTTCTACCCCACGCTCCTGTACAATGTGGTGATGGAGAAGATCACCAGCAGGAGGTGGTACGATAGAATGGATGACACAGTAATCCTCGGCGCCCTACCTTTTCAGAGTATGACCAAACAGGTACAAAATTTTTAGGTTATAAACTTGATGTTAATTTGAACTTGAATTACTATTTTCGTGGTTCCTAATAATTATTTTTGATAATTATGACTTACAAGACATGCAAAAAATAGTTTTATATATAATTAGTAATTTCTCGCTATTTAAATCGCATGGTGTTCTAAGTTTAAAATGTACATCTTAAAAATCTTTATCCTTCAGTTTCTTTGGCAACTTGTTAATTTTTTTAACATAAGATTTATACCCGTAGTAGTAATTGAAGCATTTTTATTTTATATATTTCAAGATACTTGTATGAAAATCCTTAAATTGAATTTAATTTCTATACTTAATATTAGGTTATTTTTACATTTGTTTATTTGTTGTATCTTAAATTATTAGTTAAATGATTGTTTGTCATTGATATTCCCCAAATATTGATTGATTACATATTAAATTAGGATAATATAAAAATAACTTTATTTAATCATTTTTATTCAAATATAATTAATTATAAGCATTTTTTAATAGTCATTTTTGAATAATCAATAAGAAAGTCAAAAAACAAAAAACTCAAAACAAACAAGCTTGACCATCACAAACATATTAATTAAAACTTTACAATTAATAGATATTCTTTATTATTTCTACAAAATATCATGGGCTTAGATGAAAATTAATTAGCTGTGAAGTTCAGATTTTAACAAATTTTTAAGATCTATAGAAGAATCAGACAGCATCACAATATTGAAATGAGGATATTGTTTTTTAGTTTTATTATTTCTATTGTTACACTTTGACCAGACACAGTTTTATTCCTCTCCATCTAAAGGTAGTCTGTAGGAGATTGCTATTTATCGATAAGGCTGCCTATTGTTAACTCTTTACCTTGTTTCTTGTAATTTTTTTTATGTACACATTGTTACGTAACCAGATCATTCTGTGATGGAATTTTTTTTAATCTCATTCAATTTTGATAAAGTTTCAACTCCGGCTCGAAGGACCAAAACACTTTTGTAGTTTAAAAACATTAATAATTTTTTTTTATTAGGTATAGACAACAGGTTACATTAAAAACATTTATAGAAAAACAATAATATGAACTAAATAGAGACCCAGACAGGTGTACACGCAGCATGGTTTAAACAGTTGGCAAACAATGTTAAATTATTAATTATATATAAAAAGGATATGAATGTAGTAAATAACAATGAACAAGCAAATGCAAATAACAAAAATATAGAAAAGTATAGACATATCAAAGAAACTTGACAGCTATTTCCAAAATGTTTTTGAATATATTCAGACGGTTCTATTTGGTTGCTAAGACAACAAAAATCAACCATTATGGTACTAACTAGCTCTAGTTACAGATAATGTAATAATAAAAAACACCATTTAATGCCTTACAATTTTACAAACATACCAGAATTTTTCATCAAAATGTTTAAAATTAAACCTGTTTGTTTTTAGTTAAAAGAAGAAGAGAACATCAAGGGAGTTGTCTCAATGAATGAAACATATGAACTGAAGATCTTCTCCAACGATGCAGAGGTGAGTACTAATTAAATTGTAAACAAATAATTGTCCAGACCATAAGACAATTTGCTGATATCATTATAATAATAATAATATACTTAATTACTCACACTACAATTTGGTCCATTTTGTTGGTAACAGTTTTCTTACAAACTATTTTAATAAAAAAGAAAAGCAAATTAATTAAAGCATTTCATTTAGATGTGACCCAGCCGACTAGATCAGCGTCTGAATGAAATGCCCAATTATAGGCGAGTTATATTTATCGCCTATTACTTTTAGAATGCTGTTGGTACTTGTCCTAACCCTGTTTAGCAACGATGCGATTCTCTTTCTCCTTATAGCGTAGTGATCATCTACGCGAGATTGAGCAAGCATGCTAGAAGCGCTACAAAAGCGAAGTAGCCCCAACAGCGCTCTAAAACTATTATTGTACTGAATTTTTTGAAGTTTAGTATACTTTAAGATGTTTTTGTACCCCTTTTCAAATATAGTTTTGTTAATTGATTGATTAACAGCTCAAATTAGGTGCGATATCTGCGCAATATGTGTAAGTTATTCAAAATCATTAAACTCAGATGTTAGCATAGCTGGTTGGCCACACTTGGACAAACTAGATATATCATTCCATGTGCTTAAAGAAATGTTTACACATAATAAAATATCTTTTCACTAATGAAAGTGTAGTGTATTTTTCAATTTTGAGATCTGAAACTTCATTACATGTTATAAAATATCGGCTGAAAAGGATTTTATTACTTCGTTTCTTCTTTCTCAACCTATTTAGATAGTTCTTTTTTACTGCAACACTGGTTCCCGTATTATTCAGCGTGACTAATTCCTTTTTTAGTTTACCAATCAAAATATAAATTTTAATAATCCCACTCCCCGGACATTTCTCAGCCATGATTTTTTTTATATTCTCTAATGCGTAATTCTTATGTTCTTAATTTAAATTCATTTTAATTTTTAAATTATTATTTGTTTGGCTACATATTTATAAGGCAATTAAATTGCTACCAAGAATAAATCCATATGGCTTTGCTATTAAATTCCATCTCGCTGTTTAAACACAAATAAATTTAAGTTCTCTATCATTTTCCATCAGGTGGGCCGTCAGCTTGTTTGCCATTCTATGTTGCATAAAAAAAAAAGTTCATCGCAATAAATTTCATTTCATTTATGTTTCCGCGTTCTTATGAACTCACTAACCTTTTCTGTACCATCGTTTCCAAGAATTGTTTAAACTTCATCCGGAAGTCTTCTCCGAGGCTGTGTATGGTACGGCTTAAAACATAAAAGAACATGAACTTTAAAAACAATAATACCTATTACAAGTAAATACAAATGTGTTTTTATATTATGAACATATACAGAGTTAGATAGAGTGTTGGGAGGAACATTAGGTGTCTGGGAATCAGACCAGCTCCCCGATACACTGGCTTACTGTGTAGAAATGGATCACCCTTGGATTTTCTTACATTATCATCATTTCTGCGTTCACTGTCCACTGCTGAACATAAGCCTTTCCCATAAAGAGAGTTGACAATCGTAGTTAGGCTTTAGAGATATTTTAAAAGGGACGCTGCTGTCTATCCCTGTATCATTAACTTCCTTTAGTTGCCCGTCACGACACCCACATGAAAATAAAGGATAGCCTAATCTATGCCAGGAAGGGTGGGGGAAGGGATTGTTAGTAATGAGGTCTAATTGCCCTATTGCTAGCAATATACCCTCTTAGTTCGACCTCCACGCGGTTCCCCCTGGTTAATTCTTGTCGAATTCGTCATGGTGGGCCAACTGACCTGCAGTCATTCTCACCTATCATCTTCCACTGGTGCCTCGTCGGTGTATACCGATAGCGCGGGCGGGGTTACCATGCCATTTTCACCCATTAAACAAATCCACGCCGGGACCACACGTCAACGTTTTCCTTACATTATACATGTTTTTTTTTTTATCGTTGGTATTCTTTCCTGTATTGTTAGCATAACAAAAGTTTATTTCCGGCTATCGGTGCCATCGTTTACAGACGAACCGTGTTTCTAATGGCGTTTTATCTTGTAATCAATGTGTTTGTAGTCTATGGCCGGAAATACAATATCTATTATGTTACCCAACTCTATAGATAAGAGAAATGAAAGGGGAAAACACGTGAGGGCTCGCGTCTTGCGAAATAGGTACCATTGAAATGAATTTGTCAAGATCGATTGCATTTTAAATTGTCTACAAATAACACGGTTTGACTCGCGATCGGAACAAATATCTAGATGCTTTCGTAGTTTTTTTTTTTTTTTTAATGGACGATAATAGAATGGTATTTTTTTAATGCGTGATAATGGAATGGTAATCCCACCCGCGCTATAGGTATACACCGACGGGGCACCAGTGAAGGATGATGGGTGAGGATGAAGCAGATCAGTTAGCCCATCGTGATGAATTCGACAAGAATTGTTCATGATGGTTTCCAGAGGGAACCACGTGAAGGTCGACCTGATTAGTAAGATTGCTAGCAATGAGGCTGTTAGACCCCGTCGCTAGCAATCTTATCACTGGTGCTTCGGCAGCGTATACCGATAGAGCAGGCGGGGTTACCATTATATTTTCACCAATTTAAAAAAAAACGTAGTTAATTATTTGTTTATTCATCACGATGAATCTACAGACCTACTTTCATCCTCACCTATCATCTCTTACTGGATCCCCGCCAGCGTATATGGATAGAGTAGGCGGGGATTTTTTTTTTATTTGATGGGTGAAAATGGTATGGTAACCCCGCCTGCGTTAACGGGATACGCTGGCGGAGCACCAGTAAAGGGTGATAGATGAGAACGAAAACAGGCCAATTAGCCCATCATGATGAATTCATCAGGAATTAACCATAATAGTTTCCAGGAGGAACCGCGAGGAGGTCGACCTGGTTGGGTATATCGCTATCAATGGGATTCTCAGTATCCATTACTAACAACCCCCCCCCCCCCCCCCGAGTAGGCGGGGTTAACATTTTATTATCGTATATTACAAAAGAGACCCACTCGATTCCGCGCTTTACGTCACAGCGTCTCGCCTCACACTGTAAACAGCAGCTTGTCCTTGAAAAACACCTTTAAAAATATGAACATAAATTTTAAAAATAATTCATTATATGTTTGTAGAAATGGCGGGAACAGGGCGTGGAGTTCCTTCAGTTAGCGACCACAGACATCTTCGAATCCCCCGACCAGGAGAAACTGTTTGAAGGGGTCAAGTTCATCAACAGGTACGAATTTTTCCATATAGAGTTCTGCTGTTTCTGCCTACCTTAATGGGAGACAGACATGACGGATACGTATGTATGTATATGGCAAACTTGCTCATACGTTAATGACGCCCTTTCAAATATAACAAAATCCAAGTCAAAGCAGCAATGAAAGCGGGACAGTTGGCCTTTCATTAAGAACTCCACAAGAGTTAACCGCGATGGTTTCCAGAAGAAACCAATTGGAGGACGACCTGATGATGTACCCTACATTGCAATAGAGCTGTTGCACCTCATTACTAACAATCCCTTTCCCCCATTCTTATAACTTATGCCTTTCCTAATTCACAAGAAATGGCCGTTTTATCCCCAGGTTTCTGCCAACCACTAGCAAACTATCCGGCGTGCCTATGGAGGGCGAGCAAGTGAACAGCGGCACAGTATACGTGCACTGCAAGGCGGGCCGCACGCGCAGCGCCACGCTCGTCGGCTGCTACCTCATGATGGTCAGTTTATTCCCATTATGATTTATGCTTACATTATATAGAGCATCGGGCCTCAAAAATGGGTCAACTTTTTGTCAGCTAATTGTCAAACTAGCTGACTCGTTTTTTTATCAGTGTTCTATATACTTACGCATAAAATGTATCTTGACGTATCTATATGTAATTATTTAATAAATAAAATGAGTTTTAACGCATTTAAAAGGATGCAGAATTTATAAGACAAAATAAATATATAAGTTATAAAGGAATCACTCATAGCTATTTATCGTGCAGAATTGTATGAAAAAGTTAACTCGTTTTTCTCGAAGCATTTGTATGAAGACTCTCTATGTATATAATCTAAGGATTTGAGACTTCTCAAGTGGCAACCCATGTCCTTATAAGGTTTTATATTTTCTTTTTTGATGCGTGATAATGGAATGGTAACACCGCCTGCGCTAATGGTACACGATGGAAAGGCACCAGTGAGGGATGATAGGTGAGAATGAAAAGGTAGGTCAGTAAGCCCGTCGTAATGAATATACCTGGAATTCAGCACGATGGTTTCCAAGGGGACCACATGGAGGTCGACCTGATAGGGTATATTACCAGCAGTGGGACTGGTAGTATTACTAACAACCCCCTCCCCTCGCCCCCAATAATACCTTTAGGAATTTATTTATTTTGTGATACATAGGTAACAATGGATGGTAAAACAATATAAGTCCTCTATGATCAACCCCATGTATCAAGGTATACAAATTTACAATTACATAAGAAAAAAAAATATATTATATAAAAAGAAAACAAAGTAACAAATTACTCAAATAATAACCTCTGTGAACTAATTATTTGATTAAAAATTTATCTTTTTTTTTTTTTTTATACAACTTAGAATGGCAAACAAGCTGACGGCCCACCTGATGGAAAGTGGTAACCGTCGCCTATAGACATGAGCAGTACCATGGACATAACAGAGTATACTGTTTCGCCCATGTTACCCCCCATGCGTTGCCATTCCTGAGGATTCAGGTGTTATAACATAGAGTTATGTTATAAGTTAATTATTAAATATTACTGTTATATTATTATTCATGTACTTTTATTATTTACATATGTAGGTATATAGAGCTGTTTTTACTGTATTATATATTCAATTTTTTTTTACTGGGTATTATTTAGTTTATCTTTAATTGTACGGTTATTACCCTTATACATTCTACAGTTTTCTTTCAGCTTCTCAAAGGTTGACTGTAAGAGATCCCTTTATGGGATAATGAATGAATGAGTATACTTTATTTGCATTATACAATATAGGAAATAAACAAGACAATTTACAAACACAACGATACAATTGTATAAGTACAGTAAGGCGGTCTTATTGCTGAGAGCAATCTTTTCAAGACAACCTTAAGGTGAAGGACTAATTGTTGTACAAGTAGGTACTCCGCCGTTGTATATTAAATCATTTATCATTGTTTAATCTGATTTATGTACAATAAATATTTTACAATACAATACAATAGAGCACTGTTGACAGAGGAACGGCTGGTCCCCGCAAGAGGCGGTCGAGTACATGCGCAACCGTCGGCCGCACATCCTGCTCCACACCAAGCAGTGGGAGGCGCTGCGCATCTTCCACGAACACCACGTGCACACGTAACGATAGGTAGGTGGTACGTAGCTAGGCAATTACACATTCATTAAAAAAAAAAATTAAAAAGCAAACGTCTAGTAAATCTATTTTGGCTGTTACAATGTTTTGTCTCTGTTTTTGAGCGAAATTTCTATTTTTAATTCACGATTGGGGCTTAACGCGACGCGCTTATAGGTATTCAGTAGCTACATATCTGATTTGTATTGCTATTATTATTTTTAATATACAATCGATTTTTAAAAAAAAAGGAGCCTCTAAATTTGATTATTATTAAATAAACAACAAAATTTTTGTTGTTTGTTACCTCATCACTCCGTCAATTTTTTTTTTTTTTGTATTTGAAAGTACATGCTTACGATTGGATCCATAGAAATTTTATTAAAATAGGTTCAGTAGTTTAGTTTTTAAATAAAAAATAACTGGTTTTGTACAATTGAAAGTAAATTATTTTTGTGGAACACAAATCTTTTATATAAGCAATAGTAATTATGTGAAAGTGGCCGAGGAAACTGCGTAAACTGCCAAAATAAGACGTAGCAATCCACGTTGAAACGTTGGCAATTAAAATCATGTATTTAGGTATGACTAACCTATAATCAAGTCGCGTTGAGTCCCTATAGTGTATTTAAAATATTATAAATTATAAAACCCTTATAGTTAAAATAGGTTAGTATCTTATAGTTTATTAATAAAATGAAATTATTTATTTATTTATTTAAACTTTAATACACAGTAAAATTGTATGTACATTTGGCGCACTTAACACCGGACGGTGTTCTCTACCAGTCGACCATTGGGTGAACAGAGAAATAAGTAGGCGGTGCATTTTTGTATTGAACGAATATGAAAAATGTATGTGTATTTTATACGTTGGCTATTTTGTGAATATAGTAATAATAGATAATTGTATGTAATAATTAATTTTAATCAGTCAATTTTTTTTTGTACTCTGCATTTAGTAAACAATAATGATATGTTAAAGATTAATTTATAATTAAATTTTTAATATGTTTAACAATTTAATATATTGTTCTCCAACTGTACTGTGTTTTTTGATGAATTTTATAGATTTAATACATTTATATACTTGTATACTCCTTAACAAACAAACAAATCAAGTAAAATAGATGTCCTTGAGTTTGGAGCCTGGTGATCAGTAAGCCGGGTTATAACTCCTCAGGAATGGCAACGCATGGGGGGGTATCATGGGCGAAACAGTATACTCTGTTATGTCCGTCAGCTTGTTTGCCATTCTAAGTTGTATAAAAAAATCCTAGTACTGACACCAGTCTCTCACAAAGATTGATTTAAATTGTAACCTATGTGGCTGTAAGTTTTGTTATTTTGTAAGAGAAATAAATATATATTTACATTCACATAGATTTAGGTAACGACTTGATAGAATTTGCCTCGATAACATTCTACAAAATAATATTTAAAATTACACGTAGATTTTATTTTGAATTAATTTGGGACCAGCAAATGAATAGACATTAACGATTGCAAAAATAATCATTAAAATCAATTCGAAATTAGCCTACTGGAGTAGCGTACAATAGAGAAATACAGACGAATTCAGAATCTCACTCTCTTTTTTAAATAGCTTTATAATATTCTGTATTTTGTATCAGTATTTTTTCCTAGAGACTACAGTATGGGGTTCTTCAAAAGAATATGTTAAGGTTTCTTCAAGGTCGACAACGTGCACGTGACACCCCATTTTTTGTTTTGTTTAACTTGTGGAAAATCTTCAGCAAGACCGTCCCATCTGCCGGAGGGAGGGCAGCTGGGGTGTGTGGGATTCGTACCCACTAAAAACCACACGATTTACCTCGAGGCGCTTATGTTGGATCCCGGGTTCCCGTTTGTACGACTACCGAGTATCCAACGCGACGGCCCGCCCTGTAAGTGGTGTAGGGCAGGCCTCTCTTAGTTAGGGCGGGGAATGTCCTTCCCACCCTACCATCACAGGAGGGCACGGATACGTGCGCACACTTCCTAGAGTCATATGTAGGGTGTGCATCAACACGTGACACCCCTAGTGTTGCAGGCGACTATACCAAAAAAGATATTATGTATATACAGGGTAATAAAAAATAATAGTATATGATTAATTCTTTTTTTTTTGCTTATTTATTTGAGACAGAGATAATATACTTGAGTGATAGTGGTTCCTCTAAGTACAGACAGCAATATTAATTTTATATTGCTGAATATTCCATATAGTGAAAGCAACAACCCATTTAAGTCTTCCAAAGTTTTAATTTTACGTCTCATTTTGTAGGTAGTTAGTTAATAAATTTGTAAGTTAATCAAATTTAACACGTTTACGCCGGGGCCGACTTTAATGTTTTTGCTGCAAGGCGGCGCTCTGATTGATGCTACGCTTCATGATCGAATACGTACCACCGGTGGTACGCGCCGCCAGAAAAGACAGTCTAGCGCGGACCACCGGTGGCCCGCGCCGGCGTGAATGTGTTAATACATATTTATGTAATAAATATGTTAATGTTAAATATAAATAATTTTAAAAATCGTTATTTTATTGTTTTATTCTGTATTTCCTATTTTTTTTTTAATTTACACTGTCCAGAGTTGCTGCCTATTAACCCTTCTTTGCATAACGGTGGAAATTTCCATCATAACATTAAATGCCCAAAAATTATATAAAAGAACAATTTCACTTTAAGTTGATCGTGTCTGGATATCTTTTTAATGTCCATTGCGGAAAAAAAAACGTATTGCTGTCAAATTTATTTTTTTAAACATTTTTCCTTTAATTTTGAACATGAATTATACCAACTTGATTTATTTCACCAATAAAAAAATCTTGCAAAGAAGGGTTAAGCATCTGACTATTCAGTATCTGTAATTTCTTTCAAAATAAGTGAACACGACAATAGTTTTGCATTTGGGATCGTAGCACGGTGATAAACCTATTGGATAAAAAATAATTTAAAATTGTTTTTCACCACAAAAAACCAACTTTAATCGCAAAACCAGTTATTTTGATTTAAAAACTAAACAACTGAGCCGATTTTGATTACTAATAGACCAATCTATTAGTACCTATATCCTTTTTACTACTACTACTAATTTTTACTATTTTTCCCCATTAGTAAACACAGTAAAGGGTACACTTATATATGTTTTTAATTTGATTTAAAAAATCAGGCTTTTAAGGGTTAAGACATCAACATTTGTATATTTAAATATAAATATTGAAATAAAACTACAATGTCAACTGAAATCGTTTTATAATCTATCAATAAATAATTCGAATCAAAGATTCATTTGCTTGCGGATTTCAAACTAGTTTTGAACATCAAAAAGGATACATTTGAACGGTATTTCGCGTGAATAAATTACCTGATATTATCCTCGAAAACATTGCCAGATTTTCGACGTATTTCAACAATAATATTAAATGCTAAATAGTCGGCGATTAAGCGTTTAAACTTGCTTTATTTATATCAAGTTTCGTTGGGTTTTCCTTTAGTCGCAATATTAGCACCATATTTGTGGAGAATACTCTACATCGATCTTGCTACCCCATACCGACCCGAGAATCGAATCTAGGTCACTTATTACTGTACTTGGTAAGGTATTAAATTACTGGTAAATAAAATTGACTAAAAAAAGCTCGTGTTACGACTTGTAGCTTTTTTAACTGCATCTCTTTAAACTGGGTGTCGTAAAAGCCCATTTATTTCATGGCAACAAAATACAACAATTTATTTACGTATATTATCAATATTAAGTAGCATTTCCAAAACAAATCGCTTTAAGAGACCTTACATTATATATTAATATGTATTTAACTTTGTCAAAAATCTGGCAACACTTGGATATTGGCTTATTTACAAAAGGGGTATTACGCAAAGGTAATTTTATTATTATAAATTAACATTTATAATAATTAAATTGTACAGTAATAAATATGTACTATGTTTTGTATAAATCGATAGGTGCCATTATCCAAGCCTTACAAACTAGATGTAATATTACGTCACGGTTTAATGACCTCAATTAATATTCGTGGAAATATTAAGTAGTAATTGAAAAGTAGAAAAAAGGCAAGATTGTTTATGGTACATTTTACAATCCTCAAATATAGTGTTAGCATTTAAATAGTATTTCCAAATAAAAAAAAATACATTCTTAATGAATATTATTCAGAATATTCCCAAATCCTACTGTGATTTAAGTATTATTAGTGAAAATAAAAATTAATGATACATTTGATGTACTGACGTTTCTGCTTATCTTACTGGAAGATAGGCGAGATGTTTATAATGCCATTTGAAAAAAAAAATTAAATATTGTTACAATATTTACAAAAAACAACAATACAAAGGTCCACGTACAACAGTTACCGAAATATGATGAAATATAAATTTATCACATCTTAAAATCGTTTCAAACTTTACACAACTAGACAGTATTCGATCTAAAATTGTACTTATGCAACTATTAAACCGTGACGCCGCAGTACACTGATCACGACAGTCTATGCCTTGTTGCCGTCAGATTTGATGGCCCACAGTTGCCTAAATGTGTTGGCGAGGCCAATATCGTGGCTTATCAGGTAGAAGAGCCCTCCGAGGGTCGCTATGGAGACGAGGTACACTAGCCCGATGGCAATTTTGGGGATAACGGGTCCGAAGATGCTGGCGCGCACGTAGTCAACAACGATCGCCTCCAGGCCCCTGCAGAATGTATTGTCACTTTACACACTTTCATTACAAGTAGCTTTAAACTAATTTTATGCTGCCTATATTAAATTTTTTTTTATGCAACTTAGAATGACAAACAAGCTGACGGCCCACCTGATGGAAAGTGGTAACCGTCGCCTATAGACATGAGCTGTACCATGGACATAACAGAGTATACTGTTTCGCCCATGATACTCCCCATGCGTTACCATTCCTGAGGACTCAGGTGTTATTCCTCTGTACCCTGTAAATTCACTGCCATATCCCACCTTTCAAACCGAAACACAGCCATGCAAACACAACTACTTCACGGTGGAAACACGAATGGGACAGAGGTGCCCAAGCAAATTATACATAATAATATATGGGGTTACCATTTAATTATCACCCATAAAAAAAACTCAGCATATGTCGCAGTTTCATATCTGAAGTTAGGACACTGATTTTCTGTAGGCCCTAAATAAGAAGTCACGGAACTAGTTGAATCTAATTAAACCTGAACAAAAGGCTTCACTCCTGAAGCAGGGGGAGTATCGTCTTTGGGCTTCTTCATATTCCTCCAAATCCTCCAAAACGCTCTACACATGCCGATATCATTGAAGATCAGGTAGAAGAGGCCGCCCATTATGAGGGCCGTCATTGAGTATACCATGCCCATGGCAATCTTGGGCACCACAGGCCCGACGACTAGAACACGAAGGTATTCCACCACCATGGCTTCTAGGCCCCTATGGATAGTAGGGATTTCGGGTTGTAGGAAAATTTGATAATGGGGTTATGAATCAATGGAATGATACACTCCCTATGCTAATAGCAGACCATGAGTGAAGACCATGAAGGATGAGAAAGATAACTCTACTCAATTGGCCCATCTTGATTAATTCTCCTACAATTATTCCTATGGGGCAACTTTCCGATGGGGCCTCATGGAGATTGACCGAACCTGGTATATTATTGCTGATGGTACTTTTTCAATGAACCACCATTTACCTATTTATTTTCAATGGTAAATAGCCAGGGAATAAATATATTGACAGTTATATTTTCATTATTGTCCTTATCTCATTCTATCTTTTTGACATAGTAGCAAAAAAGTATCTACTTATAGTCTTTTTATATCTGTATTTTTTTTTTTTTCTCAAAATTCTCTAGTTTTTTATAATAGAGGAGATTTATATACAATAGTGGAATGATGATGAGGTATTGTAAGGGAAGGATTTGGAAAGAAGCAAGGGCACCTAGTACTAAGGCAGAACTACACCAGTATAAATAAACTTATTTTTAATAGGATGCCTCAGAGTAATACTTAATTAGATACAAAATTACTCCCGCCAAAACAGTTTCAAGCTTATGTTGTGCAAATTATTATTCTATTGTCTTTCTCGTTCTAATATATAAGTTATTATATAATAAATTACCTCATCACTAATTAGTAATAAAAATAAATGAACAATTTGATACTCACCAGAAACTATGTGCCGTAATAAGAATAGCCAGGGCCGAATCAAACAGCTTGTTTGGGATGAGTAGACCAAGTGGGACTAACGGTATTAGTGCAGCAGATGTGATTTTCTCCACCACCCATAACTTGGAGTGGTCATTGGCTTTCCCCGCAGATAACCGTGGGGGGGATGTACGGAAAGAACGCACCTAAAAATACCAAATATTTTCAAAATTATTGTATTGTTTACTGAAGTCATTTTTAATAATCATTAGTCATTTTTTAATTTTTTAGTCACACAGAGAGGTCACAAAACAGATTGAAGAGAATACTAGAATAATGATTCTTTTTTAATAGGTGAAAATGTAATTGTAACCCTGCCTGCACTATCTGTATACACCAATGGGGCACCAGTGGAAGATGATAGGTCAGAATGAATGCAGGTCAGTTGGCCCACCATAATGAATTCAACCAGAATTATCCATGATAATTTCCAGTGGTCTAACAGCCCCATTGCTAACAATATACTTTATCAGGTTAACTGCTACACGATTCCCCCTGGAAATCATTGTGGTTAATTCTTGTGGAATTCATCACAATGGGCTAACTGACCCGCTTCATTCTCACCTATCATCCTTCATTGATACCTCGTCAGTGTATATAGTTAGCACAGGCAAGGTTATCATTCCATTTACATCTATAAAAAAAATGGCCTCCATTTGTACTGTTCATGTTTTTTGCCTTAAAATACATACATATATGGCAATTTCATTTTGAAAGGATATTCTTAATAGCTAAAAAAGGATTCCTGACTATCCCGCCCATTGTTTTCTCATTGTGATTATTTCTTGTAATTATTTATATTTATAATAAGTTTACTATTGTAATCTTTTGGAGGAAACAATAAAGAGTATCTATCTATCTATCCCTGCCTGCACTATTAGTTTGTGCTTCCGAGGCACCAATCAACCACAATGATTTTCAAGGGGGCAACATAGAAGTCAATCTGACAGAGTATATTGTTAGCGATTAGACTGCTAGATCCCATTACTAACAATCCCTTCCCCCCCATTTGAAGGGTGGAATATAATAGTGAAATTACAGAGTATCAATACAACACATTATATCTTAGAAATAGCAATACTGCTATAAATGAAGGGAAAGGGATTGTTAGTGATGGAGACTGAGAATCCCATTGCTAGCAATATACCCAACCAGGTCGACCTCCTTGCAGTTCCCCCTGGAAACTATCATGGTTAATTCCTGATGAATTCATCATGATAGGCTAACTGGCCTGTTTTCATTCTCATCTATCCCCTTCACTGGTGCTCTGCCAGCATATCCCATTAGCGTAGGCAGTGTAACCCTGCCTACGCTAATGGGATCCATTGCAATGCATTCCATTTTCATCCATTAAAAAAATACTGGTATAAATATACAAATATCTATACATGATGTTACTTTCCATCCTATCAATTGGGCTGTCAACTAGTTTATCATTCCCAGTTCAATAAAAAGACTTTGTGTCAATTATTTAAAATTGTAATTACTTACAGAATTTAAAATAGGCGTACTATTAGCTCGTGGGATTACAAGATTCTTGATGGGCAGAGTGCTGGCAATCGTGCGCTCCTTAGCCATAGACTGTGTGGCAAAACACATCATTTGTTGATTGAATGCACTACTTCTGCATGCTGTAATGATAACAAACATTAAAGGTGGAATAAATCAGTATATAAAGGTATAATAAAAATGTTAAAATCTCATATTTAACAATTTTTGTATATATATAATGATTAGTCTTGGTTCGCTAGTATTACTAATTCTTAATATTCATTTTAATATATTAGGTGATGTGTTGGTCGCATATTGGGTATAATCTTCTAGTGCCTGATTTAATTACTTTTTAATTAAAAAAAAACATAAAGAAAACACCGTATCAAATACATAAAAGCAAGCATTGATAATGAGTTCTTTCTACCTACTTCATGTAACCTAACTAGAAGATATAGACAGATAGAGAAGATTATTATAAATAAAGGGTGTTATAAAATATATTTCGAAAAATTAATGTAAATTGTTTCCATCAACAACGGTTATGTAACATTATTATAACATTTTCATTTTACCTGAAGTACGAAGGAACATGGAAAATGCCATTGTAAATTATATATGATTTAGACTGACTATAAACAAAATCTAAATGCCTATAAAATAGTTTTGTCCAAATGTTTGATCTTATAAATTGGAATGAAACTTTCCGAAATTTGCGATTTGCGAAATGTCACCAACAACAAACCAACTAAATGTCAAATGTCACCAATAAAAAGTGACAGCAAACATAGGTATCATTGCTTATTCCAGACAAATTATCTTTTTGAAGACTAGGCAGCATGGTCTCCGACCTTAGCCTGTTCCAAACGGAACAAACGTACTAAAAAAAAAAAAGGTATCATTGCAGCAAACATGAAAATTCTAATTTTAAATAGAAATGAAACCGATTAAAACGATTCAAAATGCATGTAGTGCAACTTGTTTAACAATGACAAAGATGTTCAACTTTCTTTGTCTTACAAAGAACAATAAAGGAACATATGGCGAACCATTTATGATTCATTACGATTCTATGTCTATAAGAAATTTAGTAGTATTAATTATCTGTGAATTTAGTGATTCCTCTAAATAAGGAATATTATTATTAGTAGATTTACATTAATAATTATTTGGAAGAAATAAACAAATTTAAAAATATTACAGATTTATTTTTCTATATAGTTTGTTTAAAAACTAATATCTATTTTTGAAATGGAACTATGTTTTATCATTTATTCTTTTTGAATGTTATAATAGTAAACTTTTTTTACTTATACACGGACACCCTAAACCTGCATGAATGGAAGGAATGAGAATGACAATTCACTTTCTTGATTTCGATTGTGTTTGAATTATATATATAATATTGTTTATCAAGAAGTTTAAATTAAAATATTAAATACTTACACGAGTCAACAATACTTATGGCGACTACGTTAGAAGACAAATCAATTTGGGAAGATGGAGAAGAGGCACTCAGTGAGGAAGTTCTTCGGATGCCAACAGATGAAATAATCAGTCGTACCAGGCTTCTAGACAATGAAATAAAGATCATGAAGAGCGAAGTCATGAGGATCTCTCATGAGTTGCAGGCACAAAACGAAAAAATTAAAGAGAACACAGAAAAAATCAAAGTGAACAAAACGTTACCTTACTTGGTTTCTAATGTAATAGAACTACTAGACGTAGACCCGCAAGAGGAGGAAGAAGACGGTGCGGTCGTTGACCTCGATTCTCAGAGAAAGGGCAAATGTGCAGTAATAAAGACATCTACAAGGCAAACATATTTTTTGCCTGTTATTGGTTTAGTAGATGCTGAGAAGTTGAAGCCAGGAGATTTAGTAGGAGTAAACAAGGACTCATACCTGATTTTGGAGACTTTACCTGCTGAATATGATGCAAGAGTCAAGGCTATGGAGGTGGATGAGCGGCCAACAGAGCAGTACTCTGACATTGGTGGTTTAGATAAACAAATTCAGGTCAGTATTTTATAGTTTAACAGATTTAATAAAATTATATGTATCCATTAATTTACTAATAGTTTATTCACAACAGGAAAGGTAAAAGTACAAAATTATAGAGCCAAGTCTACTAATTCTAATATTATAAGTATTAATTAGTATATGAACACATTTGTTTACTTCTCAGATATCTTGTAGCAGTTGCTTTTTGAAAAGTATTATTTTGTTTTTTTTGTAATTCCAGGAATTAATTGAAGCTGTAGTCCTGCCCATGACACACAAAGAGAAATTTGTCAACTTAGGAATCCATCCACCTAAAGGAGTGCTGTTGTATGGTCCACCAGGCACTGGGAAGACCCTGCTTGCCAGGGCTTGTGCTGCACAAACCAAATCCACCTTTTTGAAGTTAGCTGGACCACAACTTGTTCAAATGTTCATTGGTGTGTTATTTCAATTATATCTTTTTAGTCTTATGCTTCTTAAACACAAGCTTGTATCGATGAAAGAATTATTTTTTCTAACCGAAGTGAAGTTTTACAAGTTTATAATATATATATATATATATATATATATATATATATAATCTATGTAATCATCATTATTACAAAGTATACATAAGACTTTCAAAACTTTACCAATATTTACTATGTTACTTCAGAAAATGTATGTCACAATCATATTAGCTTTTAACTGTCCACTGTTGAACATAAGTCTCCCCCTTGGGAGGTTTTGCCAGTAGTTGCCATACTTGGCAGGCGGATTGGTAACCATAGTTAGAGATGATTTAAGAAGGCTGCTGCCCATCCTTCGGCCCTTAAGTTCCCTTAATCACCTCTTAGGACAACCACAGAAAAGGAAGAAGTGGCCTATTCTATGCTGAAACCACATACCCTTTATTATTATTTCACAAATACTAGAATAATCAGGGGGAAGGGATTGTTAGCAAAGAAGTTTGATAGCTCCATTGCTAGCAATATGCCCAGTTAGGTTGACCTCCACATGGTTCCCCCTGGAAACCATCGTAAACAATTCCTGTTGAATTCGTCACGATGGGCTAACTGATCTGTTTCATCCTCACCTATCATTCTTCACTGGTGCCCCGCCGGTGTATACTGATAGCACGAGTGGGGTTACCATTTCATTATCACCCATTAACAAAAAAAAAATACTAGAATCATTGCTTATTGAATCAATATACCATACCATAGTAGGTAGGTAGTTTAACTAATTTATACTACTAATATGCAATGTTGGTAAATATGCCCTTCTACTGAAATAATAATAGATTCATAAATTAATAAGATTGATTTCATTTGAGGTTTGAAAAATGTGTGCTAAAATTGTTATATACCTGTCAGACCAATTTAAAAAAAAAATGTATTTTTGCATGCTATCACCTTGTTAGCTAAGCACGAATGTCCTTTGACTAATGTAACATCTTTAACTTTACCGTGTTTAAGCAAATACAGATTATTATTATTATTAAAAATATCAACATAAACTTAATTACAAGCATTTTTGAATAAAATTTTTTTTTTAATTCTATCACACATTGGAAATGCAATTTCAACTGAGGAGAACAAGCAAGAAGCTCAACTGTTGCTATTTTTAACAAAAAATGATATTAGCATTAAATTGTCAATAGAGATTAACAGATATTTATAATGTGTGTTAGGTGATGGTGCCAAGCTCGTTCGAGATGCTTTCGCCCTAGCTAAGGAAAAGGCCCCAGCAATCATTTTCATTGATGAGTTGGATGCCATTGGCACCAAGCGTTTTGACTCTGAGAAGGCTGGTGACAGAGAGGTGCAGCGTACCATGTTGGAGCTGCTGAACCAGCTTGATGGCTTCAGCTCTACAGCAGATATCAAGGTAAAATTGTTTTAAGCAGAGAATTCAAAATTTTAGCTTACAAATAAACCAATTTCAGTTATTATAAAATCAGTATAGGACCAGCATTGAAGATTGGATAAAAGAAATTGTTTGCTTACTAACAGATATGCATTTTAACAGTAGACACCAAAGTTATTAAGTTCTGTTTAATAATATTGCAAAATATATACAAGAAAACAATAACTATTGAACCTGAATAATAACTATTCTGAGTCTCTATATAGGGCTCCTATTTATTCAGTTTGAAAGTATTTAGGCATCTTCAAACTTAAAATATGAGTAAATTAGACATAAATAATAAATTATATAATTTTTTACTAGATGGATAATGCAAAAAATAAAAAAGAAATGATACAAGATTTTAACCATACAATGGAATGTTACAAACAATACAAAAATTAAAGTAATCCAGATACTAAGCCGGTGTTTTCCAACATGGGGCCCACGCCCCACAGGGGGGCCAATTTGATAGTTATGGGGGGGGGCAATTAAAAATGGACTCCAAGCGATTTTAACCCTCTTGCTCCTAGCCATTTCAATGCAATGCTAGGAGTAGACATCGATGCCAAATTTAACAGAAAAAGTAAAAAAAAATTATGAAAAATTATGTATGGGGCCATAAAAATTTTAGAAATGTTTAAATGGGGCATGGCACAAAAGAGATTGGGAAACACTGCACTAAGCATTGATGCCCTTGCCAAATCTGATATGTAGTTTTTTTTTCTTAATATCTTAATTATCTGGACTCTTTATATGTATTACACAATTTTTATATAACTTCATCTAATGTTTTGTATAACTTTGTGACACCAGGTCATAGCTGCAACCAACAGGGTGGACATTCTAGACCCAGCGCTGCTTAGATCAGGACGTTTGGATAGAAAAATTGAGTTCCCGCATCCAAATGAAGAGGCCAGAGCCCGGATTATGCAGATTCACTCACGGTACAGTCATTTATTTACTGTAATCAAATTACTGACTGAAAAGTTTTTTATTTAAAGTATGTGCAATACTTATATTTTATTGTTAAAAGTTTTGTAAATACACATTATATTTTAATGTAATTACTATTGGTTTAACTTACATGTATTCTACCTTAATTTCGTGCTTCGCAATTGCTCATGACTAAGGGTCCCGATTGGTCTAAAAACTAGTCAATGTTTAAAATAACTATAAGTTAAACTAGTAATTATTACATTAAAATGTTGGTATTAGAAAATATAAAGATGCTCATTCTCAATTAGACAGACAGGGACATTTGGCAGCCCTTGTGCTGAATATAATGCTTGGCACGACCACATTTCACAGAACATACTAGAATCTAATTTGGAAGCCTACTGTGAGATTAATTTGACTTGTTAATAAATTTTAAAGTGAAAATTATGTCTATTTTAGGAAGATGAACGTAAGTCCTGATGTCAACTTTGAAGAGCTGTCTCGCTCGACCGATGACTTCAACGGCGCCCAGTGCAAGGCTGTGTGCGTGGAGGCCGGCATGATCGCTCTCAGGCGCTCGGCCACCGCCGTCACTCATGAGGACTTCATGGACGCCATACTAGAGGTGCAGGCCAAGAAGAAAGCAAACCTTAGTTACTATGCTTAGTATGTTTTTGTAACCTTCTATTAATTGTAAGTTACTATCTATTAAAACAGTTCTTCATAAATCTTATTTCATTTCACCCACCATTTTTACTTGGATATATATATATTCTTTATTGCACTTGTAAGTTACATATAAAATAATGTATTTATAAACATTGTGAGCAAGGGTGAACTTATCTCTGACAGAGATTTCTTCCAGTCAACCCAGTACAGTAAGAAAGCATTTCGTTAGCGGGCAGCTGAAGTATTGAAGGATATTTAGTTACTACTTAATACGAAGTTCACTTAAAAGTTATTATGTAATTTTTTTATCTAACTAGAAATGCCTACAAATTCTATTTCGGGGTCAAATTCTCATATGAATCTGTGAATCTACGTCCTGCAATTTCACTAATGTATAGTTATAGCACGAAATAAAGTGTGGAAAACGTGAATTATAGATGTATTATAATGTACTCCGTGTCAAGTCACGGTAGTTCAGTCCTAAAAGCCTTTGCATTCAGTAGTGAATAAACGGGGGGCGGGGGTAGAAGGGGCGGCCTGCCCCAGGCTTCTAGTCCTGAGAGATCCCTCAAATGCCTCAAATTCTTTATCTATGTTCAATATATATTTTTCAGTCTAAATTTTATTTGCCAGATTTTAATTAGATAAATATAAACACTTATATATACAAAATGTTAATTGAATAAAATACTTATAAAATTAATCAAACTTGGGGCCCTCATTTAGCTTTTTCGACCCATACCTCTGACAGGTTTAATCCACTGCTTGCCTGGGAATCTCAAAATCGAATACCATCAGAAACGTGTTTCATTTGGAGCAATTAAAAATTATTGTGATCTTTCTCGTATTTCGTAGGGGACGTAAAAGCGTTGTCTGGTAACCCATATTATAAGCGGCCTTCAGTTGAGAATAAAGAAGACGGCCTTGAAATTTACATGTAGTGTACTTCACAAGAATAGTAACTTGCCTCAGTTACTTAATAAATATTAAATAAATTGCACACGTATAAAAAAGCAAAGACACATACATAGCTACCCATAATTATTAACAGATTTGTATAAATTATATAACTATTATTGTTATTATCTATTGTTGAGTAGACAAAACATAATTTAAACACAAATTTTACGCGCGAAAACGCAACCTTAAAATTAGCAAAATCGCAACGCGCGTGCGTGTGCTAAATTTGAAACATAGGAATGAATCTGTCAAAATTTCAGTGAACTTTCAGAACAAATTAGTAATAGGCTAAAAATAATCTAAAAAAATATATTAATTAGCGATGTGAAATTATTAGTGTTAAATTAATCTTCGTCTTCGTATCATCGACGAAGAAAAATCGGCCTTAAGTCGTGAGTACTTAACCTAGTTTTATAATTTAAACGAATCTCTTCACTACATATTATTATGATTATTACCGCATAATGATATTGATTTGTGAATGTTTACTATTGTATGCGGTTGTAAATTGTGTATCGCTTCAAGCTTCAATGTCCCGTTGCCTGCTATGATTAACAATAAATATTCCACAATATGTATTTCTAATCGGCTACTTATATATCTTTGCATAGATAATTCCATAAAATTAAATATTAAAAAAATAAAATTTTAGTAACGAAAAATATATTCTTCCATAGACAAAAATTGCATGTTATTTTTATTTTTTCTTTTGTAACTAAGCAAAGATGTCAGGTCGTTTTTAATTAACATTAATTGCGACCATATGGCAGATAAAGCAATATACTTAGCTGATTTGTTTCCATTTATGGCTAAGAACAATGGATCCAGAAGGCAGCTGTGAGCTTCAGTTTAAGATAACTTCCAAGGATATACCTAGGGTACACACAAAATGCAACTTCAACCGTCCACACACCAGGTTTTTTGCCTAAATTCACATTTTTCTATATATTTATTTTTACTCATAAATAGATATTTATAAGTTTGAAATTCAAATAGCAGCATAGATATGATATAGTAAATACAAAAAAAAAAAATATTTTATTGAATAATAACTATTGTGAGTAATACTCACATATTATTCTAGCGTTTATAGGACCCTGATTTGCAAGTGTCATGACATAGCCTAAACCTTTCTTATAAATAAGGGCTCCTATTACATCTGAAACTTGCCACCCCAATATTTAATACATAAGTAGAGTTACTTATAATAATACATATAATAATAATAATATAAATTGTTTATTATTTATCACAAGTCTATCTTGCAATTAACATGTCATATTATTGTTTTTTACAAGTATAGCCTATTATATATTTATAATTATTATACCTACCTTTCATATATATATATCCTTTATTGCACTTGTAAGTTACATATAAAATAATCTATTTATAAATGTTGTGAGCAAGGGTGGACTTATCTCTGACAGAGATCTCTTCCAGTCAACCCTGTACAGTAAGAAAGCATTTCGTTAGCGGGCAGCTGAAGTGCTACAACTATTAATACATAAACAAATATACAGTTAAATAAAATATTAAAATATATAATAAAATATTACATAAATACATACACTATAAATATATACAATACCTACCTTCTTATATAGTATATGTTAAAATAAATTAATATACTACTTACATTAGAAATTTCTTATATGATATATTGTTGAATTAATTATATACATATTATGTTTTACAATTATCAATTATATATTTTATGGTGCTTTTGGATTTCAACACTTATGTTCTACCTTCACAATATAACAAACTCCTACATTTACATTATATCACTACTTTTACTTATATTTCACGTTTCTATTATTTTTTCTATTTTTTCCATATGAATTGTATGTTTTTATATATCAAAATTGTACATGTTACAAAGCTAAATAGCTTTTGCTTTTATGTAGTTTTGAATTTTTTGTTTTATATTATGTACAGAGTTGTATTTGAGCTAAATGCATGACTAGTGTATGAGCTTTGTAAATTTAAATTTGTGTAAATTAATTGAAAGCGTGTATATTTTGTAATACCTCCCTATGTATCTAGTATGGCCTTAGGACCCTAGGGCAGGATGTGGTTTATACCCCCCAGAACACATGTGCTCGAGAGCTATTCACCCCATGTATTTCCGATTTAAACAGGCCTTAAAATGTATGATAATTTGCTATACTATATTGTTTTCATTATGCCTTGTATATATAAACTAACTATATTTTACGGCTTCATCCGTGGTATGCAGTGAGTATGCTACCCCCTTCTCTCTAAATAATCTACTATAAAATGCAAAAAGAATGTTTAAAATCCGATTGGGAGAGATAGATAGATAGATACTCTTTATTGTTTCCTCCAAAAGATTACAATAGTAAACTTATTATAAATATAAACAATTACAAGAAATTATCACAGTGAGAAAACAATGGGACGGCCTTATAAATTTACGCGTTCAAACAAAGGCATAACAGTATTATATACATATATCTGTGGTATAGATAAACACCTATTCTACCTCTGCAAAACTACATGAGTGAAGGGGCAGTGGGGGGGGGGGGGGGGGGGTTTGTTAGTAGTGGGGATTAACAATCCTATTACTAGCAATACACTCTATCAGGTCGACCTCCTCGTGGTTCCCCCTGAAAACCATCGTGATTGATTCATTAGTGATTTTTTTTGATGCATGAAAATGGTATGGTAGCATTGGTTAGCGCAGGCCCCCGCCTGCGCTAACGGAATACGCTGGTGGAGCACCAGTGAAGGGTGATAGATGAGAATGAAAACAGGCCAGTAAGCCCATCATGATGAATTCATCAGGAATTAACCATGATAGTTTCTAGGAAGAACCGCGAGGAGGTCGACCTGTTTGGGTATATTGCTAGCAATCGGATTCTCAGTCTCCATTACTAACAATCCCTTTCCTCGTGCCTCGCCGTTGTATACCGATGACGCAGGTGGGGTAACCATTCCATTATCATCGATTAAAAAACCACACGAGCGGTCACCGTCCCAACTGAATCGAACAAGTGAACCACCACTATAAACAGAGCCACTCCTAAAAGAATACAATTGATTGATGTCATTTGCGTATTTATATGATTACAATGTGTTGCCATTCCAATAGGACTCATGCGAAAAGCGTGCCGCGTCTCGCCAGATCGGACACGGAAAAGACTATTAAGGGCTGTCCACACGAAAACTTTTGTGCGTTATAAATAAACGACAAAAAGGCCGCCATTTTTTATCTCACTTCAATATGGCAATATCTTATATTCGCATATGGGGTCAGCTAAGCCGTTGCACGTCGACCCATCGGGATCTTTTGTGCTTCCCCCTACCTTATACCATCATTTCATAGATCCTTTGTGTTATCTTAACGATATCCCGCGGTTTAAGATATCTGTAGTCCCCTGGCTCTGGATAAGCCGTTCCCAGTAGACTCATGCGCATGCTCGCTAACGAATCACAGTTGCACATCAAGTGTATGGCAATAACTACATAAACCTTAAAATGTAGTGCTACAAATAAAATTTGTAAGTTTTTTAATTATAGTTTTTTGTTTCGTAGGACCTCCATTCCTATTCCTAAATGGTCTTTAATTAAAATACAGTAGTTTCGTTTGCAGCGATAACGAAGCGGTCAGGGCTTATCTGTTTATAATAATAGATATTCTGTACTATTATTTTAACCTCATAAATCTCTTACTCATCTCCTAAGAATGTAAAAATAGGTAAGTACGATATAACATTCATTAGAACCAGTCGTACAATTGATTAAAGAAATACTTGAAATTTTTTTATTCACGTCTAAATCTATTACAGAAACAGATAGTTAATTCTATGGAAAAAAGTGGCAAGAAACTTGAATGTTACTCTTTTATGAATATCCTAAAACAACTTACGAAATCTGCAAGATGGTAGAGTTTCTTTTTTTTATACAACTTAGAATGGCAAACAAGCTGACGGCCCACCTGATGGAAAGTGGTAACTGTCGCCTATAGACATGAGCAGTATCATGGACATAACAGAGTATACTGTTTCGCCCATAATACCCCCATGTGTTGCCATTCCTGAGGACTAAGGTATTATTTCTCTGTAGAGTAAGGTGAGGGGAAACACAAGACCTAGTTGGGCCACAGTACCACCGGTGGCTTACTCTCGCACATACGAAATAAAGACGAGAAATCTCACCAAAAAAGAATGCGGAGATAATATAAAGAAATCCTTTATTTCAACCAAGCCTACAAGGTTTCTCTAAGCTACGATCAAATAAACCCCTACCATTATTGACAGTATTTAATATCAAATAACATGCATTACAAAAATGCATTTGAAAAAAGAATAGAAAAAATATGCAAAATTATAAAAAGGTCGAATAGTCGTGCTGCCAGTGACACCCACAGAATAATTAATAATAAATATATGCTAATTCTGTTAAAACTATATATATATATATATATATATATATATATATATAATATTAATCGCGACGTTTTCTCGTATCGTGTGAAGAGTCTCTAACACCAGTAATGGCTCACGTCGCCACGCCCATCGCTCACCTGCCGTGCCGCTGCTATCAGTCGGCCGCGACCACAGCTGACCAAAGCTCGCGTCGCGTCGTGTGCGTGCGTCGCGAATACGTATTGTCCACTCGCCGTGTATTGTTGTTCGCTGCAGTTAGTGTTGTGTGAAACATCTTAAACAAATATGGGAAAGATTTTTATGTAAGTATTTGAAATTGAAGAAAAATTTATGGGATTTATTAACAACCAAAAATCAGATGGGGATTTATTTTTTATTTTTTATTGTATATTCATGTATTCATATTTGGATAATCATATACATATCACAATTATTATAAGGTCATAGTTCCACAAAATAATATTACAAACTGATTTTACTTACTTTTTTATGTTAATTTTGTTACCCATTTCGTAAAATAGTTCTAATTAAAATATAATTTTATTTTTATTTATTTTAATTTTTTATTTATTATATTTCATTTTTATTAATAAAGAAACTTGACTAGTTGCTACATATAATTTGTATAAAAATCGTTACTAAACGCATGACACATCCATGGCTTGTAATAGGAGTTTCAAGCTATATACCCTGTCAGGTCGACCTCCATGCGGTCTCCTGTCGATACCAACTGACCTGTCTTTATTTACTACTAGTATTCCACCATTAAAACCAATAGTAAAGGTTGGCTTACCATTCCTCATTTATTCATGATTTGACAGATAGAATACTTGATTCCATCCAGGAAAGTCACTCTAGGCGTATTTAAAGTTTTTTTTTTCTTTTTTTCTTTATACAACTTAGAATGGCAAACAAGCTGACGGCCCACCTAATGGAAAGTGATAACCGTCGCCTATAGACATGACCAGTACCATGGACATAACAGAGTATACTGTTTCGCCCATGATACCCCGCATGTGTTGCCATTCCTGAGGACTCAGGTGTTATTCCTCTGTACCTTGTAAATTCACGCCATATCCCACCCTTCAAACCGAAACACAGCCATGCAAACACAACTGCTTCACAGTAGAAACACGAATGGGACAGAGGTACCCAAGCAATCGACTTTTGACCCTAGAATTTCAGCATAAACTATGCACAAAGAAATCTCTGTGTATATAAGTGCACCCTTTTTAAGCAACCAAGCGCCACCTGGAAAAATAATTAAATACGCCAATGGGATTTAAACAAAACCGGCTGTTTTAAAAAGTCTCACCTAGCATGATTTAAAAGCAACACGCCTTACCACGACGATAGCTTAGAGGCAGCAAATGATAGCTGACTCTTGTTGCCGGGGGGGAAAGGGATTGTTAGTAATGGAGTCAAATAGCCCCATTACTAGCAATATACCCCATCAGATCGACCTCCACGTGGTTCCCCCTGGAAACCATCGTGGCTAATTCTAGTTGAATTCGTCAGGATGGGCTAACTGACCTGCTTTCATCCTTATCAGTCGTCTATCACTGGTGCCCCGCCAGTGTATACCAATAGCGCAGACGGGATTACTATACCATTATCGCCCACTAAAAAAACATAAATGGTAAGATATATCCACACTAATATTATAAAGAGGAAAGATTTATATTTTTGTGTGTATGTATGTTTGTAATGAATAGATTTAAAAACTAATTTGCCGATATCAAAAATTCTTTCACCATTAGAAAGCTACATTCATCCTGAGTAATATAGGCTATATTTATTGCAAGAAAATATTAGGGATCCTTACTAGAACTGTTGGTGATAGAACAAAAGTATGTTCTACAATATTGAAGAAAATATCAATAACTATAAAAAAACTTCGCGATACTATATGTCCAAATATTATCGTTATGCCACAATAACCACTTTTTAAAATGTAATAATGTCCAACCGTGCGAAGCCGGGACGGGCCGCTAGTATTATATATAATACACAAATATAATAAGTACACTTTTTGTACTGAGGAGATAAAAAACATTGCTATATAGAATATCTCAAAATTCCTATAGCTGATAGGAATTAGCAGCGAACTTTAAAAAAGGGCGAGCACAAAAGATTATGTCAAAAAATCCCGCCTTTCAATGATAATAATACCATTGCGGCGATTTGGGGATCAATAAACATTAGTAAACCCTAGCTACTGTCGCAAGGTTCGAATGTAATTAACACAAGAGAAGGGTTCCGTTGTACCGACGTGGAAGTTTACACTCGTATCGCACCCCGGGATCGCGTAGCGTGACGATGGTTCTGTAACGTGCCATAATTACACTGTACACTTTCTCTATTCATCGCCTATCTAATTATGTACTGTGTTTTAATTTGCATTTTTTTATGCAACTCAGAATGGCAACCAAGCCGACGGCTCACCTTATGGAAAGTAGCAACCGTCGCCGACAGATATGAACAGTACCATGGACAGAGTACATTAGCATTCCTGAGGACTTCCTAAGGTTTTATGCCTCTGTATCCTGTAAATTCACTACCAACTCTCACTGAAACACAGCCATGCAAACAACTGCTTCAGGGTAGAAACACGAATGTGACAGAGGTACCCAAGCAAACGACTATTATACAAAGTCTCTCTCTGGTATCGCATACTGTTAAATGTCCCACTGTTATATGTCCATTGTATACATACAAACATGTTTTCATTTACTATATATATAGAGGTTTATTTAGTTCACTTATTCGGATAAATATGTAGATAATAGTACTGGCAACTGAGAAACGCACGCGTTGCCATGGTGACCACAAATAACAGAAAAAGTGAGTTCTTATTAAAAATGTTTGTATAACAGGACATCGTTTTTTATTTATCACAAAATTAATTAAAAAAACCGAGTAGTTCCTCAAGATCCTTATTCAGGATTATTCATTGGTCTAATCGAGCCGGATTAGAGTTCAGTTTGGTGAATTGCTAAACTCCTGAATGGCAATGGATCATTGCAGAAGAGTTTGCCCTTAGTACAGCAGCTAGTTGCATCGGTAGCGTCATTGTAGTGAGAAACTAGTTGCAGACAGTGGCAGTATTTGGAGTGAGTCCAATTTACGTTACTGTAAGGCGGAGCGGGGCAAAGAAGTTCATTGAGGAAGTGTCTACTCGTCAAAGTGTGAGTAAAGTTCAAACTGTGAGTTCTATTGTTCATTATTAGTGATAGTGAAGTTCATCCATATTGAAAGAAGCTAGAAGTAATCAGATCAATTCAATTTCATGTTCCACTCATCGGAAACAAGATCAAGTGCAAAACGAACTGTAATCTTATTTTCAAGAAAGTATTAATTGTAATAATATGCAATATTATTACATAGAATATTTTACTCAAATATAATTAACAACGTAGAATTGTAATTGCAAGGTAAAATGTGTTAGTTTGGAGAACATGTGTCCGATTTTACTAAGAATTTTGTATTCGGAACGCTTAGAATATTTCGATTAATGTAGAAATGTTTATGTTTTACTTTACAGATTAATTCAATTACTCCATGTTAGTTGACAAATTAGTTATTTAACACTTTGTAATAATGTATGCACTTTCTATGTTTTCTATATATGCAAATGTTAGGGTTTGATATGAAAACATAATTATTTATACAGTAAGGTTATATGACTTAAGAGTAATATTTACCTAATAAAATATTATTTGTAGTGTGCGAATAGTAAATTCATAATAAATATATAGGTAATAAAGTGAAGTTCCGTAACAATAATTATTCACTTATGGTTATAGTTACTTGTATGGTTATTGCCTTTATTTAGTTATTTAAATTCAAAATGGAGTCTTTAATTCACGTTCAAAATGATTTTTATACACGAATTAATAAGACTAGAGCTAATTTTAAGAAATCTCCTAAAAGTCGTATTACAGAAGAATATGTAGAGAATAGATTGAAAATAATAGAAGAGTTGTGGTCAGAGTTTAAGTCAGGTCATAAGGAGCTTTATAAATTAGCAGATCCTAGTAAGTTAAAACTTCATAATTATGTTACCGATGAAGTATATTATAAAATGGAAGAAGTATATTTAGATCACAAATGTGAATTGATAGAATTATTAAAAAGTTTTATTCCTAAAAGATCAGATAGCGAATATTTATCTGCCAGTGGTGATAGTAATTCTGTAGGTGCTAAGTCTAGCCATGTCAGACTGCCTAAAATTAATATTCCTATATTCTCAGGAAAATATAGCGAATGGATTACTTTCCGCGATTTGTTTCAATCTATGATTCACCATAATTCATCCTTAGATAAGGTACAAAAGTTACATTACCTTAAAGGATACCTGACAGGCGAGGCAGAGCAACTAGTACGTCACATATCTGTGTCTGAAACAAATTATGACTTGTGTTGGAAACAACTTGAAGATCGGTATAACAATAGAAAATACTTATCTCACTGTATACTTACAAGGCTTCTAGGTCAAAAAAGTGCTGTTATAGAATCTGCAGGTTTTCTTAAAGACTTATTAGATACTTCTACTGAATGTTTAAATGCTTTGGTCAACATCGGAATAAATGTTTCTTCGTGGGATATTATTTTAATTCATGTACTTGCGTTAAAATTAGATTCCGAATCACGTAAACAGTGGGAATTAAATATAAGTTCTAATACAAATGCCGACATATTACCTACCTTTCAACAATTTAAGGAATTTCTTACCAGTAGATACAGAGCACTAGAGTTTATTGAGCCTAATAATAGTAATAGACGGTCAGATTCAAGAAATTTAGTACAAAACTCTGTTAAAACTAAAGTACTACATGCAAATGTATTCGAAGTAATATGTGAATATTGTGCTGGTAATCACAAGTTATGTTTCTGTAAAGAATTTAGTTCAAAAGGTTATAATAAAAGACATGAGTTTGTAGCAAACAATCGTATTTGTTTCAACTGCTTAGGAAGTAATCATTGTGTAAGATTCTGTCAAAAGGCTACAAACTGTAGGATATGCAAAAAACGACATCACTCTCTTCTTCACCCACCAAATATGACTCCAGAAACTATCAATCAAGGTGTGTCGATACACAAGGTCACTGAAGTTGCTACTACAAACAATGAAAATGAGCCCATAGTGGATTCATTAGTAACTTGTTTGGGTACAAGTGAGTTAAGAAAACAAGTACTCTTAGCTACAGCTCTGGTAAAAGTCAAATCAAGTTCAGGTCAATATCAAGTTGTTCGAGCACTCATAGATCAAGGTTCACAAGCCTCATTTATTACAGAAGCTACTTTACAGGAATTAGGGTTGAAAAGGTCATCTGTAAAGGGTATTATCTCGGGACTTGGTGAAAAGAATAGTTCAGTAGCTTCACAGGGAAGAGTATTATTGGAAATTCTATCAATGTATGATTCTACATTCAAAATTAATGTTACAGCTCACGTGTTAAAACAAATTACGTCTCTTCTGCCAGCTAAACAGGTAGCTGAAATAAATTGGGTTAATTCAGCTAATATTACTCTTGCGGATCCTCAATATGACTCCCCTAATAAAATTGATATTTTATTAGGTGCAGAAGTGTACAGCCAGATTTTACAAGATGGAATAATGATGAACGCGGCTGGATCCACTCTAGCACAACGTACATCTTTAGGGTGGATATTATCTGGATCTGTTGAATGTACAAATGTAAACGAAAATATAGTAGTTCTACATAGCCATATAGAGGAAGATCATATGTTGAAACGATTTTGGAAACTGAAGTCAGAGAGTATGAATAGTTCAAAGAAAATATTGAATCCAGAGGAAGGACAATGTGAACGAATTTTTACATCTACCACAAGACAGGACAAAGATTGCCGATATTCTGTGAAACTACCTTTATGCGACGATGATACTTGCGAGGGCGGCAAATCACGAAAAACAGTAGTGGAAAAGTTTAAAGATCTGGAAAAAAGATTCAAAAGAGATAATGAGCTTAAAAAAGATTATGCAAAGGTAAATAATGAATATTTAATTTTAAATTATATGAAAATGATGGAACAGCCCGATGATGAAGTAAGCCAGTCAGTTTATTCACCACATCATACAGTCGTTCGGAAGAAAATGATCACTACAAAGATGAGAGTAGTTTTCGATGGTTCCTGTAAAAATAAAAAAGGTATATCATTTAATGATAACTTGTTAATTAGTCCTAAATTACAACTAGAGTTACGTCATTTTATTATACGTTGGACGCATCAACCAATTTCTCTTACTGCAGACATTAAAATGTGCAAGATAGTTAAGGTAACAGACAAAGATACTAATTATCAACACATGGTATGGAGAGAAAATATAGATGATGAGATACGAGATTACAAACTGCTAACAGTTACATTTGGTACATCATCTGTCCCATATTTAACAGTGAGAGCTATGAATCAAGTAGTAAATGGTGAAAAAGCTGAATATCCGCTTGCATCAAGAAGAGTAAACTGTGAATTTTATATGAATGATTTAAAGAGTAGAGGTCAAACTATAGAAAAAGCATTAAAATTTTATTATGAAATGAATGCACTATTAAATAAAGGCGGTTTCATATTGCAGAAATGGTATAAAACAAGTAATAAAGATCAACTAAATGAAATGATAAATAAGGATAATGAAGAAAATAGAAAAATAGGAGATATTAAGGGAAATGTGAAATTTAAAATAGACAATGTAGTATATTTGAGAATTAAAGATAATTTCTCTAGCCTCAAACTTATAAGAGTCCTAAACCTAGCATATAGTAAGGAGGATGACTTACCTTCAACAAAATGGCTTTTTGGCAGAATAGTACAGAAACATTCTAGTACGGATAACACAACTCGGGTTATCTTGTTAAAATATAAAAGGCTATTATTGTGCAGCGTCTAAAACTATGTATACTCCCAATTGATAGTGAGTAATATTATATTAATGATTTATGTATTTAGGCATAATATTGTAGTTCATTTGTATTAAGTTAGTACCTCGTATGTTAAGTCCTATATTTCATGTTCTTTAGTTCAGTGGTTCCATGGTGGGCGGTTTTAAAAAAAGGACATGTTGTCCTTGGTGGGCGGAATGTTAAATGTCCCACTGTTATATGTCCATTGTATACATACAAACATGTTTTCATTTACTATATATATAGAGGTTTATTTAGTTCACTTATTCGGATAAATATGTAGATAATAGTACTGGCAACTGAGAAACGCACGCGTTGCCATGGTGACCACAAATAACAGAAAAAGTGAGTTCTTATTAAAAATGTTTGTATAACAGGACATCGTTTTTTATTTATCACAAAATTAATTAAAAAAACCGAGTAGTTCCTCAAGATCCTTATTCAGGATTATTCACATACTTTAATAATTTTAAAAACAATATGTCTTGTTGCGTAAAAAAAACAGCGAACCACAATCCTATAAAAATTAATATTGACTATTAATATAATTTTAAATGAGTGTTCTTTTTTTGAAACGAATAAAAATAAGATAATGAATGAAAATATGAAATATTTGAATTTAGAATACGGAGAATCATTTGTCTATAAATGGAGTAAAATTATGGCTGAACATTACAAAATTAATACGAAACCGATTGCGAAAATAAACTGTATTGATTGCAAAAAGAATCATATAAATGGTAAAGATTTGGCGACACAATCACTTAACAGCATCTGATGAATAATGTACCTTCTTTTGAAATTACCTTATAGCGATCAGGAGCTTTAAAATCATAGACTAAGGATAATTACTTGTGGTTTTATTTTTGATATACAATGTCATCTTTCTTCCTCCTCTCTCACTGTATCAAACTTCTCCGTTCAAGCCGTTATAAGAATAGAACTTAATGCTAGTTGCATTAAGCTCCATCCATCCATGCTCCATCCACTTTATCCAAGAATGCCCGTAAGGCCGAAGCGTGCCAAAAATATCCATGGCCTTCCCACCTAAGCAGTCGAGCAGTCAAAACAGTTTATGTGAGTTGGTTACAGCCAATTATTACGCTAGGTGGCGACCTCCGTGATTACGCAAAGCAGTGTCCGCGTAATGAGGTCCCAAGTTCGATTATCAGTCACGCCAATTTGGAAAGCGAATTTTTTTTAAATTGACTCGGTTCTGGGCAAATGGGTTTAGCCTCCAGATGTTCTTTGCTTGTTTCCCCATAACACTTGAGGATTTTGCCAGTAATTGTCACGCTTGGCAGACGGGTGGATAACCGTAGTTAGACTTTAGTGATGTTTTAAGGGGAACGCTGCTGCCCTCGAGTATTCCTCGAGTATTAAGTTGCTTTAATCGCCTCTTACGACACCCACGAGAAAGGAAGGGGTGGTCCATTCTATGCCTGGACCACAACGGCTACCATTGGTGCGATTATGACATTTATTTATTTATTTGATAGTCAAGCTTTAGTCGTATTTATTTATAACTAGCAAGACCTAATCGATCGATGTTGACTTCCACGCAAATAGCCTCGGTGCATTGTTACTAAGCTATGCGAAATCCTTTTAAAATGTTCAAGAATAATCGTCTTCCTATCATTGTTACTTATAGATAGAAACAGCACTATGGATGTCACAGTATATACTGTGCGCACTTGATAACCCTTATGATATTATGTATTTGAGGGCTACAATGTTACCCTTTAATCTCTCTCTCAAAATATCCAAGCCAATATGCAAAAGTTCAAAGATGAACCCGTGATTGCGGTCAGGGTAAGTAACATACATACAACTGCGCCACGGAGGCAATAGGCAACAAAACCCCATACTACGTTTTCGTCAAAACAGGTAATAAATCAAACGTGCGTGACTTCCGTAATATAAAATCGTTCCGTGCAGACAGACAAACAAGTGGATCTATATTGCATCCAATAACGTTTTTGAAACTTATTATTGTTACCTTCGACCTACATTTCAACGTTATTCTAAACAAACCAATACAAATCGTTATAGTGCAGGAGACACAGGGAGACTTTGTACAAAAGTCGATTGCTTAGATACCTCTGTCCCATTCGTGTTTCAACCGTGAAGCAGTTGTGTTTGCATGGCTGTGTTTCGGTTTGAAAGGCGATATGGCGTGAATTTACAGGGTACAGAGGAATAACACCTGAGTCCTCGGGAATGGCAACGCATGGGAGGTATCATGGGCGAAACAGTTTACTCTGTTATGTCCCTGGTACTGCTCATGTCTATAGGCGACGGTTACCACTTTCCATCAGGTGGGCCGTCAGCTTGTTTGCCATTCTAAGTTGTATAAAAAAACCTTTATCATTTTGAAATCGATTGTAAAGATATTGAGAGATTTTTTTAATGAATGATAGAATGACGGGGCACCAGTGAGGGATGACAGGTGAGGCTGAAAGCAGGTTAGCCCATCATGACGAATTCAACGATAAATTAGCCACTATAGTTTTCAAGGGGAACCGCGTGGTGGCCGACCTGATAGGGTATATTGATAGCAATGGGGTCTAACCTCCCCATTACTAATCCCTTCCCCCTCTGTTCCTTCCTTCCTGGTGTTGGTCAGTACCTAAACCGCGCTTAAAATTCGTGATATTTTGTTTTAATATAGTAATTTGCTATTACTGGCAAAACCCTCATTTATAAGGAAATCAGATGATTACTAGACATCGGATTATATGCACTATCAAAGTGCCAACATATGCATGCAAATATGCACTATAAAAAGGCGAAATATGCACAAAATATGTACTTTCAAAGAACCATTTATAATTAGAATTTACGTTTATTTTCATTTTATATTTATTAAACTTATATTATAAATTATTATTATAACTTTTATAAAAAAATATTATAACATATAATAAATCATTCCTCGGTTTTCCTCTTCCTCTTTTGCCCAAAAGAGCAAAAGGGCAAAAGAGGAAGAGGAAGACCGAGGAATAACTACATGGGACAGATAAAGGAAACACTAGGTGTCATGTCGTATAGGGAGATCAAGGATATGGCCTGGGATAGAGCTGGCTGGAAGAAGATGCATGAATTAGTTGCACCGACAAGAGGAAACTCTTAAATGAAAAGAAGAAGATTATTATATTTTATTATCTATTATTTTTCTAATTCTTGTTACAATAAAACAGTAACAAATTTTTCCATGTTTTCTGCAGCAAACTTGTGATGTTTGTTACTTAATATAAATTTATAGGCTAAAAATGACCTTTCGACGTCAACTGACCTTAACGAACAGATATTTAAATTTGGCGCATTTTCTTATACTAACTTGCTACTGGATTAATAATTATTGATTATTAATAGCAAGTAGCAAGTTTGCATGAGCAAAATGATGGCTGTCTCCTTGTGTATAACGTAAGAAACATGCCTGTAAGTCGGTTACGGCTGTGCTTGCAATTCATCGGAACATGTATTCGGGCTGCGCGCACGTAATTAATAGCTAATAGTACACTGACAAGCGGTAGCGGAGCGATTACGCTGGCGCTTATGATTTCTAATGCACACAGACAGATAGAGAAAATTAAAAAAAAAATTTTTTTTTTTAGCTCCTATTGGTATTATTAAGAGCCCTTACATAAATTTTCCTTATATATCTCCCATGTACAGACGTTACTAAGTATGTATGCATACTATTAAGATCCGGGGGGGGGGGGGGGATTGTTAGTAATGGTGACTGAGAATCCCATTGCTAGCAATATACCCAACCAGGTCGACCTCCTCGCGGTTCCCCCTGGAAACTATCATGGTTAATTCCTGATAAATTCATCATGGGCTAACTGGCCTGTTTTCATTCTCATCTATCACCCTTCACTGGTGCTCCGCCAGCGTATCCCGTTAGTGCAGGCGGGGTTACCATACCATTTTCACCCGTCAAAAAAACTAAGTCAATTGCATGCTGCTTAATAATTCTCATAGTATTTGGAAGAACAAATAAGTTGAGGGTCCATTTGAAAACAAGTTGTAACTTTCGCTTATGCACCATGAACGTCACAGATAGAGAGGATAAATGGTCATGCAATGCTATATTCGGGGGATGGGATTGTTAGTAATGCGGACTATCAGTCCCATTACTAACAATCCACCCTATCAGGTCGACCTCCAAGCGGTTCCCCCTGGAAACCATCGTATTCAATTCCAAGTGAATTTATCACGATGGGCTAACTGACTTGCCTTTTCATCCTCATCTATCACCATTCACTAGTGCCCCGCTAATGTATACAGTTAGCGCGGGCAGGGTTGCCATACTATTATTGTCTATTAAAAAAAAAAAAGCCCTGTCCACCACTGTATCCGCCTCCGTACACCGTACACCCTATGTGCTCGTAAAAACAAAATACAGATCAATACACTTAGCTGTTGCCACGGATACTCGTGTTAGCAATCTATGGACAATTACACTCCTGGGGTGGGCGCTGGTAGTGCGGTCGACTCCCGTGCGGGGTAAGGTGCTTACCGTTTTATAATTAACTATTTCATTTTTTTTTAAGCAACTTAGAACGAGTGCTTTATATTATTCCCAAATTCGTGTATAATATAGTATACATCATATATGTGTAAGTATATTTGTTATTCATATATATTTATTCGTTTATATATGTAATTTTAGTATGTATGTATATCAATAATTAGTAGTACCGCATTCGAGTATTCTGACACTTCCATATGATTGACTGGGAGAGAATGCTTTTAGCATTAAGTCCGCCGTGTACACATATTTGTACTAATGAATAAATAAATAAAATAAAAATAAATAAACGACAAATAAGCTATTTAGATATTTATAAGTATTTAAATAAATATGGTATCGTGTTTGTTTGTCTGATTGTTTTAATATAATCTATCTTCTCGTAACTATATTTTCACTAAGTCTCCTGTAAATTAGTAGAAAGAGAGAGAGAGAGAGAAAGTAAAACAGAGAGATTTGAAGAGAGATAAATTTGAAACTAATGCATGTTTTTTTTTTCTTTATCATTAAAATATATCCTTAGGTAATATTTTTACTTGAATAAAATCATTAAGACCGTAACTTTATCATCCCAATACTGGGCATGAGTCTATCTCTATGGGGACACCATTTTAACCCATTATTACTACGCTGAGCTGCCGTCTTAATATAATTTCACTTTTAGTTTACTGTCTCCTACACTCTGCCGCATGCTTTGTTTCCCTAGTTACAATATTCTCAATGTGAAAAGAAGGGTCGACACAGTGTATACTTCCTAAAACGGATTACACGTGTATAGTCTCAATTATTAATATCACTCTCCATAAACTTTTGATTTTGAAACGTCCAACCGGAAACAGAGTGATAGCAAGAAATCGGTTGTAGAGTACTTACAATGTTATTAAATAACTTCGTCAATAAAACCCCAACTTTCTTTATCAAAAACGGCGCGAAACAAAATGTGCGTGACCGAGGTCTTTCTGGCACCGTAAAGATTTTTATTACCACCAGACGTCTCGTGGTTTTAGTGTTTCTAAAGCTAGTATAATAATAATATACTTTATTATCGAGACTACAATGTGGTCCATTTTGTTAGTAACAATTTTCTTACAAACTATGTTAGTAAAAAAAAAAAAGACAAATTGATTTAATTAAGCAGTTCACCCAGATGTGAGCCAGCCGACTAGATCAGCATCTGAATGAATTATAGGCAATTATAGGCGAGTTATATTTATCGCCTATTACTTTTAGAATGCTATTGGTGCTTGTCCCAACCCTGTGTAGCAATGATGCAGTCCTCTTTCTCCTTACAGCGTAGTATGCATTAGCAGTTTACGTTACGTTTACGTTACGCTGTTTTTGTGACAGGTTTAATCAGTTTTTTTTTTTATACAACCTAGAATGGCAAACAAGCTGACGGCCCACCAGATGGAAAGTGGTAACCGTCGCCTATAGACATGAGCAATACCATGGACATAACAGAGTATACTGTTTCGCCCATGATACCCCTCTTGTCTCTGAAAGAAGCCTTAATTCAAGCCGTTCAGTTGAAAGATGCTCTCTATAGTTTAATATATTTTAAATTAAGTTCCATAAAAAGAAAACCAACTACAATTGTGGTAAAACCAGTTATTTTTATTTTTAACTACTCAATGGATTTTAATAAGATTTCTATGGGACCAATTTTAACTATATCCACACTTACGCACTTACGCACATGTAAGTATATAGAACACTGATAAAGTTGACCCGTTTTTGAGACTCGATCCTGTATCTATATAATCTAAGACTAAACCTAAAGACTACATCGTTAAAGTACTAGCCACGTTATGTCTATCGAGTATTCGTGATTAATGTCTTTCAAATCGTGTCCCGCCGGATGAGTGTATGACATAACCAAACCAAATAAAACGACCGCAAATTGTAGCTCGCACTGTGAAATTTTAATTACGCAAGCCACCCACACACACCCGTGGCTCCGCACGTGCGGTTCACTGACCGAGTATGTATGAATTTCTTTTGACACCAATATACCTACTAGTTGGGAATAATGGAATATTTTTCGGTGAAAATAACATTTTTAAGCGCCTTCCCAAAGACAGAAGTTTTAAATTCGGAAGATTATGTTGATGTTCTGATTTTTTTTGTTTTTAGGTTTAGTCCCTTATTTGTACTATATTAATTTTGTAAAAATCGAAGTAAGAACGGAAATAATTTATTTAGTGACGACGTTATAAGTTAAATAATGAAAACAAAACGAAGCTGCAGTTTTTCTTTGCGGAGCAAAAAACTGTTAGTTTCGAAGTAATATGTAGACACGCAATTCCACGTTCTAAATTTAAATTATCTGTCGTACATAGATGTAAATGCTAGAAACAAGGAAAATCTTTGTGTGAGTGTATCCATGATTCATGATCATCACCTGTATGATTTTGCCTGCATTTATAACACCGAGGATTTGAACGACACTGCATCTTGACATGTCCGAACCTACAGCAGTTATAGCATTGGATAGTAGGGTAAATGTACAAATCTACAGTTAATGATGTGTAAAACATAAATACTCTTTTTGGCAATATTTGTCCATCAAAAGTGATAACAATGGTTTCAGTATTAATAAAACTTGGTTGTCCTTCATTAATTGTCTTTTTCTTTATTCTTCTGGTTTTTAGAATTTTCCCACAACCTATCGGTACTGATATATTTTGGATTACTTCCTCTTCTGTCCAATCTTTAGGAATACCCCTCACAATTCCCATACGGGTTACATGGAAAGAAGGTATAAATGCCTTAAAATTATGTGTCTCTAAGTTACTATTATTTAAAAATGCATTTGCATTTTCAAAATTTGAGAAAGAAAGCGATAAACGGTTTCTTCCTATTCTTTTGAGGCTACCATTCACTATATTATTTATCTTATTAGTGTGTAAAAAGCGACCAAATGCAATAGGATGTAATGTAGTGTTATCATTAGGATGTGTTTCATTTTTTTGTACATGAACGACATAAGGTGCTATATCCTCGGCATTGTACAAAGTTCTGCTTAAAGTACTGGGTGGAGAAGTAGGTTTAACAGACTCGGTATTGTTTACAACTGGTATTGATACTTGAGTTTGATTCTCATCTTCAATACATTGACAATCACTATCTTTAATTTTAGATTCAAGGCCCTTGGTGTGCCTCCTTCGTTTTTTATTGCAATGTTTGCAAATGCGACGTTCACCACGTACTCGCTTACGTTTAGAACTTGCAACGCTAGAACCATTTGTGTCCATACTAGATTCACCCAATATATCAAAACTATTATTGAATGGAATAGTTATATTTGCAGACACCTGGGGGGTTGTCCCCCCAGGGTCTATAGGTGGATCCATAATGTTAATATAGGTAATTTACTTACCAATATTTACAGCAACAAACACTATTACTACAAAATATACAATTAAATATACAATCTAATACACAATATATAAAAAAGACTAATCCTTATATAAATAAAAATAAAATTAATTTAAAGAAGATCAAAAAACACTCCCGCTTTTTTAAACGTTTCCCGCCATGATTCATGATCGATTTTTATTCTTTTTTTGAATACCTACTTTTTTTTATCGTGATTACATGCTAGTTCGATGAATGATGAGACCGTAGAAAGAGAATACAGGTACTATGCTTAATCTGTGTACGAGATGTTTTACAAATACATTCGATTAGATAAATTTGGATTTAGAACGCGGATTTGTAGTCTACAAAAGTTTTTCATATTCAATCGACTTTAAAAAGAAGGAAATTCTAAATTCGGTTGTATATTTTTATGTTTATTACCTCCGTTATTTTTATGTTTATAACTCCGTCAATTGTAAACTGATTTGAAAATTATTTTTTTTTATTTGAAAGGATTGAAATCGGTTCAGTGGTTTAGATTTTAAAATAAAATAATTACTTTCGCCGCATTTTTATTGAACTTTGCTTTGTTTTTGGAATACAATCATAGTTATATTTAATTTTACTTATATTGATACTCAATTCTCTCTCTCTTAGCACACAGCGCCTGCTCTTACCCGACTTTTAGCTAGGTCGCTACAACAAATTACTAAATATAACACGTCAATGCCACGTACATTTAGAGCAATGAATAAATAAAGATGTCGATCGATTATCACAATTCAATAATACAAATGTTCTGACCTGTTCAAGAAAAGAGCGTATTTCTTTTTAAAAGGCCGGCAACACACCTGCAATGCCATTGGTGTTGTGGGTGATCATTGGCGGCGGTAGTCACTTACCAACAGTTGAGCTGCATGCTCGTTTGCCCTCTGTGTTGTAAAAAAAACCTACACCTGGAAATACTCAGAACAACAAATTGATATTTCTTCCTCTATTATTTACTGGGGGGGGGGAGGGATTGTTAATAATGGTGACTAAGGACCCCATTGCAATATACCCAACCAGGTCGACCTCCAAGTGGTCCCCTCTGGAAACCATCGTGCTGGATTCTAAGTGTGTTCATCACAATAAGCTAACTGACCTGTCTTTTCATCCTCACCTATCTATCATCATTCACTGGTGCCCCGTCAGTGTATACCGTTAGCGCAGACGGGGTTACCATTCCATTATTACCCATTGAACATTAGATCTATTATTTACCAGCTTTAACTGCTCTGTAGGCGTGTATTTAAAAAAAAAGTTAATAAACTGTCAGTTTTTCTCATATTGGGTTTGCTGGAAGAAATCTCTATTGGAGATAAGCTCGCCTTTGTGCACTATTATGTTTGTTTTTACATTTCAATAACCTTTTGTGTACAATAAAGAATCTTTTGGAGGAAACAATAAAGAGTATCTATCTATCTATCATCTGTCACCCGAGCCATACTACACCGTGCGGATTATAGTTAAAGAACAATCAAACAATGGTAAATACCATGGTGTCTGTATGCTCCGTAAACACGAATAGATTATGACTCGGGCCTTGACATGGATATCTCTAACCACCCAACTGGCAAATGAAGCGTGCAGTATTACGTTTTATGATAGTTACAGCCTCTGGTTCGCCTCGCGTTTCGTAACAGTTGACAAATGTTTGCTAAGTGATTAACATATAATCTCGCGCGGTTTTATTCGGGTCAGTTATCGCACAGTAAGAGTGCGTAATATGCAGCAATATCTAATATATTTTAGTTGGCGGAGCACCAGTGAAGGGTGATAGATGTGAATGAAAACAGACCAGTTAGTCTATCACGATGAATTCATCAGGAATTAGAAATTCCAGGGAGAACCGCGAGGAGGTCGAACTGGTTGGGTATATTGCTAGCAATGAGATTCTCAGTCTCCATTACTAACAATCTCTTTCCCCCCCAACGACATGCATTGCATGGGTTCCTTGGATACAGGTGGTTCAGGACCATTCCTTATGGTAGCCTATGGGTGAAGCTTATGTCCAGCAGTGGACGGATAATGGCTGAAATGATGATGTATGATGATCCAATCTATAATATCCAAAAGAAGAACCCGCTCATAATATAGATATCCGATTGGTATAAGCGATACCGCCATGGATGGTCATCAATATCGATAAGGAGAACTGAATATATAGATATCGGGTATTAGCCTTTAGCATAGACGCAACTTCAAAGCAATGTATAGTACAAAACTTAAAAAAAAATTTGTTGTTAAAAGTTGCCAGCAACAAGGAGTTTGTTTGATATGTACATGCACACGAGTGCATATAAACAATACTGTGCCGCCGCCGCGCCGCCTTGTATGGACAATCGTTCTATTGGTTGAACAGTGACCATATGTTGACCAACATGTGGTGTCATTGCATTTATTACACGGCAAGGTCGCACGTACACAGTACGCGCTGATTTGTTTACAATATACTAATATACCTTTTGAGGTAATGACTTTACTTTTGGCGGGAAACCGGTTTTCTTAATAGGCTTCAGTACCTACCATAAATCACTCGCATAGTAGTATAGCATAATGTCTGAGACGTCATAGCTCTGCAAAAAAAAATGAAAAAAAAAACATAAACACCCAGAAATGATGTCAATTGAAGACTAGGTAGCATGGTCTCCGACCTTAGCCTGTTCCACAACGGAACAAACGTACTAAAAAAAAATATGATGTCAACTAAACATCAAAAAAATTAGTTTTATTATGTACTACGTTTAATAACACCCACGTTAATTAATATTACCTCACACCACATGTCAGAACTATTATTTTATATCATTGTATCACGTCATTTCTTTACTAAGCAACAATTATACGTATTTTGTACAAACAATTCTATAAAATACTACACTCGCTAGCAACCAAATCGACTCGACTTGACGGCGCACATATGCATTGATTTTTACTAAAACGACAAATGTCAATTATAAAATTGATATGTCATTCAAAAGCTGAAGAATTATGCTCGCATTTAACATCAATATTTTAAAAAAAAATTTAAGTGCTGATTTAATGACATTTGTCGTTTTAGTAAAATCAATACATATGTGCGCCGTCAAGGGTTTTTTTTTAATGGATGAAAATGGAATGGTCACCCCACCTGCGCTATCGCGATACGCTGGCAGGGCACCAGTGAGGGATGATTGGTAAGGATGAAAAGGCAGGTCAGTTAGCCCATCGTGATGAATTCATCAAAAATTAACCACGATGGTTTCCAGGGGGAACCGCGTGGAGGTCGACCTGTTAGGGTGTATTGCTAGTAATGGGTCTGTTGGATCTCACTACTAACAATCCCTGTCTCCCCCGCCGTGAAGGGTTGAGTCGATTTAGTTGCTCGCGAGTGTAGTTTTTACCATCAACCTTAAATTATATTTTATTATTATACATAGATCGAATCTCAAAAACGAGTCAACTTTTTGTCAACAAATTAGCTGACTCGTTTTTTTAATCAGTGTTCTATATACTTACGCACATAATGTATCTTGACGTATCTATATTTAATTACTTAATAAATAAAAAAAGTTTTTACGCATAAAAAAGATGCAAAAATTATAAAATAAAATAAACATATAAGTTATAAAGGAAACACTCAAAACTATGTCTCCGCTTTTCTCGAAGCATTTTTTTTAATGGATGATAATGGAATGGTTACCCCACCCGCGCTATCGGTGTACACCGGCGGGGCACCAGTGAAGAATGATAGGTGAGGATGAAGTAGGTCAGTTAGCCCATCGTGACGAATTCAACAAGAATTGTTCACGATGGTTGCCAGGGGGAACCACGTCGACCTAATAGGGCATATTGCTAGCAATGGGGCTATCAAACTCCATTGCTAACAATTCCTTTCCCCCCTCTCGAAGCATTTGTACTCGTATGGAGACACTCTATCCTATCTATATAACTATCCATATAATCTAAATCCTCAACTTTGTATGCCTGAATTTTGGAAACTATTTCTATTCTTAGTCGCCAGGAAAGGAAGGGATGGCCCATTCTATGCCGAGACCACACGTCGCAACCATATAATGAACCCAAAAAATAACCAAAGCTGCATAAATGAGAGCTCGTAATAATTCTCTCTTCTCATTTTGTTATGTTGCTTGCGAATGCTTACATTGTTTGTTACAATACTAATTATTACGTTTAATATCCATTGCCACTGTAATCTATTTGCATCTTACATTAGCTTGCAACAACATATTTTCAAAAATTATACATTTTAGATCACTTTAGACGGGTTTCAATCTAATTTATGATCACTTGCTTTTAATAGCTGACTTTTAAATGTTACTACTAATATATTCCATAATTTCCAGTCCACATGTATCATCAGAAACGCCAAATCCGTCTACGTCAGGCCTTCAGACCACAGACGCGGCAGACAGAGACAGCATGAGAAAAAATGAAGAGGAAACAAGTAATGAAAAAGAAAATGAGGGGTCCCTCTCAGACTGGATATCTGGGGGGCCAATCGGCTCGAAGGGAGCCGTTCTCGTGTTCAGATCATGTGTCTTAGCGTCTAGAACTCCATCCATGGAGTCCACTACGAAAACTGTAGGGAATAACACTGGTACAACGATATTATTGAACAAAGCCAAGAATATGGCTAAAAGACTTGTAGCAGAGCCCCATTCCTTTAATGTAAGACCAAAAACAATAATGCACGACGTAATGGAAACGTTTGGTAATAGCAATAAGTATTCAGGGCAGGCGTATGTGGTGCGGCATGTTAGTGAAGCGGAACTACCTCAGACGGTGTCTGTCGAAGAGCAGGGTCACGAGTCGGTCGAGCACAAGAGAGATATAGAAGATGTACTCAACGATTTAAGCAAGATCACTTTAAAGAAGCACCTGAACATAGAGAATACGACGGCGAATATAAAACCTCCCGAAGAACCTCCTCCTCAACCCAAAGGTGAGTTTTGAAAACATCACGTTTTGTTTTTATATATGACAGACTTGGATTCAGGTCTAATGTTATAAGCATGTACAAAATCATAGATATCACAGGACAGAAGCCCATGGTACCGGGTTTCAGACATTTAACTTACAGTGAGTGTAAAAAGTATTCGTACACCTAGGGTTATAATAAAAAAAATACGAATTTGATAGACTTTCCTCTATTTATTTAACTTAAATCAATACTGTTAAATAGTTTAACATTCCCGCACTTTGTTTATGATAATTATTGTTTTTTAAAAAAAAAATTATACAACATAAAAATATTTTTATGTTAACTAAGCAAATAATGACAAACAAAAAGTATTCGTACATTCATGCTTTTTTAAATGAAATTCTGTATAAATCATTTATTCAATCGAATTTTTCATATGCCTACAATGCCAAGGTCATTTTTAATACGTAGGTATAGATATTAGACGTTTTAGTTGCACTCGTGACAAGTATAGACGTGTTTAGTTACAAAAATGGGTCGTAAAGCAGAAGAAACGAGTGAAGAGGAGAGAAAAATAATTATTAATTTGCATAATCAATGCAAATCATTATGTGAAATTGCAAAATTTGTCAATAGACCACGTTCAACCGTACAGACTGTAATTGATCGGTTTTCTATTACTAAAACACTAAAAAACAAACCCAGAGGTGGGGCGTCCATCAAAAATCACGCCTCGATTGGATCGGAAAATTTTAAATTGTGTAAAAAAAAATCCAAAAATTAGTGCCGCTCGAGTGTTACAAGAAATTAATAATATCAATGATAGCCATATTTCTGTCAGTACCGTTCGGAACGTATTACGTAGTAACGATTATCAGGGAAGAACTGCGCGTAAAAAGTATTGGGTAAATGATATTAATAGAAAAAAAGATTAGAATTCGCAAAAAAATATATTAATGAAAAAATCATTTTTGGCAAACTGTTATTTACTCAGATGAATCGAAATATAATATTTTCAAATCGGATGGGCATCATATGGTATGGAGAAAACCTAATATGGAATATAAGAAAGAAAATTTATGTCCAACGGTAAAACACAGTGGTGGGTCAGTATTTGTATGGGGTTGCATGACTGTTTTTGGGGTGGGAAAACTTGCATTTATTGATGGAATTAGGGATCACAAAGCGTATATTAATATTTTAAAAGAGAATCGTCTCTCTAGTGCAGCTCAAATGGGTTTTAACAATAATTGGATATTTTTACAAGATAATGACCCTAAACATAAAGCATGGAGTACTAAAGCATGGATCCTGTTTAACGCTTTAAAATACCTAGAGATTCCTCCTCAATCACCTGATATTAATATTATAGAGCATGTGTGGGATTATCTCGATAATAAAATTCGAAATCGACCAATTTCGAGTAAAAAAACACTAAAAATTGCGCTTCGCGAAGAATGGGCATTAATACCGTCTTCTTATATTTTCAAACTAGTTGATTCGATGCCGCAGAGACTCCAAGCTATCATCAATGCTAACGGTGGTCCAACAAAGTATTAATATTTTTTTAATATTCATTTACTTACAAATTTTATAAGTGTACGAATACTTTTTGTTTGTCATTATTTGCTTAGTTAACGTAAAAATATTTTTATGTTGTATAATTTTTTTTATTAAAAAACATAAATTATCATAAACAAAGTGCGGGAATGTTAAAATATTTAATAGTATTGATTTAAATTAGATAAATAAAAGAAAGTCTATCAAATTCGTATTTTTTTTATTACAACCTTAGGTGTACGAATACTTTCTACACTCACTGTATTTTTTATGCAACTTAGAATGGCAAACCAGCTGACGACCCACCTGATGGAAAGTGGTAACTGTTACCTATAGACATGATCAGTGCCTGAACATTTTTTTAGATAGATAAGATTTTAGATAGAATAAATTTACTATTGTAATCTTTTGAAGGAAACAATAAAGAGTATCTGTCTATATAGATAGATACTCTTTATTGTTTTTTACCAACAACAATAATAAAAAATATAGTTAAAATAAACAACAATAAAGAGAAAAAATCATTGCATTTTGCTGATAATAGGAACCGACTCAGCTGTTGCTTTTATACACACTTCCAACGAGATGCATATATACAGCCTTGATTTTTAGGGGACCCCTTAACTCACATAACTTTAGCATTCGTGCGAGTCGCTAATACCCACTTTTCGGAAGCGAGATGTAATATATTAAAATTAAAAAAAAAAATTAAAATCAAAATTAAAAAAAGGGAATAAATTCCGATTACAAAATATCTGCTTTACAGCTCTGTATCTTTAACCAGAATCAATTATTAATCTACCTTTGGTTAACCCATTATAATAAGATATTAAGCAACTAACATCCGAGATCATAACACACAGACCCAAAACAGTTTAGAAAAAAATTTTCCCTTACCTTTTTTTAGAAGTAATATAATCTTCTTGCAGACTTGAAAGAAGATAAGAAAGTGAAGAAGAACAAGTGCAAGAGTAAAAGAAAGAATCCGCAGACGCAGCGCGCTTCGTCGCCGCAGTTGGACAGCGATGACTCCGAACATATGCTGGTGAAGGAGGTGGACAGTATAAAGGTAAACATAGTAATAAGGGCCTGACTTCAAATTGCTAAATTAATGCACAAAATATACCAAACGATAGGATAAGGCAGGAAGGAGACCAGAGACTCCGATAGGACATAATACAACAAAAAGAGGGAGACTTTGTACAAAAGTCGATTGCTTGCGTACCTCTGGCCCATTCGTGTTTCTACCGTGAAGCAGTTATGTTTGCATGGCTGTGTTTCGGTTTGAAGGGTGGGATATGGCAGTGAATTTACAGGGTACAGAGGAATAACACCTGAGTCCTCAGGAATGGCAACGTATGGGGGGTGTCATGGGCGAAACAGTATACTCTGTTATGTCCATGGTACTGCTCATGTCTATAGGGGACGGTTACCACTTTTTATCAGGTGGGCCGTCAACTTGTTTGCCATTCTAAGTTGTATAAAAAAAAAAGAAATTGTCTGACCTTAAAAGCCTAAAAAGAGATCAAATTTCAAAATAGTATTTAATCTAATCATCATCATCATTTCAGCCATTATACGTCCACTGCTGGACATAAGCCTCCCCCATAGACTGCCATAAAGAACGGTCCTGAGCCACCTGCATCCACTGACTCCCTGCAATGTACTTGAGGTCGTCACTCCATCTAGTGGCGTCGTCCTACACTAAGATAATACGAGTGCATACACTATTTTTTAGCTTAAAACTTCAGGAATACAACGTTTTTTTTATGGGTGAAAATGGTATGGTAACCCCACCTGCACTAACGGGATACGCTGGCGGAGCAGCAGTGAAGGGTGATAGATGAGAATGAAAACAGGCCAGTTAGCCCATCATGATTCATCAGGAATTAACCACGATAGTTTCCAGAGGGAACCGCGAGGAGGTTAACCTGTCTGGGTATATTGCTAGCAATGGGATTCTCAGTCTCCATTACTAACAATCCCTTTCCCCCGACATGTATGTATTACATACATACATAACTGTCACTATACAATTTGATGCTGTAGTTTTTCTGAGATACCAAATATATAGACAGAATTTCTAAAATTATTGATTTGGTATCCATTGGTCGTATTAAAACCTCTCGTATCCACATAACCTTCAAGAAAAGAGCATATTCCTTTTTAAAAGGCCGGCAGCACACCTGCATTGCCGTTGTTGTTGTGGGTGATCATGGGCGGCTGTAGTCACTTACCATCAGGTTAGCCGCATGCACGTTTGCCCCTCGTGTAGTAAAACAAATCATCTCCAATGTACAGATGTTGTCTAGTTACAATTTTATATGTTTTTATATTGGAAAACTTATATTTATATTTAAATAAAGATTTTAGATCGATCATTCAATATTCATTAATCCCAAATTAATTTATTCAAATGCCCAGGTTCTAGACAGCAGCCACATGCCAGCCCGTGTGTTGAAGATCACGTATAAACTCGTGAACACGGAGACGAAACTCCTGCACCGACTGCTGCAGGCGCACGGTCTGCAAGAGGCAAGCCCTGAAGCCAAAGAATTCAACCTCCTCTGGTCCGGCCTCCATCCAAAACCTGACGTGTTAAGGTCGCTCTCTCCGTATCAAAGGGTGAACCATTTTCCAAGGTAATTTGAGCTCTAATTTACTAATATTATGATGTAAAGTGCCTTGTGGTCGCGGCATAGAATGGACCACCCCTTCCTATCCTGTCCATGTCGTAGGAGGCGACTAAGGGAAGTCAATGGTCGAGATATGCCATGGATCATGTTAGCCGTTAATTGTCCGGAACTGAATATAAACATTTCCCTATTGGGGGGATTTGCCAGTAGTTGCTACGCTTGGCAAGCTAGTAGACAATGGTACTTAGCCTTTGGTGATGTTTTAAGAAGGATGCTGTCGATCCCTCAACCATTGACCCTTTTAGTGCCATTGATTTTTACTCATATCTACTTAAAAATGCCAAAGAAATCTTTGTCCTGTTGATGTCATTTGCCCTTGTCTCTAAAAAAACTGTATCTCCTCCAAAAATTAATGAATTTTAATATTTTTTTACAGCAAGCTAAACAGCGACTGATTTCACGAGCGCTATGACGCTCGTGGCACTTATAGTTGCAATGCGCACGAGCGCGATGGCGCTCGTCGGCACTCAAAATGTTAAATTCTCATTGTCACCTCTTACGACAACCACGGGAAAGGAAGGGGTGGCCAATTCTAAGCTCGAATCATACGGCAATTTAAGATGTACATTGATGTTAAATTCTCAAAAGTTAATACAACACCCTCTAGCCCCAGAAAACACTCGGACCAATCCAAACAGTTCGTATTTTTTATACCACAAAGCATACAGCCCGGCTGATGGTAAACGGACGCATGCAACATTAGGGGTGTCACATGAGCGTTGCTGCCTCTGTAGAAATCTTATTACACCCTTTTTCAAAATTCTCATATGGTATTAAGCGGGGAACGAACCCGGAACCCATCGGAAGCTGTTCAATTGGTATTTAAAAGAATAACAAATATTAATTTTATCTATTGTTGGCCACAGATCATACGAGCTGACTCGTAAAGACAAATTATTCAAGAACATTGAGAAGATGCAGTACTTCCGAGGGTTGAAGCACTTCGACTTCATCCCCACCACGTTCCTGATGCCGACCGAGTATAAGGAGCTGTGCTCCACCCACTATAGAACCAAAGGACCCTGGATAGTGAAGCCGGCCGCTTCCAGTAGAGGCAGGGGGATCTACATTGTCAATACGGTAAGCAAGTGTTTTGGTTGCCAAAGTGTTGCTTTACCAGATAGAGACTTTGTACAAAAGTCGTTTACTTGGACACCTCTGTCCCATTCGCTTTTCTACCGTGAAGCAGTTGTGTGTGCATGGCTGTGTTTTGGCAAGACGGGTGGAATTTGGCAGTTAATTTATAGGGTGAACAGGAATATTACCTGAATCCTCAGGAATGGCAACGCATGGGGAGTATTATGGGCGAAACAGTACACTCTGTTATGTCTATGGTACTGTTCATGTCTATAGGCGACGGGTACCACTTTCCATCGGGTGGGCTATCAGCTTGTTTGCCAATCTAAGTTGCATAAAAAAAGTTTCTTAATAAGTATGTATTTTTTGTATTAATATTATTGTCAACTCTGAATCAAATAGCAAAAAAATTAAGTAATTTAGAATGCAAACAAGCTTACGGCCCACCTGATGTATGAAAATAAGGATTTTTTTACGGATATTAATATAATAATAACCCTATTGGTGTACTCTAGCAGAGTACCAGTGAGGGGTAATTCAATATTCTCTCATCATATCACCATCATCATCTCAGCCATTATCCGTCCACTGCTGGACATAAGTCTCCCCATAGACTGCCACAAACAAAGGTCCCGAGCCACCTGCATCCACTGACTCCCTGCAATATTCTTCCAGCCCGAACAAATACCAAAAGGCGAGAACGTGGTAGTAGCCAAGTACATCGACAAGCCGCTCCTGATAGGCGGTCACAAGTGCGACCTCCGGCTGTACGTTTGCGTCACGTCCATAGACCCCCTGCTCATATACTTATACGAAGAGGGCCTGGTGCGCTTCGCGGCGGTCAAGTACGATAAGACCAACAAGAACCTGTGGAACCCTTGCATGCACCTCTGCAACTACAGCATCAACAAGTACCACACGGATTACATCAAGTAAGTGGATTACGATTTACGATGAGAGAAACTTTCAGTCGACTTCAAAAAAGATTCTGAATGAGATGAGGGATGATAGGGAAGGTTGGAATCAGGTCTTTTTTGCCGCACTAAATTTTTTGGACAATTGGCTCATAGTGACCAAGTCATAAAGAATTGACCACGATGATTTCCAGGGGGACAGTGTGGAGGTCGATCTGATAGGGTATATTGCTAACGCTGGGGCCGCTAATCCCCATTACAAACAATCCCTTTTCTTCTCAATTCTATCTAGTTTGTCACTAGATGGCGCTGTGTGGTATACCCAAAAAATATTTCCTTCCAGATGCGACGACCCGAACGCAGGCAACATCGGGCACAAGTGGACGCTGTCGGCGCTTCTGCGACACCTGCGCAAGCAGGGCCGCGACACCACCGCGCTCATGGCCGCCATCGAGGACCTGGTCGTCAAGTCCGTGCTCTCCTCCGCGCAGACCATCACCGCCGCCGCCAGGGTCTTCGTGCCCAACTTCTTCAATTGTTTCGGTGAGTTCACGACCGATCGTCAAATAAATTTTGCTCAAACTAACAAACACGCACACACGTACTTGTACGCACGCACACACGCGTAATCATATACACCAATAAACTACGAGATATTATCTGACTAATAACTCGCCACAAACTAAAGTTTCATCCCAATCATCTGGACGAGTGGCGGTCTTCCACCGTGCCTTTTTAAAGGCACTTCCTTCCACGCACAACCACTCTTTGGAATCAACTTCCAGCAGCAGTATTTCCGAACCTATACGACATCATAACCTTCAAGGAAAGAGCATATTCCTTTTTAAAAGGCCGGCAGCACACCTGCAAATGTTGTTGGTGTTGTGGGTAATCATGAGCGGCGGTAGTCACTTACCATCAGGTGAGCCGCATGCTCGTTGGCGCCTGTGTCACAAATGGTACTATTATGCGGGAGAAAAGGAGTGTTAATAATGGGATCTAACATTGCCATCGCTAACAATATACCTTGTTAGGTCGACCTCCCCCTAGTCCCCCCTAGAAACCATCGTGCTGACTTCCAGATATATTCATCACGATGGGCTAACCGACCTGGTTTTTCATTCTCAGCTATCATCCATCACTGGTGCCCCGCCAGCATATACCCTTAGCGCAGGCGGAGTAACCATTCCATTTTCACCCATAAAAATGGTATTTTTCAGAATTATTCGGCTATGACATCCTCATCGACGACATGCTGAAGCCGTGGTTGCTTGAAATTAACTTATCTCCGAGGTAAGTTGCGTGGAGTTTTATTAAGTTATTTACACCTTGAACCCTTCGACTCAGTGCTACGACGAGCTATGAGAATTGTCGATGATCCCGGGCTTGCAAGCGGTATCGAACCCTTAAGTCTTAGGAGAGATTTTGCCTCACTCTGCGTGTTTTACCGCTTGTACAACGGATCGTGCTCAGAGGAATCATTCAATATGATGCCAGCGGCCATTTTCTATCACCATCGACAGGGAGTTCACCCTCGTACCTTACAGCCTAAATGGTCGCGTACAACGCGGTTTCAGAGATGTTTTCTCCCACGAACACTGAGGTTATGGAATGAGCTCCCTGCCGAGGTTTTCCCAAGAGACTACAGCATGGGGTTCTTCAAAGGGGGGGTAAAGAGGTTTCTTCAGGGTCGGCAACGCGCACGTATACCTGCCTATACGTATATGTATAGCCTGTAATACCTCTGGTATTGCAGGCGTTCATAGGCTACGGTAACCGCTTACCATCAGGTGGGCCGTATGCTTGTTTGCTACCTCAGTGGTATAAAAAAAAACACCTTATGACGACCATTGTAGTGACATGGCTTGGTCATCACTCAAAAGGGAAATTGTCTTTACTACTTACTGATAGTGAATCTGTAGTTCTGTCTGTCTATTGCCTTTTTCTATTTAAACTATTGAGCCGATAATGGTGAATTTTTGAACAGAGCTAGATTGGATCTTGAAGAAGCATAGGCTTGTTATAAAGTAAAAGAAGGTTGAAATAGGGCTTAAGTATTTGTATGGAGATTTAGTCATTTTTCATATAAGGGGTGTAAAATTTAATTCTATGTAAATGAAGTTGGCTAGTTTTGTATATTTATATAATGTTTCACGAATAATAAATATAAAATAAAGAAATAAATAATCCTGCTAAGCCACGTCAACCAATGAACTACTATATAACTGCCAATATGATAGCTGTTACAGATAGAATAGGATGATACATTACTCTATGTGTACCATAACATAATAAACCAATTTTTGAGAATCTCTAGTAAGAAAAATTAAACAAAATTTCATTGTAGTAGTATTTAAAGTAGTTTCCTTTAAAGAGACGATAGTTTAGTCCGGCATGTGTAAGTAGTGCGGTATGCGCGTGCGCAGCCTGGCGTGCGAGAGCCCGCTGGACGCGCGCGTGAAGTCGGCGCTGCTGGCCGACACGCTCACGCTGGTGGGGCTGCCCGCCGTGCCCGCGCACCACGCGCCGCCGCACAACAACTCGCTGCGCATGCGCATCGGCGCCGTGAGTCGCTTCACTTTAATATTTATATAGTCTAATTTTTATATCCGGCTCGAAGGACTAAACACTTTATATACATTACAATGTCAAACAAGCTGCTAGCTCAACTAACAGTTAGTTGACAATGCAAGCCTTTATCTATAAATATGAACATCACCATGTACATATATTTTCACGGAATAGATTATAGCGTCTGTATCATTTTTCATGCGATGTTCTCCTTCCAACTTTACATATCTATAATTTTATGGTCATTGTGACTTTATAACGTTTTATTAGACAGTAAGAATGTACATTATAATATAACAGAGTCCTTGTCTAATTGTTATGTTCTCACTTTAATGTCCGGCTCGAGGGATCAGTCCTTCGAGCCGGATATGAAATTATGAAATCAAACCACTAATTTGGCATGCTTTCCCGACCAGTGTCGGCGCGTGCATTCCGCGGAGCACATGTTCGTGCGCGGCAAGCAGCCCGGCGGCGGCGGCGGCGGCGGCGGCTGCGGCGCGACGCTGTCGGGCGAGGAGCTGCGGCTGGTACGCGCCGTGCGCGCGCAGTACGCGCGGCGCGGCGGTTTCGTGCGGATCTTCCCCAGCCAGAACTCCTGGCAGAAGTACTCGCAGTACCTGGGTGAGTCTACCTCCTCGGCTCGACATGCCGTACGTTGGAGATATGCCGATAATGACAATATCTCATATTTAAACCACGTAGGTAATTTGGTAATCCTTTAGTATCTACAAATAAGCCTATCAGACGTTTCACGTTTTATGAATGCTTAGTCAGTGTTTTTCGCCTTATATAAAACATGTATGTATGTGTGTTCGCAGACCCGGTAAGCGGCATCCCCGTGTGCTCGACGTCGCTGAACAACAACGTGCCGTACCAGGTGGTGCAGCACAACTACAACCTGCTGATCCACTCGCACGTTCTGCCCCACTTCCAACATGCAGCCACCGCCGCCGCCGCCAATCTCACCGACACACCGCAGAGGTGAGGCTGCACACATATATACATACAAACACATACACACACACGCAATCACACGCACGCACGCACTCACACACACACGCACACACACACACTAATTCACACACGCACATATGCACACACACAGTAGGGAATTCACTCCCATACCTTAGAACCTAAAAGGTCGCGTACAGCGCAAATTCAGAGATGTTTCCTCCCGTGAATCTTCAGGTTATTGAATGAGCTCCCTGTCAAGGTTTTTCCAAAACTTTAAAGCATGGGGTGCTTAAAAAAACGGATAATGGGGATTCTTGTGAATCTTGAAATGTCGGCAACGTGCACGTAATGCCCCTGATATTGTAGTCGTTCATAGGTTACAGTAACTGTTTACCATCAGGTAGGCCGTATGCTTGTTTGCCACCTCAGGATATAAAAAATGATGTGAATGCGTGGTGCAGGCTGAAGCGGTACGAGGCGGTGACGGTGACGTCGACGGCGCCGGCGGTGAGCCTGGCCGAGCCGGCCGCGCCGCCGCCGTCGCACGACCCGCGCCGCGCCAAAGAACTAGTCAAGCAGCAGCTGCTCGACGGCATGCGTCTCACGTTAGTTGATACCCTTACATTTATCATCGTAGACAGTGTCTCCATACAAATCCTCTACCAGAGGGAGACTGTACAAAAGTCGATACCGTGAAGCAGTTGTGTTTGCATGGCTGTGTTTCGGTTTGAAGGGTGGGATATGGCGTGAATTTACAGGGTACAGAGGAATAACACCTGAGTCCTCAGGAATGGCAACGCATGGGGGGTGTCATGGGCGAAACAGTGTACTCTGTTATGTCTATAGGCGATGGTTACCACTTTCCATCAGGTGGGTTGTCAACTTGTTTGCCATTCTAAGTTGTATATAAAAAAAAATGTATTGACTTCGTTAGAATTATAACGAATTTCTCCACCTAATACGATGTATTTACGTTTTTTTATTTTAATTTTCATATTTATTATTATAGCAACATGACATGATAAATTCATTTTTTTTTTATTTTTAACCCCCTGAATACCCTTTTGACTCTTCGTTTGGAGGTGGTCTTTTAACAAGTAATTCTATCTCAATAAAGAACCGTGCCACATGTCGGGCTCAACCAATCAATCAAGGTCTTCTCTAGATTCGCTGATGAGTGAAGACGGGCGGGCGACCTAGCTTCAATTCCGGAGACTACCACCTCCGGGTCTCTTGGCTTTAAGATAGATAGATACTCTTTATAGTTTCCTCTAAAAGATTACAATAGTAAACTTTATTATAAAATAGTAAACTTTATTAAAAATAAAATTAGTGCTAATTGGTGGTTTGTATTCACACAATTAAACTTAAAAATGTAAAATAATAATAAAATTATTTAAAAGAGCATCACGCAAGTTTCTTGCTCGTTCTTCTTGTGATGAGACAGCTTTCCGAACGAGTGGTAAATTAAAAAAAATGTAATGACTTTTCAAAAGTGCTTCAATGTAAGTTTATTTGAATAAATGATTTCTATTCTATTCTATTCTTATTATAGATACAAACAATTACAAGAAATAATCACAATGAGAAAACAATAAACGACCTTATCGCTAAGAGCGATCTCTTCCACGCAACCTTTGGATGGAGAGGAGTAATTATAAACAATCTGGTGGGAGGCACGATGAAAAATTTTGTTAGTTCTAAATATGGGAGATGTGATAATAGAAATTGAAGCCGACATACACTGGTGGTATGTGTATATGGGCGTGGCTGTGTGTTGCAGGCCAGGCGAGGCTCGGCGTGCATTCGGGCTGTTCCTGTCGTGCGTGGTGCAGCGCGTGGCGCGCGGGGACGCGGCCGCGGCCGCGCACGCCGCGCTCGTGCTGCGCTTCCTGCGCCGCGCCGCCGCCTCGCAGCGCCTGCCCTACACCGTGCAGGTGCACCCTACACGTGCTCTACCATCAAATTAAATTCCCAAATTTCGGGCTTCATTTCGCGATTTTGTTCGTGTCAAAATCGACCCAGTAAATGGAGCTTAACATTTCGTTCGTCATAAATCCTATTCTAATAGTCCAAGGGAATGATATTTTAACCTTTTTAATAATTTTAAACGGCATGTTTTATGTAATTTTAACATCAAATTTCTGTTTCGTTCGTCCCCGAAATTTCGGAAAATACTTCATGGTAGGCCCTCTGGTCTCTTGTTAACCGGCGATAATGGAATTATTAAAGGAATTGACGAATGAAAGGCTCGTTAGTAATCGAGTCTAACGAGCCCACTGCAGACAGACTCGGGTCAGGTCGATCTCCATGTGGTTCTCCCTGGAAACCATCAAGAGGAATTCTTGTGGAATTCGTCGGGATGAGCTATCCGACCTGCATTTATTCTCACCTATCATTTGTCACTGGTGTCCTGACAACGTATACTGATAGTGAAAGTCCATTCCAATCCAATTCCAACCAGTCCATAGTCATCCATTAAATTATATATATATATATATATATTTTATCTTTATCCGAACAGTAAGTGCTTTATATTTTCGTGTATAATATAGTATATATCATATATGTGTAAGTATATTTGTTATCCATATATATTTATTCGTTTATATATATAATTTTAGTATGTATGTATATCAATAATTAGTAGTACCGCATTCGAGTATTCTGACACTTCCCTATGGTTGACTGGGAGAGAATACTTTTAGCACTAATGAATAAATATATATATATATATATATATATATATATATATATATATATATATATATATATTTTATCTTTATCCGAACAGTAAGTGCTTTATATTTTCGTGTATAATATAGTATATATCATATATGTGTAAGTATATTTGTTATCCATATATATTTATTCGTTTATATATATAATTTTAGTATGTATGTATATCAATAATTAGTAGTACCGCATTCGAGTATTCTGACACTTCCCTATGGTTGACTGGGAGAGAATACTTTTAGCACTAATGAATATATATATATATATATATATATATATATATATATATATATATATATATATATATATATATATATATATATATCAAAAATATTAGATAAATATTGTTATCTTTTTTATTAGAGATTTAGAGGTTCACGTATCCTACTCACACTAGACCGATTGTTATTTCCAGTTAACTCGGACCATTTGCATCTTGCAACGGTAACGTAGTTGTAATCAAATAGTGAATGTTCCGTCTCGTTCTCGCAGGGTCCACCGGCGAAGATGTGCGACAAGGACCGGTGCGCGGTGATCGCGAAGCAGCTAAACGACTTCCTGTACATGTACTGCCGCGAGACGGACCTGTGCACCGACAGCGAGGACCGCCACGGCTGCGTCTCCAACATACACTTCGCGCAGTTCCTCCACTCCGCCAGGTCGGCACAACCACGTGTATTTTATATTTTGTTTCTATTTATTTATTTATTTAAATCAAACAAACAGAACAATACATAATTACACATTTAAATAAGAATTTGACAGCCACTAAAGTTTGCACCAATCTATAATACAAGTGAAGGGAACACAAAATAATTTTAAACTATCTGTGTAACTACATATCGTCACAGTCGTAGAATACTGACGGATCTGACAAAGATTACATATATAGATCCGTCAGTATTCTACGACTATGACGATCTTTTTGTATGCCTTACAGGCTAAACATGTCGAACGATTTTTTTTTAATGGATGATAATGGAATGGTAACCCCGCCCGCGCTATCGGTATACACCGACGGGGCACCAGTGAAGGATGATGGGTGAGGATGAAGTAGGTCAGTTAGCCCATCGTGACGAATTCAACAAGAATTGTTCACGATGGTTTCCAGGGGGAACCACGTGGCGGTCAACCTAATAGGGCATATTGCTAGCAATGGGGCTGACAAACACCATTGCTAACAATCCCATTCGCCCCTGTCGAACGAGATTGTATTGTTAACATCTGCATGTATTTACGCACATGTTTTACAAATAAATAATCTTGAATATTAAACAAGAAATTTAAAAACAGCATCACAAACTATTAAATCCACTTTGCATGGGTAGATAGTTTTTTTTAAACATGCAACAAGCATTTTTTAAACATTTAGAAAAAAATAAAAATGGCCGTCCATAATCACTTGCAACATTGGTGGATTTTTTTTATACAACTTAGAATGGCAAACAAGCTGACGGTCCACTTGATGGAAAGTGGTAACCGTCTCCTATAGACATGAGCAGTACCATGGACATAACAGAGTATACTGTTTCGCCCATGATACCCCGCATGCGTTGCCATTCCTGAGGACTCAGGTGTTATTCCTCTGTACCCTGTAAATTCATGCCATATCCCACCCTTCAAACCGAAACACAGCCATGCAAACACAACTGCCTCACGGTTGAAACACGAATGGGACAGAGGTACCCAAGCAATCGACTTTTGTACAAAGTCTCCCTCTGGAATTGCACAAGTGTTGCCAGTTTTTTTAAGAAGGAATGTTGTATTGTAAATGTTTATTGTACATAATTTATATTGGACATATTGAAAGATTTAATATACAATGGCGGACAAAGGAGTAGGTATGTTCTTTTCTCGATTCGTCGTAGAGTTCGAGGGTTGTCACTAATTTATTCAGATTTAATGATTAATTTTACGTGTCAGTGCTGGAAATGTACTCTCTTTCTCTCTCTCTCTCACTCTCACTCTCTCTCTCACTCCCTCTCTCTCTCACTCTCACACACTCTATATCTCTCTCTCTCACTCCCTCTCTCTCTCACTCTCACACACTCTATATCTCTCTCACTCTCACACTCTCTCTCTGTGTCTCTCTCTCTCTCACTCTCACACACTATATCTCTCTCACTCTCACACTCTCTCTCTCTCACTCCCTCTCTCTCTCTCACTCTCACACACTCTATCTCTCTCACTCTCACACTCTCTCTCTGTGTGTTTCTCTCTCTCTCTCTCACTCTCTTTCTCTCTCTCACTCTCTCACTGCGATATCTGTTGCTCGCAAGTATCGATTGTTTTAACTTTTAATAGTGTAGAGGGATGAAAAGTATCGTGTGACAGTGACAGACGATTGACACTAGAGAGTGAGAGGAAGTTCCATATGTTAAGGTGTAAATGAGAAAACGAAATAAAAGAATTCTAAAGGATCACTGTCTCTTATTTACAATAGAACGCGAGCTGTGAACATAATATGTTCATCGCCTCTGTCACTGTCCAACGAACACGTCTAACAGAACAATGCGTCCCGAATTGTTATTTAATTAATCAGGACGTGCAATAAGATCAGTTAACTAGTCGCTTCTTACTGTGATGTCACCTTAGATCGGTGTTTCCCAACGTGGGGCCCACGCCCCACAGGGGGGCAATTTGATAGTTAAGGGGGGAGGATAATTAAAAAGTGGACTCGAAGCGATTTTAACTCACTTGCTCCGGGCCATTTAAATACAATGCTACGAGAAGATATCGGTGCCAAATTTAACAAAAAAGTAAAAAAAATGCTGTAAATATTTATTAGGTATAATTTCGTTTGACGTTATCAAAATATCAACTGCGCGATTAGAGTCGCCAAGTAAACTTTGTCCGAAAAAATTATGTATGGGGCCATAAACATTTTAGAAATGTTCAAGTGGGGCATGGCACAAAAATGGTTGGGAAACACTGCCTTAGAGCATCAGGCCACAAAAGCGGGTCAACTTTTTGTCAGTTAATTGTCAAATTAGCTGACTCGTTTTTTTAACAGTGTTCTATATACTTACGCATGCAAAGTATCTTGACGTTTTATTTAATAAATAAAATGAGTATTTACGCATTAAAAAGATACGGAAATTATCAGACAAACATAGAAGTTAAAAAGGAATAACTACCATCAATTTTACCAGAGGGAGACTTTGTACAAAAGTCGATTGTTTGGGTATTTTTGTTCCATTCGTGTTTCTACCGTGAAGCAGTTGTGTTTGCATGACTGTGTTTCGCTATGAAGGGTGGGATATGGCGTGAGTTTACAGGGTACAGAGGAATAACATCTGAGTCCTCAGGAATGGCAACGCATGGGGGGTATCATGGGCGAAACAGTATACTCTGTTACATTCGTGGCACCGCTCATGTCTATAGGCGACGGTTACCACTTTCCATCAGGTGGGCCGTCAGCTTGTTTGCCATTCTAAGTTGTATAAAAAGAAAAATGTCAATTTGACTAGCTTCGAACAGTGGAAAAAAAAGTGAGGAGCGTATGTGTGTAATGTGGGTGTGTGATGTCGATGTGTGGTGTCGATGTGCAGCGAGGCGGAGCTGGAGGAGGTGCTGCTGCTGGTGCTGCGGCGCGAGCGGCAGGTGGCGCGGTTCGTGGGCGGGCGCGCGGCGCTGTGCGTGGACCTGCCGCCCGCGCGCCTCGCCGCCGCGCCGCCGCCCGCGCTGCTGCGCCACCTGGCCGCGCTCGCGCCGCTTGCCTCCAGCCGGCACAGGTAATGTATGTGTGCCGTGTGCCGTGTGCAGCTGGAGGAGGTGCTGCTGCTGCCTGCCGCCCGCGCGCCTCGCCGCCGCGCCGCCGCCCGCGCTGCTGCGCCACCTGGCCGCGCTCGCGCCGCTTGCCTCCAGCCGGCACAGGTAATGTATGTGTGCCGTGTGCCGTGTGCAGCTGGAGGAGGTGCTGCTGCTGCCTGCCGCCCGCGCGCCTCGCCGCCGCGCCGCCGCCCGCGCTGCTGCGCCACCTGGCCGCGCTCGCGCCGCTTGCCTCCAGCCGGCACAGGTAATGTATGTGTGCCGTGTGCCGTGTGCAGCTGGAGGAGGTGCTGCTGCTGCCTGCCGCCCGCGCGCCTCGCCGCCGCGCCGCCGCCCGCGCTGCTGCGCCACCTGGCCGCGCTCGCGCCGCTTGCCTCCAGCCGGCACAGGTAATGTATGTGTGCCGTGTGCCGTGTGCAGCTGGAGGAGGTGCTGCTGCTGCCTGCCGCCCGCGCGCCTCGCCGCCGCGCCGCCGCCCGCGCTGCTGCGCCACCTGGCCGCGCTCGCGCCGCTTGCCTCCAGCCGGCACAGGTAATGTATGTGTGCCGTGTGCCGTGTGCAGCTGGAGGAGGTGCTGCTGCTGCCTGCCGCCCGCGCGCCTCGCCGCCGCGCCGCCGCCCGCGCTGCTGCGCCACCTGGCCGCGCTCGCGCCGCTTGCCTCCAGCCGGCACAGGTAATGTATGTGTGCCGTGTGCCGTGTGCAGCTGGAGGAGGTGCTGCTGCTGCCTGCCGCCCGCGCGCCTCGCCGCCGCGCCGCCGCCCGCGCTGCTGCGCCACCTGGCCGCGCTCGCGCCGCTTGCCTCCAGCCGGCACAGGTAATGTATGTGTGCCGTGTGCCGTGTGCAGCTGGAGGAGGTGCTGCTGCTGCCTGCCGCCCGCGCGCCTCGCCGCCGCGCCGCCGCCCGCGCTGCTGCGCCACCTGGCCGCGCTCGCGCCGCTTGCCTCCAGCCGGCACAGGTAATGTATGTGTGCCGTGTGCCGTGTGCAGCTGGAGGAGGTGCTGCTGCTGGTGCTGCGGCGCGAGCGGCGCGAGCAGCGCGAGCGGCGCGTGCTATTTTTTAAATGGATGATAATAGAATAGTAACGGTATGCCACTCTGGTATGACAATGAAAACTCATCATTGTGGATAATCAATCCGCATCAGAAAGGTTATCTTAAAAGTCATGCTCCCAGTACCCACTTAATGATGAAGCCCAAACTCTTCACCCATATAATTACCTAATCGACTGCAAACCTTAGTATATGCGAACGTACACCAATAGCGCAACCGCAAGTGCTTGGGAATCCAAACCCAGTACATTGAACAAAAAAAAAAAAAACAGGATCCGTTGACAATAGATTACAGTCGTGAGCGTATAAATAGATACTCTTTATTGTTTCCTCCAAAAGATTACAATAGTAAACTTATTATAAATATATTAACAATTACAAGAAATAATCACAATGAGAACACAATAAACGACCTTATCTCTATAAGCGTGTATTCCATTTTTTTCTGTAATCACTAATAATTAACCTTCAAAACCTATCCACAGGCCGGTTCCAGAGTCCCAAAGCGGCTCCGAGTCCGAGGAGCCGACTGGATCAGAACAAGACGTTCCACCTCCGCCCTTCACCAACTCGGGCGTCGTCCTCAAGGAGTCGCTTAAAGAGGAGAAGCCCCACGACATGGCGCTGAAATATGCGAGATCCTAGCATTCCTAATGAGAAACTAGACAGTTTTAATTGATTTAGGGTTAGCGCACACCGACGGTATGATTATTTGAATATTTAATTGCGTAAGTAATATGGGTAGGCAACATATAGCAATATCACCAGAGGGAGACTTTGTACAAAAATCGTTTGCTTGGGCACCTCTGTCCCATTCGTGTTTCTACCGTGAAGCAGTTATGTTTGCATGACTGTGTTTCGGTTTGACGGATGGGATATAGCAGTAAATTTACAGGGTACAGAGAAATATTACCTAAGTACTCAGGAATGGCAACGCATGGGGGGTATCATGGGCGAAACAGTATACTCTGTTATGTGCATGGTACTGCTCATGTCTATAGGCGATGGTTACCACTTTCCATCAGGTGGGCCGTCAGCTTGTTTGCCATTCTAAGTTGTATAAAAAAATCTATATATTTCAGTTACTTTATTTGCTTGAATACAAGTTATAACATTAGAAGCATTTATTTGTAAAAACGGATTCTCTGTATTCAACCGTATATCGTGAAATATTCAATTTGGAACGTCTTTGTCTTTGGTCCTTAAAATTTTGCATTAAAACAGTTTTCAAATGAATAAAAAACATTTCTGTGTGTGCCTTGTAATAAATTTACTGCCGTTAACCAGCGCTGACCCTAAATTTTGTAATTTTTACACATGTTCAAATTCATCTTCGGGATTGTAAACGTCACTCATTTTATTCCTATATCAGGTCAGAGTGGCCAACGTGATTAGACCCAAGATCTACTGTTTACTGACGAAACCCTGTGCGATGTACCAATTACATACTTCTTGAAATCACAAATGAAATGACATAGTTCAGTACGCAATTATGTAGTATTGTTGTATTTTTTTATTTTATTAAGAGGGAAAACATAAAACTGTAAGTTATTCTCAGTAACTACTCATTTATATTAGTGTGAGCATTGCGCGTGCGCATCTTCCGCTAGATTAGCAAAATATTATATTTTTATTTTTATGATTACATGATTTATGGTACATCACAATGTTACGCTGAAACGCCTACAATAAAATCAGAGTTTACCGTGAAGCAGTTGTGTTTGCATGGCTGTGTTTCGGTTTGAAGGGTGGGATATGGCAGTGAATTTACAGGATACAGAGGAATATTACCTTAGTTCTCAGGAATGGCAGCGCATGGGGGTATCATGGGCGAAACAGTATACTCTGTTATGTCCATGGTACTGCTCATGTCTATAGTTGACGGTTACCACTTTCCATCAGGTGGGCCGTCAGCTTGATCGCCATACTAAGTTGCATAAAAAAAAGATACAAAGTCACTGTTACATGAAATTACATTTTTAAATCCCGAAAATAAATTTAAACATAATTTTAGGTTTCTACTTTTAAATGTGTTTTAAATTATCAAATTATTTAACCCTTCTTTGCATAATGGTGGAAATTTCCATCATAACATTAAATGCCCAAAAATTATATAAAAGAACAAGTTCACTTTAAGTTGATCGTGTGTCGATACCTTTTTAATGTACATTGCAGAAAAAAAACCGTATCTGTCAAATTTATTTTTTAACAATTTTTCTTTTAATTTTGAACATGAATTATAATATCACCTTGATTTATTTTACCAATAAAAATAATCATGCAAAGATGGGTTAACTGCAAATATGTTTTGGTGAAGCCATCAAAGTATATTAGCAGATCACGCTTGACGAAGCGGATTACCTGTAATAATTTGAAATAACTTGAAATATTTTGTCGCTAGTGGAAAGAAATAGATTATATTAATATATCAAAATTCCTATATACTTATGACGTGTTATTATGTACTTAAAGAAGGAAGTAATGTAATTACTTAAAACCAAGTATGGGCAAAGGTGTCACAGTATAAAGTACTTAATAGGCAACGGTTATCACTGCGAGAGCTTGTTTATTATTGTAATGTTATAAACTCCACTCACTGCCTGACAATTACGTTCGGTTTAAAATACGTAGTTAAAGTTAGCCGGATTATTAAAAAAAAATTTCAATATCAACATGATAAAACATTTTAAAATTGAATTTTAACTTTAAAAAATAAGGAGATTTTATAATCAGCAGTAGTATAGAGAGAGCAAAAGAGATGGGACAGGTAAACGAAACACTAGGTATCATGTCATATAGGGAGGTAAAAGATATGACCTGGAATAGAGCTAGCTGGTAGAGAATGGATAAAATAGTTGCACCGACAGGAGGAAACTCTTAAATGAAAAAAAAAAAACAAGTATACAAATAAATTGAATATAATATCGATACATTACAAAAATTATAAATTTTAATAACATACAAATATGTCTATTGATAAATTGGATGACAATTTAACTTAGCCCACAACGGAGTGTAAATTAAAAAATATATATGTCAAAATATAAAACAAAAAAATGGCGGGAAACTGTCTGCAATATTGTTGCCTATCTAAGAAAAAGGACTAAGACAGTTAGTCTAATATCTTAACTGTCATCAAAATATCCAACCGCCATTATTAAATAATATAAACAAGAATATTATATATTCTTTTATTGCACTTATAAATTTCATAGACAATACATTTATAAATATTGTGAGCAAGCGTGGACTTATCTCTGGCAGATATCTCTTCCAGCCAACCCAATACAATGGGAAAGCATGCACCTAGCTAATTTAACCGAGCTTGATACATTTTTCTCTTTTTTAAAGAATTTCCCATTTAGTATGTAATGTAAGATATTCATGTAAAGACACGTAATTTATTTTAGTATTTAAATATCTAACTTTAATTATATAGATAGAGCCCTCGAGCCTCAGAAACTGGTCAACATGTTGTCAGCTAATTATCAAATTAGCTGACTCGTTTTTTACCAGTGTTCTGTACACTTAGGCACACAATGTATCGTGACGTATTTAATAAATAAAATGAGTGTTTACGCATTAAAAAGATACAGAAATTATAAGACAAAATAAATATATAAGTTATAAAGGAATCACTCATAACTATTTATCACGCAATTTTGTATGAAAATGTTGACTCGTTTTTCTAAAAGCATTTGTATGGTGACACTCTATTTATATAATCTAAGATATCTCAAAACTTTGCTAGCTAACCAAGAATATATATATTTTTTTAATTATCAATTTCTTACATACATACATATCTGTCACGCCTGTCTCTCATTGGGGTAGGCAGAAACAATGGAACGCCAAATGTTTCGATATAAACACACCTCTTTAGCTTCCAACTTCTTACTATCTGTCAATTTTCTGTATAAAAACATAACTGTATATTTGAAGATTGGTAACATATTATTATTTATCTAAAAGTCATTATATTTTTTTAATAATCATACAATTGCCTAGAGAATACTGTATGGGATTTTTAAAAAAGGGTATATTAAGATATCTTCAGGATCGGCAACGCGCACGTGACACCCCTAGTGTTGCACGCGTCCACAGGCTACAGTGACCGTTTACCATCAGACGGGCTGTATGCATGTTTGCCACCTTTGTGGTATAAAAAAAATGTCATCCAAATGAGAGAAAATATTTACACTAATTTCCTTTTATTTATAAAATAGTACAGGTATCTACATAAATTCCAGAGACGCAACAACACAAATCCTGTCTATGAATGGTTACCTGGTTAAAATAAATTTTAACCAAACAATTGTCAATGGTTACTTTCATTAATTAACCATTAAAACACGTATTATATCAAATAATTAACACTCACTCCTAGTAACAGTAAACACATTACCAATTTTATACGTCGCACTCGGACACGTAACTCTTAATAATAGCATTTAATGAGTTACTGAAGGGATATTTGGTTATTTAACTGTTATTTATGGGTATTTTACAACTGCCCCTATTACGAATCGCAATTATGCGTGTAGAGATAAAAAAACGTATCTCTAAAGATCGCCTTCTATATTTAGCAATAAATTTAGAGTATTTATCATCAGTTAATTTTAACCAAAGATCAGAGAATGATGTATTTTAAACGTACCTGCACACTAGCTAATTATAAAATCTAAGGTGCTATGAGAAACGAAAATATGTAGACGGATTAGGGCGCAGCGCCGCCGCACATTGTACCAATACATTCACTATATGTATGCATTATGTATTTTATTTTATTTTACTTTAATAGAGAAACATATAATACCAAAAACATATAAATAGTAAACACAGTCATAACATAAATCAGTGAAGTTTCCATAATAAACTAATCAAATAAACGAGAGCAGATGATTAACATAAAAAAAAAAAACATATTTGCATGACAATACAAAAAAAAAAGAAAAGAAATATAACAATTAACAATTTAAAAATGATTTTTTTACTCTCTAATTAAACGGAGTTTACCAGATGTTCTTCTCTAACGTTTATGACCAGTCATTATACACTTTTTTGTTTAAGGTGCGTACAGACTGGACATAATCTTGTAATGTACCAAATATGTTATGCTTCATATACAGTCGTGTAATAAATGCCTACGTTACATCAGAATCATGTTACTTAATATCTTAACGTATTCACGGTAATATATTTTTTTTATTTTCTATTAATTTTATGAACCGGTTAATTATTACTTTTCAAAAATGTAATGTAATGTTCAAGATCAAAACTTGCATCACTGAAGTATGTTATGCACTAACATGTTCGTTTAATGTAACATATTATATGATTTTAGTTACATACCTAGTAAATTAAGTAAGTATTTATTAGAAAAATATCGACAAAAATTAATTATATATTTTATTTTTCTAAGTAACGTAATTCAATTAATCAATCAAAGCAATGTTTGCGGCGGTGCTAGAGGTCGCCACACTAGCGTATATAGACTGAACTAGTGTTTTTAAGGTATGTACTTATCCTACCTAAATTTTATTGATAAAAAACTAGTTCATGCGATTTGTCCGTATCGAGTACTCTGTGCTTTATTGCTAGATTTTTAAATATAAGTATCGAGCCATTAATATGTTACCGTGTTCGGAAATAAATAGAATTAAATATAATTTTTTTAACGCAATATTACAATGTTTAATCGGTTTTTAAAATAAATATATTTTGGATGCTTTGTAGCTTTTGCTGTTCGTACACTAAGCCGCTTTTGAGTTGGGCGCGTATTCACCAAGAGATTTTACGTGTAACGGTAACAACTAAAACAACACTTCAATACAAAACTTTACAGTACCGGAACGTGATCATCGTGTAATATTACATATTTGTAATATTGAACAAATACGCCTCTGGTCAATACGCACCTTTACCGTTTAAGTCTTTAATTCCATTTAAATGTGCATTTAATGTCCAAATGTAGGTAGGTAATATCTCCCTTTTTGCGTTTAGCTTTTAATATTAACTTTAAAGAAAAAAGGGTATTTTTAAAAGGCCGGCAGCGCACCTGCATTGCATTTCTAGTTATGGGCGGCTCATGGGCGGTAGTTACTTACCATCAGGTGAGCCGCATGCTCGTTTGCCCCTTGTGTTATATAAAAAAAAAAATGTATCCTTAACATTTAATGCCGCACTAATATCTTATGTACTTATTGAAATATTACAGGATAAGTTATTTAAAATAATTTTATAATTAAAAATTCCTAGTCTATTCCAGTAAAATTGTCTTTTTTTCAGAGAAATTAAAAGTGTTTATTTTATTTATACGATTATTTAATCTACAAAATTGTACGAAAAATGTAGTGAAACTCCATTTTTTCATAAATGCATAGAGTAAAGATAAATTAGGGTATTAATTTTTTTTTTTTTACTATCATCTTAGTTCAGAGTATCATGGTGTGAAATATTTTTATTAATAAATAGCTACTTATAATTTTAAAAATGGTTGTTATGTCAAATTCAATTGAAGCTAATAAATGTAGAGCTAATGTGCAATTATTATGGGAGACAGACATAATCTAATTTCTTGTAATAGTTAATTTCCTTCAAATTTTTTAATGTCTTATTTAACAATACAGTTTTTTTTTTCTTACATTACAACAATCAATTTGGCAACGTATGTTAATGTTTATTTTTTAACTAGTAAATACTACTAGTAAAATTAGTATTTACTAGTAGTAAGTACTAGGTACTCCTAGTAAGTATGTAATGTAAATTATGCATACTTTTTTTTACCACTGTCGAGTCTATGGTTTTTTATCATTCAATTTTAAAATTCATGGTTAAGTGAACTGAATCATTGCGACTTTTTCTTTTTTACTTTTGTATATTTTTTTTTATAAACGACAAATTTAGTAAATAATTTTGGTAATAGGTACCTATAACTGTATCAAAATAACTGCACTAATAAATAGATGGCTAGAATGAAACGTAATGTTAATTTTTAACTATCTTACTTTTAAATTAACTGTATCCCGCAACTTCGCCCGTGGTCGTCTTATGGTGTTGAAAACACTAAGTATATCTTTCTCAAGAATTGTGTTATCCAATACAAAAACGATTTTTCAAATTCGCCTGATAGTTTTAGAGATTAGTACGTTTAAACAATCTCTTCCATTTTAATATATTTATAAATTACTAATTTCAACAAAAGTATATGTAAATTATACAATTGAATAAAATACAAATAATTTTATATACAAATGTAAAATTTTACATAATATTTTGAAAAGAGTAAATGTTGAATTTCTTATAAGCAGGGTTCTTCTAAGCAGATAACAACATTCTGAACCCAGCAGTACAATTATAAAAAAAATATTTAAAAGTGCTTGTAAACAAGTGTATTTGCATAAAGATTATTCATTTTCTGTTCTATTGACGACCAAAGCAAAGCGATATATTTTTACTAAACGACCCCGTAAATGATTCAGATTCATTTACCCAATATGCCACACTACCCAATATACCTAAGCATCTATGTATTGTAAGTAAAAATATTTTTATTTTGTAAAAAATCTTTGATTGCATTTTTATAAAGACAGACTGCAAAATAATAATACAGTAAACGCTCTATATAAGCAACCTCTCTATAAGCAACATTCTTTATATTTTATTTATTTTACTCAGCTTCAGTTAGTGTAATAAATAGGTAAAAATATTTTCCACACGCTAAGTATTTTTATACTCCTTTTTTTCCTATAACTTTTCTCAATAACAAACTTTTTTATTTTCAAGTGAGTTGCTTGTATAGAGCGTTCATTGTATTGCATATTATATAAAACTGTAGCATAGTCAAGGAATCCTTTGATAAATTGTCAGCGACCAATACAGAAGTATTTTAGGTTTTTTTTTTTTGTAAGTTAGTGATCTATGAACCGATGCTAGTCCAGTTAGGTCACACCTGTAGGCTACGTGCACCAAAGCTTTTTTCTTGTTACATTATTATAAATTGTCTAATATATTATCCATTACCTTTGTTTTCATTCGAATTGTTAATCTAATTTTTTTTTTACCAAAATTGTTATAACGCAATGCGAGTAGATTTTAAAATATTTTTGTTTGATACAAAATGTACGCACACTTATTATAAATTATTATTGGTTATAGGTTGTTGTCTTTACTTTTTACGAAGTTTAAAATGTTTAAAAGTAATTTTACATTTAAAAAATTACATTATGCTCTATGGTTTTCTTTTTTTTTTTTTTTATTAATAGCATGGTTTTCTATTAAGTGTATAAATTTTTCTTTGTACTCATTTGGAAATATATCTTATTCACTTTGCAATCCATCCAAATATATTTAATTAAAATAGCGCCTGTCATTTGTTAATTTAAATGACATACATTTAAGTCGAATTAATAATTGTATTCATTATTTAAAGTATTACTAGATGTAAGCGCGCAGTGGACTTGCAATAGATACTGGCATTGTTGTGCACACTTCTTTATTTTTATAATCTAAATTCTAGTGAGAGAGCCCTAATATGTGGAGACTGGGCGACAAGAAAAAAAAAAATATAAATTGATATTTTGTGATTAATAAAATTCCTTGAAATTTTGATCTCTGATTAGAAAAAAATATTTTTTATATTATTTTGAGAAGGCATCTAGTTTTCATTGTTACATTTTTTTATTTTTATATGTACTGTAAACGCTCTTTATAAGTAACCTCTCTATAAGCATCATTCTTTATATTTTATTTACCAGAGGGAGACTTTGTACAAAAGTCGATTGCTTGGGTACCTCTGTCCCATTCGTGTTTCAACCGTGAAGCAGTTGTGTTTGCATGGCTGTGTTTCGGTTTGAAGAGTGGGATATGGCGTGAATTTACTGGGTACAGAGGAATAACACCTGAGTCCTCAGGAATGGCAGCGCATGGGGGGTATCATGGGCGAAACAGTATACTCTGTTATGTCCATGGTACTGCTCATGTCTATAGGCGACGGTCACCACTTTCCATCAGGTGGGCCGTCAGCTTGTTTGCCATTCTAAGTTGTATAAAAAAAAAAAAAAAAAAAAATTTATTCTACTCAGGTTAGTTAGTAAAAGAAATAAGTAAAAATATTTTCCAGACGGTAAAGTATTTTTATACTCCTTTTTCCCCTATAAGCAACTTTTCTCAATAACATTTTTTTATTATTGAAATTGGTTCAAATGAGTTGCTCATATAGAGCGTTCACTGTATTTAGACATTTTCCTGATCGATTGAATTTATTTTTGCGGTATCCAGTGCCATACGCCACGATGCTGTGTTCACGTCTGTATACCTCCTGCTTATACTTAGATGCAGCATGATTATTGTATTTGTGAAAACAAGCTTTGCTTGAGTACAAAGTGTGATAGTTTTAATAAGTTCTCTCAGCAAAGTTTTAATCTCATATTGTGAAATATATTTTGAATAAGCTAATTAAATATTTGTTGGTATTTTATTATGATTAAAATCGTAATTTGGCCCAAAAGTTGTTTCATTATTACGAGTATCTATGAAGCTTTCCTAAACACTTCTAAGGTAACAGGCTGTCAATACTAAGTCACGGGGGTAAAGGATTGTTAATAATAGTATCTGTGCCATTAGTAATATAGAGTATAAAACGGAGTATTTTAGAATTCTCCTAATTTAGAGAACAGACAATGAAAAGATTCAAAAGGAAGTAAAAAGTGTAACTTTTTTTTTATTAAGAGTTCATGGAAAATAGTTGTTTTTTCGCCTATAGACTAAATCAGAGTTACCTTTGCATTATAATACAATGGCACCCATGCCATTGCCGTATGCAATAGATGCCCTGCATAGAATGGGCCACCTCTTTCTTTTCCGTGGGTGTCATAAGAGATAGCTATATTCCCAGAGGTGGCAGTATTCCTCTAAAAACATCACTGAAGCTTAACTGCGGTTGCCAATCCGTCAGACAAGACCACACTAGGCCTATGTTTAGCTACCGCCCCGCAGAACAAATAGATGGCAATAAACTTCCACTTTGGTATAGTTGTGTAACAGATGGGGTATATTAACAGAAAAATAAACAAAAATTATCTTGAAACAACAGTTTTATTGTGTAGAAAAAAAATTACAAAACGATATTTCCTCCTCCTTAGCCATGCAGGGCTATTCTCTCTCGTTTTCAAAATACGCCACGAGCTCCATTTTCAATTGCTCTTACTCATGAATTGTTCAAGCTTCCTCTTCAGCCACCGGCCCATGTCCTGTCAAACATAAGATACTGTTAATAATTTCTCATCATCTCGTTTGCCTACACGCGGTCACCACTCAAGGATGTGTCAGACATACTGGGACAAACCCATGTAACGGTAATTATTGCAGGATATGTATGTAATTTATGTTGAAAACGTCAGCTTTTAATGCAATAATTTACTGAGAATTTAAAAGTGGCGAGAATTTGTTTATATTTAGGTACGTCTCGATATAACAGACATATGTAATTTATGTGGAAACATGCCGACATCGGCAAGTTATTACTCGGAACATTCTACAGTAATCTGACGTACAATCGTTTTGTTCGTACCAAATTGAACGTTAACGTAAAGAGCGTGCACAACAGACGTTACAGTTCGTGGTTGGGCATGCCGGTACGTGTTGCTAACACGGTGACGCTCCTACGCCGTACTTACGATTGTCAATTTTCGCATTGCTGTCTTCTGCCGTCGTCGCCTAACTATAACGTCGTCATCGACTACGCAGCTCCGGTAACTCGTGCGTGCCGTCAAGCCGCAACTAATCCTCTGAAACGACTCGCACGCACTTTCTTGTTTGAAAGCAGATGCTCGACAACGTACACATTAAAATGACAGCGGATTACAGAGCAAGCCGAACTAGCGCGCGACGCCTAGCGTTTGCGCTCCGCAGTTCTCTACCTAATGGCCGCTCGAGTCGCCTCCAATTGACGGTAACAGTGTGGGTGTGCTCTGTAATCTTTGTGGCTCGGTTCATTGAGAAAAATTGCAGCAAGCACTAGTACGGGGTGCGTTCCGTGTTTCGAAACAAATCTCTTATCCCAGTCATATAAAACTTGCGCAGTAATAAAAAAGAGGAGCTGTGCATTTCTTTGGTGGACTGCGTGTGACTACGCGAGGGTACGGCGAGGCCTGCCTGCCGTTTGGCTCTACCACATTGACGTACAAAGCTTACATTGGAAATTTTAAAATCGTACACTTTGACGTGAAATTACTTATCCCGATCTTCTTTAAACAACTCGGACAACCAGACATTCGTACCTGCTAGTCTCGTTGTTTCTTTTTTCACAGAAATAATGCATATTTTGTACCTACCTATTTCGTAAACGTCAACGACTTATCAACAGTCACACATCCTGATTCGCAGCAGCAGTTCCTCTTTCTTAGCATCTCATCAGCCATGTATTCTAGCATCTAACGAATACATGGCGTGCGTTACTTGGATCCAAAGCAATAGAAAAACAATATTGATTTTGTATTTTACATCAAGACATACAATAAACATAAACGTGACCTGAGGTAATACATAAAAACGCATCCTGTGCCTCTAATAGAGGAACATTGGCATAGATTTATTAATTTATATATATATGAACGCACCCCAGTACCTGCAGCGATACTACTGGTCGACAGACCAGAACATTGGGTACATGACACCATGGTAGGTATACGAATAGATGAGCATCTACATGCCAGTCCTGTAATAAAATAATAGCTATAGATACATATATAGGGGACCGCAACCATTGAAGCAGTATCAAGCCAAAGACTCGGGACTTCGAGGATGAACATGCAAAATGCGGATGTTTTAGTACGAAACAGGTATTATTAAATTAAAAAAAAAATAGATGCTACCAATAAGAAAGTTTAATCTATATGACAATTTACAACTTAAACTAGATTCTTAATAAATTATTCCGACATTGTTTCGGGGCGCGATACGCTGACCGCATACCGTGCGACTTGTTCAGGTAAAATGAAAATCGGCCGTACAAATCACTTACATTTATTTTTTTAATTTCACATGATGAATCGGTTCCTTACATCTACGTCGGCTTACCGTGTAATCTCAACCTACTGCGGTCGTCCGCACCGCTCACATATCGCTTACGAACGCGACGCGACGCCTCGATACGTGTACCGTTCGGGTAGACTGTACAGTTTGTTCACGTGGACTTATGCTACTTATGCTAGTTATCCGGCCGCCCGGACGCCGCCGCTCAGTAGCGGCGCGGCGCCATGCCGCCGTCTCTACCGCCGCGCGCCGCGCCGCCGGCCCCGCTACATACAAACACACACGCTCAGCCGCTGCGACCACGCCTGCACACCGCACCCGAGCGGACGCGCCCTTAGTTCATAGTTATGGTACACGGCACATACATGGTCGCCACACCGCGCCGTCCGTGCCTGGACAGCGTCTCGGTAAAATCGGCCATGGCTAGGCTTTATAAATGCAAACCCAGGTCGTAAGGCCGTTCTGCGAATAGTGATTGTACCTAGCTCTGCGTGACTACGCGCTTTTTTATTTTTTACTTTTAATATCCGGCCTTGCCACAAATATCCGGAAAAACTGGCTGGTACACCCGGATATCTGATTTGCAACTGGCAACCATAGCCTCAAGTCGTCTAGTTGACCTAACGACCGCAACATACTCATGACTAACCACGCATTTGGCTCAATCGGGTCCAGCCAGTCCACCACACCAGCGGTCCATCCGTAACGGCACTAACGTCGCATAACTATCAACTAAGAGCCACCCCATCGAGTGTACAATGTGACAGGAGCATGATAGAGACATTTGTAGAATAAGAAATACCTTAGCTGTGATTCGTCCAATATTTTAGCTGCATTGCAAAAGTTTATTGTAGTATTAAATTGATATTAGGACGAAACATTTGTATGATGTATTATGTAAATCATTTACTGACTTCTAATGTTTAGTTTGGGACCAATGTGTAAAAGCCTCTTGTTAAATCTTCGTATATACACACACACACGTTCGTACAAAATATCACACTGTCCAAAACGTAAATTATTTCTTGAGCAACCTACAAATACTTGGTATTAATTTAATCAGTCGTGTATAATAACACACGCAACACTTGTTTTAACACCACGATTGTATTGCATATGTGAGTGTTCACCAGAATTGTTAGAAATAATGAGAAAATCCGTGTACAAACTTGTTTATGCAACTTTATATATCTTACACTATAGATATATATTCTGTAGTAAGCACAGTAACATGACACCCTAGACAAACCTCTTAAGTTTTTGACAGCTTATTTATTTCGGCTAATATGGTGTGATAATAAATAAATAATTAAAAATTATACAGTTTTCAATTGTTAAAAATCCTTAGCAATGAATGTTTACATATTTTCAAACTGCATTCAAAAGATATAGAATCTGGTTAGTTTGCAACAAAGTCTATTTATATAGTTAACCATTAAATTAATTTCCCCAATAAAATAAATATAAAATATATAGAAATATCAGTTGTCATTGAATAATGATTATTTTCACTGATCGGATGATCAAAAATGTACCATATAATTTAGAACACCTACTAACTGACTATTATCGTTCAAAAACAACCTTAGCCTACTCCACACACAAGACAAGTAAAAGTAATAAATGATGGTTTAAACAAGACTTAGACAATATGAAGACATAGGAATGAAGTCGTTCCCCACTCGTCTGGGGCCGAGTGTCTTGGTTGCTTATCAATGAGATGATGTGCCGGAGGCTCTTCCACTTATGTACTCATGGAACATAGCAGAGGGTTAGAAAAGATGGAAAGCACTGTAAATATGGCCCATGCTATGTGAGGACGCAAGTGTTACGTTCCCTGCAATAGGGATCATCAGAATCGGTTGACTAATCATACTTATAAGTAAAAACATAAAAATATCCATAACTTCATTTATGGCTGTCCCATAAGAGAAGTTGTGGGCATATTCACGTTTATTACCACAGTGACATTTATTGATTTTTTATACCACTGAGGTGGCAAACAAGCATACGGCCCACCTGATGGTAAGTGGTTACCGTAGCCTACCTAGCCATTTGATTATTGTCATTGCAGTAAAGGTAACAGACAACGTGCCAACATTTGGCTAAACATATTTTAACGCACAGAACGCGAGCCTACCGCAGTCTCTAGGATTAATTTGATATGTTGACGGTGTTCTCAAACGGTGGAGAGTTAGTCGAAAATCATTATAGGCTATCAAATGCTTGATATACTTTTTATTTAATATTATTCTTCTATAATTTATTCTTTCATTTTCAAGGAACAATACTATTAAAATATGATTTAGTTTGATGCCACTTGTCCATTTATTTGTACTAAACAAATAATACAATATTTTCTGTCGAAAATGGTATGAGATGACAAATAATTTTAATGGAAGTAAAACGTTATGATTCCAAACAAAAAAAAAAAATAGAAGATTAAATTAAAAAAAAAGTATTCTTAATAATTATATATGTTGGAACAAATTAAAATTTCAAATTATTGTCAATATTAGCAACTGTATTTCTTTATTCCCTCTATACAGTTCTAGACGTTTAAAAAAAATTTCCACAAATTGATAAACACATTTTAATATTTTCAATCAAAATCACACAATAGGAATGTGTAAGCTTAAAAAGGCCTTATCAAAAATCATTATCAATGTCTACAATGAAATAAGCAATGATAAAAAACAATATAATATTATGATTACTAACAATACAACAGGATGTTTGTCTGTTAATTACATTGTCTGACCTGAATTACTGAGTTTTTTTTTTTCAATGAAAATTGGCAATCAATTGTAAGGGATTATATTAAAAATTTTATAATTATATTCACAAACTCAAATTATTAATGACATAAATGTATAAAGACTTTTATTAAATATAGATATACAAAGTTAGTTAAAAAAAATATATATATATATATATATATATATATATATATATATATATATATATATATATATATATATCAACCTAAAACCCAGTAACAGGATAATGTACCCAATAACTTAATCCAAGATACATAGGGAAGATATAAAATCTTTTTTTTTTTATTTTTTTACGATGCTGACATTGTGAGGTGCGATAATTTGTTCAGAGTTTGTTCTTTTCAGTTTTATTTGTAACGTTTTATGTATTTGTTGTTAAGCGTGTTGAGTCTCCCATCCGAGAAATAGGTATTGGCGACCCGCACGCATGCTAAAGGTAAAGGAGTTAAGGGGCCGCCTGAAAATCGGCGCTATATAGGTACATCTCGCTAGAGCTGTACATATATAGCAACAGCTGAGGCGGCTCCTATTACCAGCAACATTATTTTTTTTTTCTTTTTGTTGTTTTTTTTTATTTTCTTAATACTGGTAATAAAGGTTATCTATCTATCAAAATTAATTTTAAATGTTTGACATTACATCAATCCTATGAGAATTTGTACGAAAACTGACAAATAAATATTGCATCTTCAACCATCACTATTTTAATTTTGGAACATATAAAATACACACATAAACGACGATATGCAGGGTAGACACATTCAATTAAAAATATTTGAATTTAGAACACAGTTTGCAAGTTGATTATGAAAAGAGCATATTCCTTTTTAAAAGCACACATGCAATGCCGTTGGTTTTGTGGGTAATTATGGGCTTGTAAAAAAAAATTTACTATGTGATAAACAATATTTGCTCTGTAGAGAAAAACTCTCTTCAAACATCAAAAAATAAATATGGGACCAATATGGGATTACTTCATTAAGTGCATATACAAAAACTCTTAAATTTTGGATTAACAACCTACTACATTTGGAAGCCAGTTACAAAATATTATAAGGTGTTCAGTTAAATGAATTCTGTTACTGAGTTTTAAATTGATATATATTTCCAACTAAACCTTGTATATGTTAAACAAAATTAACTGGTCCTTACCAATTAATTTTGTTCCTAGTAACCTTCTATTAACATGAGTGAAAAACAAACCTAATTGATAAGAAAAGTTTATTATAATTAAGATTAAACTAATTAAACTTTAACATAATTACTAATGGAATCCATCACTTATTCCTCCATAAAAATGGCTATTTACGCATTGGTCCCCATTCGCAATTTGGAGAGCATAGATTAAGATCTTACCGTCCCATGGGGGCGTACTGCTGTGCGTAGGGGTCCCGGTCGTAGCCGCTGTGCCTGTCGGAGAAAGGACACTGTTACTTATCTGTATAGATAGGTGAAATAATAGCATGGCACGCCCCTCCAAAATCCAAAGAATTACAAATGTGTAAGTAAAAATATTTGCAAAGTTTTGACCAAGGATTATAATACTCCTGTGGTAGAATCACTACTGGTGACATTACCTAACACAAATTGAGGGGGGGGGGGGGAAGAGATTGTTAGTAATGGAGACTGCGAATCCTATTGGTAACAATATACCCAACCAGATTGACCTCCTCACGGTTCTCCCTGGAAACTATCATAGTTAATTCCTAAAGAATTCATCGTGATGTGCTAACTGGCATGTTTTCATTCTCACCTATCACCCTTCACTGGTGCTCCGCCAGCGTATCCCGTTAGCGCAGGCGGGGTTACCATGCCATTTTCACCCATCAAAAAAAAAAAACATAAACAGAGCACCACGTCTGTATATGGCCACAAACATTGAAAAAGTTAGGAGTGGGGGTGCCATGTTAAGGTAGATATTTAAATATTATTGTATTCTGTCATTATATACATTATATGCTGTCACAAATATTATTTTTTACAGATCTATTTCTTTTAACGCGCCACCTACCTATTTATGCTTTAATTCCTTTTACCCAAAGGTTGTCTGGAAGAGATTGCTTAGCAATAAGACCACCTTTTGTACTACACTATACGCATTGAAAATTGTTCAACAAATCCTGTTATGTTGGTGCAATACAGTGTTAAATAAATAAATAAAATAAATAAATATATAACCTTTCTTATATGCAACTAAGAATGACAAATAAGATGAAGAAACTACCTGATGAAAAGTGTAAACAGTCACCTTTAGACATGAGCATTACTATGGAGATCCATAGTACATTTGTTGGAGATCTGAGTCCTCAGGAATAGCAACGCACGGGGGGTATCATGGGCGAAACAGTATACTCTGTTATGTCCATGTTACTGCTCATGTCTATACGCGACGTTTACCACTTTCCATCAGGTGGGCCGTCAGCTTGTTTGCCATTCTAAGTTGTATAAAAAAAAAAAGATCACAGTACTCCTAATGTATATATTTATGAGAACTAAAATATGCATTTATACCCTATAATTTCACTATCATATCCCACATAAACTATGAAAATCAGTTCCGAAACACTATCTTATAAAATAGACAAAAACCAAACAAGAACTTAAAAAGAGTTAAATATTATCCTAGAACAGTTATGGAATATTTATATGTCAGTAATGTATAAAAATCACATAAAAACTAAAGATGTTACAGTCACAGTTCAAAAACTTAAATGGAAACGGGCAGGGCATACAGGGAGTAAAATGATAATGTTTTGGTACACAAAAGACAAAAAAAGAAGAGGAAGACCACATAGAAGATGGGTAGATGACATGAGGGCTGAAGCAGGTGGAATTTGTACAAGAATTGCTAGCAATAGAGACCATTGGAGGCAGTTGGAGGAGACCTTCGCTAATAAGCAAACAGACAACAACAATTAAATAAATAATGTTGTTATAAAAAAAATGTTGTCTGAATAAAGGCTTATATTATTATTATTATGTATAAAAATCAGATTATAAACACTTCATGGTGTAAAATAATGCTGTAAACTGACAGCCTATGATAAATTTAGATATAATTAATTGATTGCTGGGCAAACATCTTCAAAAACAAGTCATGACAACAAATATGTTTATATTTTAAGATACAAATATTGTCACTATTAACTTTGGCACTTCAAAACAAACTTTCATCTTATATACATATATTTTTTTAGGTAAATTTAATAACTGTAAGTAAATAGTGCTAAATAGAAATTAAAATAAATCTAAATATTTATTTTAATTTCTGTTTAGCACTACTACTGCCCATTCACTACTTCTTGTGCCACTGTGTTAGGTTGACTGGAAGAAATCTCTTGTAGAGATAAGTTCGCCTTTATTATACAAAGACATTTGATAGTGTAAAACACAAATACATATGGGAGTTCCTAAAACAACAGGAAATACCAGCAGTTTACATCAACATCATAAAAACCATTTATTAAAATAGCAAGATAGGGAGTACAGTACACAGTTCCCTCTGGAAACTATCGTGACTAATTTATAATTGAATTTGTCACAATGCGCTAATAGACCTGCCTTTTCATCCTCATCTATCACTTTACTGGTACCTGCCAGTGTAATCTGATAGCGCAGGTGGGATTACCATGCCATTTTCACCCATTAAAAAAAAGGGAAACCTTGAATATTTAAAAATTATAATCCAAGATTTAAACAATGAAAATCTACAAATGAAATTTAAAAATGAATGGTAATAAAATGAAAATAAATAATAATAATGACCAATTCCATGCAGAAGAGCATCAAAATCTATTATGAAAACCTTGAATATGTTTAAGACATTACCTAGGACAGGTTATCTTTACCGAGGAGCAAAATATAAGAGATAAATCTGTGAGTAGCTATGGGATGAAAAAAATACTAGGCTCTTAAAGAAATAATGAAATCTAATGATATAGGAATGGCAAAAAAAATGCTATCATCTACATACTACCATATTTAACATATGGCTAGCAATGTTACTAATCAGATTGACCTGCACATGGTTCCATCATGATTCCTTCTCATGGAATTCTTCACGATGGGCTAACTGACCTGCTTTCATCTTACCTATCATCCGTCACTGGTACCCCGCCAGTGTATACCAATAGCACAGATGGGGTTATTATTACATTATCACCCATTAAAAAAAAACTCTGAGAGCAAAACTAGCTATCTACATTGACAAGAATAGACAAGCAAAGGGTACGGCATATTAAGGTACAACTCAAGGTACAAAGCAATATAATGTTAGAAAGATATGATAGTAAATGTAATGTAAATTGGACTCTCTTTTCCACGCTAAGCCTCTCATTTGGGCAGTTGTGCGTATTACAGACATACTATGAGAAGTTATTTTCTTTTGTATATTTATATGCAGATCCTAATCACAGGGCATTATATTATTGTGGTGGCAAATGAGCCAACATCTAAACAAACAGTTACTATAACTTATGAAATATTATTTAATAAAGGGACTGAACAAATGAAGTATACTGGTTATATGATAATATGCAAAGCTATGTCTGACTGACAATTTTGTTATATACAAAGTCCATCACGGTTACGGGTCCTTAGCATAGCGTAGCAAAGACGACTTACATGGGGGAGCGCCTGCTGAACATGTCGCCATTGCCCATGGGCGCTGCGCGCGGCGCGGGGCGGTCGTAGCCGCCCACCATGGGGATGGGCGCGCCGCGCATGGGTGCGCGTCGGTCCAGCAGCTCACGGTCGTCGTACATCGGCGCGCGGCGCTCGTAGCTGTCCAGCACGGGGATCTCCTCCACGCCGTAGCCGCGCCGCTCCTCCGGGTACAGCGGCGCCGGAGCTGCGTAAGGATCGCGCGCACGACCGTCCATGAGCGCGAAGCCGCGCCTGTCTTCGCCGCCGTAGCCGTTGTAGCGGTCGTCATAGCCAGCCGGCGCTCGCTCGGGTCCACGCTCATAACCCATGCCGTTGCGCGCGCCCATGCCCATGGCGGGCATCGGCGGGCCGCGCATGTCGCCGGCGCGCATGTGGCCGAGCGGCCGCGCCTCGCGCATGTAGGGCGCGTCGCGTGCGCCGCGCATGGGCCCGCCGCCGCGCCGCTCCATGCCGCCACGCATACCTCCGCGCATCCCGCCGCGTCCGCCGCCACGCTGCCCACGTTCCTTGATGCGGCCCCGCTCCACCGAGATCACGGCGCCGTTGAACGTGGTATTATTGAGGCTACGGATAGCGGCCGACGCCTGCTCCTCCGTCTGCATGTGCACGAAGCCGCACCGGTTCATGATATCACATTCTGTGACGATCCCGAAGCGTTCGAAGAGCTTGCGAAGATCCTCGGGCTTCGAGCCCTGCGGCAGGCTACCGACGAACACTTTCGTTTGCTGCAACATGATTTTAGTTAAGAAGTGGCCTTCGCGGTTGTACCGATACTAAACAAAGTTTTAATAATAACTCACCGGGACCATTGTATATAAAATAAATCGTAAACACTATTTTTTCACAAAATATTCACTAAACTTTATATTACGCACGAGATTAAATTTGTAGACTGCTTGTTACAAAATGGCGGGGAGAAGAAAGAAATGAATCATTCGGTACTTGACGCCGGGTTTAAGCCGGCTGTTCCACTCTTTAATTGGTTGTTTAATCAATTTGACATATTTGTATCTTCAATTCTGGTTGTCTATTGGCTAAAATAAAAAGGACGCGTATCTTTAAACCAATGGTTAACTGTGGTTGTAGTCAAATCAAAACTCACTCCCTAGTACAGTTCAGAAACGTTGATTTATTAACACTATATAAATATTTCAGTCAATATTATAAAGTATTAAATGATTCTTTAATAATTTAATACAATAATATTAATTCTCATGTATATGGTAAAATTTACTAAATACAACATCCCCATACTTACAACATAGTATATTTATAATTTATTTCAAAATTATTTAGTAAGACTGATGCAATTGATTTCGGAACTTGATAAAAAAATATATACTCATGACGAAACTATTTTTCCGTAACGACAATCTTGTATAGGCACTATGATATTCAAAGTTATGCGACATTTCAAAAAAAGCGCTTCACGTTATTTTTATAAATGTACATTTTTATAAATAGCACTGATATAAATAATTAAGTAATTAATTATATTTGTATATTCTAGTTTTTCGTTAAAACGTCTTTTAAAATATATGTAATTGTGAATGACAACTTTTTTATTCTCTTTGGTTTGTCAATATCTAACAATGACGGCTCCTTAAATAAATTTAATGATTTTATTATTTATACAGTGTTTTTATTACACATATACAATACAGTTTATTAAACAGTAGTTTTAGTCATTCTAGGATCATTTCCCTTATATACATATATACTTTAGAAATGAATACGAGTTTTTTTTAGTTTTTATGTAACAGAACGACATTATAGTAGAGTAAAATAAAGCAAAACAGGTACTTATTTTTTTGTCCATGTTTTTCGTAAAATTTGAAACTTATTTATTTTTATATTTTATAAATATTTTTTTTTAGATTCTATTGACATAAGGCCGGTGCCAACTCTTATAACTAAGTGATTACTTACTCTATGGCGGCTGCTTGGCGGGAAAATTAAACTAAACCAAGGAATTTAAAATATTTTGAAGTTTTTAAAAAATAAGACAAGCAAGTACTAGGCACTTTACATATAACGCAGTGATTACTTGCTTTAAAAAAAAAGCTTGGCAAACTTAGAGCAATCTCATACCACGGTATAAGTAATAGATAATAGTATGTACTACGATGGGGGGGGGGTCCATTAAAAAAGTATGTACTACCTATATACTCGTATACAGATCGAAGTCTTTCTTTAGACTTCAGAATGTTTTAGATGAAAAATATAGAGTAGTTTCTAAAATGAAATAAACTTGTCACAGGTAATTTGATAATTTATTCTTAACACTTAGTATCTATTACAACCCTTTTTTTAATAGCTGATAATGGTATAGTAACCCCGACTGCGCTAACGGGATACGCCGGCGGAGCACCAGTGAAGGGTGATAGATGAGAATGAAAACAGGCCAGTTAGCTCATCATGATGAATTCATCAGGAATTAACCATGACAATTTTCAGGGAGAACCGCGAGAAAGTCGACCTGGTTGGGTATATTGCTAGCAATAGGATTCTCAGTCTCCATTACTAACAATCTCTTTCCCCCCAATTTAAGGATGAAGTAAGTCAGTTAGCTCATTGTGAGGATCTAGAGAATCAAGTATTAAAAAAATGTCAGCTAATTTGCGATTTGGCTGATCCAGGTCAGGTCGGAGGGAGAGGGATTGTTAGTAACGGGGACAGTAATCCCCATTTCTAGCAATATACCCTGTCAGATCGACCTCCACGCGGTTCCCCCTGGAAATCATCGTGATTAATTCTTGTCGGATCCGTCACAATAGGCTAACTGACCTAGTTTCATCCTCAGCTATCATGCCTCACTGGTGCCCCGTCAACGTATACCAATAACGCAGACAGGGTAACCATTCTATTATCACTAATTTAAAAAAAAGACTCAGATCAAGTAGGTTTTTTTTTTATTATTTTAATTTGGAACTATTGTATCTGATATAATATATACTTATGTACGTGTTGCTTATAAATAACATGTGTTAATTAAAATAGTAGTCATTTTCAAAATTATTCATTCAAGATAAGCATTATAAAGAATCATTATGCACTGATTATCTTATTCTTTTAAATATATAGGTAAGAATTTTGTGTTAATTTATTTTTGTATATAATCTTATAGTATAATTTTTTTCACATAGTATTAACTGTAGATACTGGTATCCCAATTTACGCAGACAAGAATAAAAAAGTTAACTAGTTTTTAGTGAAGTGCGTAAGTTATATGGGGACTCTCTATCTATGTAATCTAAGGTATATCTACATTTTTGATTACTTTCTAAGTACTATTTATCTATTATGTTAATATAGTTCTGTGTAAATAATTTACAAAAATAATAAAATCATTTTATCCTTAAATTCCTAATAATAATTACCAGAGTGTATTCGTGTTTCAACCGTGAAGCAGTTGTGTTTGCATGGCTGTGTTTCGGTTTGAAGGGTGGGATATGGCGTGAATTTACTGGGTACAGAAGAATAACACCTGAGTCCTCAGGAATGGCAACGCATGGGGGTTATCATGGGCGAAACAGTATACTCTGTTACGTCCATGGTACTGCTCATGTCTATAGGCGACGGTTACCACTTTTTATCAGGTGGGCCGTCAGCTTGTTTGCCATTCTAAGTTGTATAAAGAAAAAAAAACTAAGTACTAATTAATATACTTATTATTATCATTAGTTATTCTATAATAACGACATAGGAATTGATTAGCCTAATTTATCACAAAGTTCTTCTGCTTTCATAGGAATTGTTTAGGCATCACTACTTATATCATCTTAGTGATTCCAAATATGAAGTCGCGTTATTGATTAACCTAATTACTATAGACACTTCGTAATTAATCGAATGTTTGACATAATCTACTAAATTATATTTATTTATTGTCCCACACTCCATTCCACAGTTGAATATGTTTGAAAGTTTTGTTTGTATTTTTTCTGGATCGTTGTGGTGAATGGCCTTCGGCGATATTCGTTTGGCCCGCTTGAAAAGGTTGTCCGCTGCGATTGTCAAATTTGTTGAGATTACATCGTTGGTGTGTTTGAGCTCTGGATGCGTCATGCGGCCCAGCATATACCCTGGAATATATTAGTAAAGTACAAAATGCAACTACAGAAATACAATGACTATAAAAATTATATTAAAAAAAAAGTTTGATCCGTTTAGACCACCGCCCGTTTGTATTTAGATTATAATAAAAAAAAAAGTGGTGAATAAAGTTACAAGATGGCTTTCTTTACATTCAGTTGTTATATTTAAATCACAGACTGATACGGATGAAAACATAATATCCTCGAAAACGGCAAGGAGATATAGGTGTTATAGTAATGTTCATGGTATTTCATGTAAAAAAATACTCTAATAACCTGAAGACGTCAAAATATTCACTTATATTCCTAGTTACAACCACCACTTCAGCCTAGACAATTATTGTTCAACTTCTATCATCAGCCTATGGCTACCAAAAGTAACGGTCCAAAACTATCTGCAGGGGGAAAAGGGATAATGAGTAATTTCTAACAGCCTCATTGCTAGCAATACACCCTATCAGGGCAACCTCCACGCAATTCCCCCTAAAAAACATCGTTAATTTTTAAATTCATCACGATGGACTAAATGACCTGCTTTCATCTTCACCTATCATCGCTCAGTGGTATCCTCCTAGAGTATCATTTCATTTTCACTAATTAAACAATAACTATCTGCGTCCATTGACCTCAACACATTTGAGGTTGTCTTTCCATCTGCCTGTGTAAAACAGTCACTCGAAAACATTTCATCTTTTTTGCATTTTAGCCTTCCGATCCTTCGAGCCTTTGTTGCTTTGAACACAGTTCTACATAGTTCGTCGAGGCATTCGGAACCTTATCACAATTGTTAAAAATAGTCGAGTAATTAAAAAAAAAATTAAATGTATACTCTATGCTGACAGCTATCTTTACTTATGTTACTATTCTGTGGTTAAGTAAAAATAATACTTAAAAATAAAACCAATATCTCGAGTGTTGTGTCACATTTCAATTAAAAAATTGTAAAAATCATAAATAATAATTATAAAACAACTGATAAAAATATACAAGAATTAATTCCACCCCTCAACAACAATATATTTTACAGTCGAAAATGTATTTAGTGGGACATATCTGACATTATCCGATTTATGTACGCACGAAAACATGTATGTTAGTTTTTATATGAGAACACTATCACTCTCACCTCCAAATATACAAATAACGCCTGTGAAAATCGTTATAAAGGCGAAGAGACGTCTGCTCACATGCGTGGACGCCGGACCCATCCGTCGCTCTATGCTCATTATCGAAATATAAATTATTACGTTATTTATTAATATACGAGTAACCGACACGGCTGCGACCGCGGTCAATGGCAAACTTCGAGCGCGTCCCAACGGGAATCCTACCGCTATTAATAGATAAAAGTTTCATGTCGCAACTCAGTGAATGTTTGTCCATCACGGATCCTATACTAGTTTGGCGTATATTGCAAAGTAATATACGGCCACTTGCCAAAATAATATAATGTACATTTTACGAGCATCTTGACACTGCAAACTACATATTGCGGCCAGAAATTGATGTTTATTTCATAAGAAATAATTACCTAGGCCAAGTAAAACTGATCGTAGTTGATGGGTGATGAATAGTGGACAATGTTTATTTATTTATTTATTTAAGGCAAACAAACAGCTAAAATAATACATAATTATATACTTAAATAGTAAATTGGTAGCCACTAGAATTTGCACAAAATATAATACAAGTCAACGAAACACAAAATTAGACAATACTAAAATTAAACAAATATAAACAAAATTAAACAAACAAATACTATTGAAAACCAGAGCAACATTGTCAATAATAATGGTCAGATGTTAATAAAACATTTTTTCAGAAAAACACATTATATAAAAATAATACCTGTAGAATCATTAAAAAAAATTATAGTCAGGATATGGCTTTTTTTAATTGATGATAATGAAATGGTAACCCCACCTGCTCTAATGATATACGCTGACGGGACACCAGTGAGGGATGATAGGTGATAATGAAAAGGCAGGTTAGTTAGCCCATTGTGAGAATGCACCTGGAATTCAGCACGATGGTTTCCAGGGGGAACCACGTGGAGATCGACCTGACAAGGTATATTGCTAGCGATGGGACTGGTAGTTCGCAGTATTAACAATTCCTTCCCCTTTTGGTCAACATTAGGGATGTCCACTTGCTAAAATATCTGGACATTGTCCAGATCTTTAGCGCAACGTACAATCAATGGGATTTGTGGGATTTGAAGAAAATGGAGTGTTAATAATGGAGTTTAACAACCCCATTGTTAGCAATACAGGGTATACTTGGTCATCTCCATGAGGTTTCCTCTGGAAGCCATCATAGTTTTTTTCTTGAATTCATTATTGTCATCATAGTTATTGATTGAATTCATTCTTTTATTCACCTTTGGTAGATAACGCAGATGGGAATACCATTTTCTTTTGACCTTTTAAAAAAATTGCTATTAGGTTTGGTAAATTTGCCTTTATTGTGATATACATTATAGGGCCCACCGCAACAGAATAAAAGAAATATGGCACCAATAAACTGTAAAAACTTATTTGAGAGTTGGGTTTTGTCTATCTATCTATCCATTTAAGAGCTGCGCTCTTGTCGGTGGAGCTCTTGCCACTCACTATGATTTTCAGCGAGTCTCTTCACCTCTTGATACGACACGACACCAACTCCTTCCTTGAACTGCCTGATGTAACTATGTCTCGGTCTCTCTCTTCCCCTCCTTCCTTCTATCTTACCTTCTATTATAATGTTCATAAGTTCGTCGTGTCGTATCAAGTGTCCTAACATTTTTTCCCTTCTGTCCTCAATAGTTTTAATAATTTGTCGTTTTTCCTTAACCCTAAGCAGGACCTCCTCATTGCTAATTCGATCCCTCCAGCTAATTTTCTCCATCCTTCTCCAGCACCACGGGTTTTGTCTATGTCATTATATTTTCTTTTATTTAATTTAGAGACTTTTGTCCTTTTAGGCACGTCAGTCCCAGTCATTATATTGTTGAATTAAAATATTAAGTATTCTATTGATTTGCCTACCCAAACATGAGATAGGCGTGATTTAAATGTATATGTGTACTAACAATCGTCCCTACTATTCAGTACTATTTTCAATCGACTTCAAAAAGGATGGATATTTTCAAATCGGTTGTATTTTTGTTGTACTACATAACTGTCAGTTGCAAAAAGATTTACGATTTGAGACTTACAAATTGGTGCTATAGGAATTTCATAAAAATCGGTTCGGTTAGATTTTTAAACAAATAAAAGATATAATAAAAACAAATACAATAATCTCCCTTTGCATGGAGTCACCTGCCACCTGCGTCCAGGTGGCGCATGACCGTTCCGCATGACGATACAGCAGTGGACAAATAATGATACATCTGCAGATACGTTTTCTTTAACATATACATCTATATGTTAAAGAACAAGACACTACGTCATTTCCTGTTCGAGATAGATTCATTGTTTTAAAGATGATAATGGAACGGTAGCCCCACCCGCACTATCGGTATACACCGGCGGGGCACCAGTGAAGGATCATAGGTGAGGATGAAGTAGGTCAGTTAGCCCATCGTGATAAATTCAACAAGAATTGTTCACGATGGTTTCCACGTGGAGGTCGACCTAATAGGGCACATTGCTAGCAATGGGGCTGTCAAACTCCATTTCTAACAATCCCTTTTCCCCCGATAGATTCATTTGTCACTTATGTAGGAAGTTTGAATATTCCAATTAATATATATATATATATATATATATGCTGGAATATTCCATATATTCGAGCACGAAAATTATTGTGAGAAGAAAAAAATAACAAACAAATAATTTATAAAAAACGAATTTATTAATATTGAAAATAATCATCATATTATATTTGTTCATTATTAAAATATAACTACTACCTATATTTATTTATATCTATTAACATCTGTCAGGGTATTAATATTACAATTGTTATTTATTATATCGGAAATATAACATCAGCAGTTGTAGAATTTAAACATACTATATCTTTACTGAATTCGGAAGATATTGGGACGTATAGGTACAATTTTTAGCGTAATTCGCTGCTTGTGTTATAACTTCAACTTAATAAAAACAGTGCAAACATATTTTAAACATCACCATATAACAGAGAGAATAAAACAGATTTGGTTGTTTGAACACATTTGAATATAAAGTTTGCATTAAAATACAATCAATGTTAATAATTAATAAACTATAAACTGGTACAATGGTTAAAATTAACAAGTTGGTTTATTATTTTTGGATACATTTCAACACCGACCCAGATATAACAGTGCGAACGTTTATTTTGGACTTCCTTCACTTTTAGATTCTAAATCCGTGAGAAAATATTTTCAAATCTGTCGATACAATATTTCCGGTGTGTCAGAAAAAAAAAACATTTCAATATTTTTGTCTTTGGGTAAACTCTATTCACTAGCCCATATTAAAAAGCATTTTGAGATCTTCTATAGTTAGTTTGGAGGCGTTGTTGTTGCGGGCACCGGTCAGCATGTTATCAGCTAACTCCAGTTTCGCTTGCTGCAGCTTCCTGATGGTCTGTTCCACTGTATCCACGCACATGAACCTGGTTATAAATTAAAAAAAATTTTACTTAAACAATGAACAAGTCATACATGTGTGTGTATGTGGTGGTGTAGCGGTAAAACACTACTTCACCTTCCAATGGTCGCATAATATAAATATTTGTATACATAATTATGTTTGTATTGGTCTGGGTGTGTTCTATTTTTAGTACAAATGCCCGATTTTCTCAGCGGAAATTGAATTCTAAACTGAGCGATAGATTTACAAAAAATAAAAAATACCATTCAAAATGGTTATAATTAAGTTTACTTAAATAAAAATTATTTTTATTTTATTTATTATGGATTGATTATGGCAGTGGACGTAAAGATTTATAAGCAAATAAATCTGTCACTAAGCAAGTCTTTTTCTACGCGTACTATATCGGGAGCTCATAAAAATGATGCGAGTATTTCATTCATAAAATGTGTATAGTTTTAAACAAGCGTTATTTAAATTTGAAATGACATACATTTTCAACCAACTCCAAACAAAAGAAGGAGTAGTCACTCCTCGAGAGTTAGTTGACGCACGAATACTAATGGTAGTGGAATTAAACAAAATAACTGTAATCAGCTAACTAGCGATATGGACTTCCGTAAACACCTAATTCAGTAAAACCTATTATTGAAGGTTACCGTGTCGTATTTATTTGTAGTAAAGTTAAAGATAAACGAAAGATATCACATTGATCCCTTTCCATAAGGAGAGCGGTCAACTCCACTTGCCAAAATAACTAGCATATATATATATAAAAATACATTAAAATAAATACAAATTCGTGTTATATATAAATTAACATTACTATTAGTGTCCCAGCCAAATTCCTGAAGCTATACAATAACTATTTGGCAGTAGGCGTCCACTGCCAGTGTCCACTTTCGATATATCCGTGACAATGGCCGTCAGTTGTAACAAAGGGGAAAATTAGCCGCGTGACGCTTACTAGGTGACACGACGCGGATTCATTTCCGGAGGGAAGATCTTTCGATATATTTACAGACTAAACCGACGCGGGGACTGCTGATATTTGTGGGTAGTAACATTTATTTGGCATTTATTAATAACTAGCGGTCCGTCCCGGCGTCGCACGGGTGGACATTTTTACATTTTAAAAAGTGGCCATTAAGGCTGCACACGCGACGGAAGCTTAAAAATGGAATAACTTCTCCCGTTTTCCCAACATTTCCCCTCACTGCTCTGCTCCTATTGATAGTAGGGTGATGAAAAGTAGTACTATAACCTGCCCAGGAGTATGAAGAATAATTTTACCAAGTTTCGTTAAAATCCGTCGAGTAGTTTTCGTTTCTATAACGAACATACAGACAGACAGACAAAAATTTCACTGATTGCATTTTTGACACCCCCTGATAGTTATTTTGGAAATATATTTCAAGTACAAAATTGACCTCTCTACAGATTTATTATAAGTATAGATTAATAATTTTAATCGAGCGACTAACAAAATTTCAGTAAAAAAAAATACATATATCGAAATGCTAGACACATTTACATACACAGTTTCGGTAAAGCGTACGTGCGTGTTTGCCTTTTCCCTAGTAAACGAAAGTATTGTTTTGGTGCATTTTATATCACCTTGTGCAATTATATCCATAACATATTCTTGACCAGCGATTCGACTTCGTATAAGTAGATGTTTAACCCTTAAAAGCCTGATTTTTTAAATTAAATTAAAAAATATATAAGTGTACCCTGCACTGTGTTTACTAATGGCGAAAATATATTAAAAAAAAAAAAAAATAATAACCCGTATTTTTTTAAAATAAAGAATTTGATTTGAATCAAATCTCTCCTCTTTATAATATACTATAGACATATACATATATTTAATTTAATTAATAAATTAATTGTAAAGGAAGTATTAATGCTGTAAGCATTTTAAAATTATTGTAGTTTATTAGTATTGTAGTTGGTTGCTAAATATAACAAAATGTCTTCACTGATGTAACTAGCTACCATACATTTTAAATGTCTGTTTTGGAATCCTGCAATGAGGAGGAGGGCGTTGATATTCGCGACACAGTTTTATACTTCTGCGGATATCATCGTTTTTCAATAATATTGTAACCAATGTTTTTGTTCCAAATAAAGAATTATTATTATTATTATTTTAAAAGTCTTCATTACATCTACAGATGGTCGATTTACTATGTTGCATTTAGTATCAGTAGTTTAAAAAAAAAAAAAAGTAAAAAGTCCTTACTTATATATATGTACAGGTTTCTGCTGTCCCACTCTGTATATTCTATCCTGGGCCTGCTCCTCTAGCTGAGGGTTCCAGTGGGGATCAAGCAGTAGCAGGTGATTAGCACCACACAAGTTGAGGCCAACGCCTCCAGCGCAGAGCGACAGCAACATCACCTGTAACAATGTACATATTATAGACTAGTCGTTTCCCGCGGCGTTGCCCGATTCTAAGTAGTTCCCGTATATCATTTCCATTAGAACTTTTCATGAATCCGGTCTTATATTATATACTTAAATGATAATTACGTACCTAATACCTTTATAAAGGGGGAAAGGGATTGTTATTAATGGAAACTAAAAACCCCATTGCTACCAATATACCCAACCAGGTCGACCTCCTCGTGGTTCTCCCTGGAAACTATCGTGGTTAATTCCTGATGAATTCATCATGATGGGCTAACTGGCCTGTTTTCATTCTCATCTATCACCCTTCACTGGTGCTCTGCCGGCGTATCCCGTTAGCGCAGGTGGGGTTACCATACCATTTTCACCCGTCAAAAAAAAAAACCTTTATAACACTTAAACCAATTCAACTGATCGGTTATTTAATAGCATTTTATATGTGATTCTTTATATTGAGGAGATTGTTAGTAATGGGGTCTAACTGATCCATTGCCGGGGAGAGAGGGATTGTTAGTAATGCAGACTGAGAATCCCATTGCTAGCAATATACCCAACCAGGTCGAGCTCGCGGTTCTCCCTGGAAACTATCATGGTTAATTCCTGATGAATTCATCATGATGGGCTAACTGGCTTGTTTTCATTCTCATCTATCACCCTTCACTGGTGCTCCGCCAGCGTATTCCGTTAGCGCAAGCGGGGTGACCATACCATTTTCACCCATCCAAAAAAAAAACTGATCCATTGCCAACAAAATACCCTATCAGGTCGACCTCCACGTGGTTCCCCCTGGAAACCATCGTGGTTAATTCTAGTGGAAGTCGTCACGATGGGCTAACTGATCTGCTTTCATCCTTACCTATACGATAGCGCAGGCGGGGTTATTCAAATTCAAATTCAAAAATCATTTATTCATGTAGGACATTTTAGCCGCTTATGAACGTCAAATTTTTACATTATAATTTTATTTTTTTCCCTACCGTCCAGTTCGGTATATAGATCCAACTGAGAAGAACTGGCAAGAAACTCAATTGAATTACTTTTTTTTTTTAAAAGCCAGTTTATTTACAATGTATATTTATATAGGTGTCTATGTCTAACATTAAATGAAAATTCAGTGCATGAACAACTATTGCCATGCACACTCGTCATTCAAGTAATCGTTTAGTGAGTAATAGGCTTTGCTCAGTAAATATAATTTAACAGATGTTTTGAATTTATTTAAGGGTAATTCCAACATATCCTTTGGTATCTTATTGTAAATTTTTATACCTATTCCCATAAAAGACCTATTAACTTTTTCTAAACGATACTTGGGGACAGCAAGTTTGTCTTTAAATCTAGTATTAATATTATGAATATTGCTGTTTTTTTGGAAATAAGTCAAGATTTTTATGAACATATAGGATATTTGAATATATAAATTGAGAAGCAACGGTGAGAATATTTGCCTCTTTGAATTTCTCTCTTAATGAGTCACGACTCTTCATACAGTAGATCGCTCGAATGGCACGTTTTTGTAATATGAATATATTCTTAATATCTGCCGCTTTTCCCCATAGTAATATTCCATAAGAGAGTAAACTATGAAAATAACTAAAATAGACTAATCTAGCAGTATCAGTATCAGTGTACTGTCTAACTTTACGCACGGCAAAAGCTGCTGAACTTAGTTTCGCTGCAAGGCTTTGAATTTGTGCACCCCATTGTGTTTTATTATCTAGTGTGATTCCTAGAAAGACAGTAGATTCTATAAATTCGAGAGATTCGTCATTTAATTTAATATTGCAATTAGTATTAAAACTTTTAGACAGAGAGAAATTAACACATTTTGTTTTTTTAGCATTTTTACCATTCCATTATTACCCATTAAATAATTCAAGCGGGGTTAAATATTCCATTTTTTTTTAAAGTCTTTGTTATAACCTCCTCGCAGCACTCACCCTGACGTCGGATTGTGGATTGTTGAGGGCATCGACGAGCTGGGCTCGTGCAGGCACGGGCACCGCGCCGCTGAGCGTCACGCAGCGGATGTGCGCGCGCTGCAGCTCGCGCTCCACCACCTTCAGCACCGACGTCCACTGCGACACCACCACCGCTTTCTCGCCTGGTGACGTCCAGCTAAATTAATTGATCACCTACCTCTGGCCATATGCTTGCAGTTAGTTTTAACATGATAACTAAGAAAGTACATAGAATCTGATGACTTCTTAATAGTCGGGGGAAGGGATCATTAGTAATGCCTACCAGTGCCATTGCTAGCAATGTACCCTATCAGGTTTCCCTTCACGAGGTCCCCCTGGACACCATCCTCCTGCATTCCAGGTATATTAATCACGACGGGCTAACTGATCTGTCTTTTCATTCTAACCTATCATCCCTCACTGGTGTTCCGTCAGCGTATACCGTAAGCGCAGGCAATTCTACAAAAGCATCCATTCGATTATCATCCTTTAAAAAAAATTCCTCTATACAGTCCCACTGGAAACTACCATAGGTAATTCTTGGTGAATTTGTCATATTGCGTTACCATTCTTGAGGACTCAGGTGTTATTCCTCTGTACTCAGTAAATTCACGCCATATCCCACCCTTCAAAACGAAACAGCCATGCAAACACAACTGCTTCACGCTTGAAACACGAATGGGTCAGAGGTACCCAAGCAATCGACTTTTGTACAAAGGCTCCCTGCCGAGGTTCTCCCAAGAGACTACAGCATGGGGTTCTTCAAAAGGGGAGAAAAAAAAAGGGTCGACATCGCGCAACCTCTGGTATTGCAAGCGTTCATAGGCTTCGATAACCGCTTACCATCAGGTGGGCCGTATGCTTGTTTGGCACCTCAATGGTATAAAAAAAAAATCCTTCCATGTAATTCCTTATTCTTAGGAAATAATGAACTCACTTTGTTTTGTTGTTTTCGAGAAGTCTTCTTCTAAAAAATTCCAATAAAAAATGAACATAACTTTTTAAAAATAATAATGCAACGAATCAAGTAACAAAAGAAATAAGAGAATTAATGAATACCCTTATTGGCAAAAACATTCTTGTGAAGACAGTCCATGACGGCTTGTATCTTGGAAGAGAGGCGTGTGAGGTCGAACACGGGATTGTTCGGCGAGAGGACGGAACGGATGGCCTCCGCCACACTCGTGCCCTCCTCTGGACCCTCCTGTTCTTCTTCATCATCAGGTTTGCTATCACTCTGTGGACAGTATGTTGATTAGTGGATTGTACCTTGAAAAAGTTAATTAATTAAATATTCTTGGAAATTACCAAGTCCTATACAAATTTTGTACTCATTCACATATTACTTGTTAATAGAGACAAAAAAAAAATTGTTATTAACCAACTTCAAAAAGAAGCAAGATTCTCAATTCTGTTGAATTTTTTTTTTATGTGTTACATCATAACTTCGTCATTTGTGAACCTATTTGGATTTTTTTTTATTAAAAAAGATATAGTTTCTATTTAGGTATTGTGTTAAAATTATGTAATTCGGTTAAATTTGCAAACCTCCTAATTTCATTTGGAAATCGATTTTATGACTTAATATCTGGTAATAAGCTGTAAAGTTGATTAGCAAATATAACCGTCGATAAATAATTAGTTATTGTACAACTATATCACTTTTTGCTAAGTTAGATTCTAATATGTTTGCTGTATGTACAGATGTCGAGTGTTTTTTTTTTTTTTTGATGGGTGAAAATGGTATGGTAACCCCGCCTGCGCTAACGGAATACGCTGGCGGAGCACCAGTGAAGGGTGATAAATGAGAATGAAAACATGCCAGTTAGCCCATCATGATGAATTCATCAGGAATTAACCATGATAGTTGCCAGGGAGAACCGCTAGGAGGTCGACCTGGTTGAGTATATTGCTAGTAATGGAATATTGCTATATACTACACGTACAGAAAAGCAAGGGGTGGTTCATTCTATGCCGGGACCACACGGCGACAGACGTTGTTCTGTCAATATTTGATTGAAGTGTTTGAAATGGCAGATAAGATCAGTTTATATGGTAAATATAAAAATGGAATTTTTACATTTTTTACAACTTTTTTTTTTTTATTTTCATAAGTGCTAAGTAATTTTCCTTAGATGTCAAAGCATGTTTGTGAAAAAATTTTGCCAAAATGAAAAAAAAAATTGTCATTGCTCAGTTTTATACCTAGCAACACATCTAGCCATTAATTTTTATTTATGTATATTAAAAAATAAAGCCGTTAAGACCAAACAGGATAATAATACGATACCTTCCTCTTCGACTTTGAGTCCTCAATGGACAGCTTGTTGAGCTCCTCGAGGAGGTCCTGCCCGCCAGGATCCTCGCTGCCGTCGACGGCCGCATTCGCGTCCAGCATGGCCGCGATGAGGCCGCAGTGACAGCATACCTGCCGCAGCCTCAGCAGCAGCACTAAGATCTCATGCGACTTCACTGGCTTCGCGCCTGCCGAGGTGATTTTTTTTTTAGTTTATGCTTATTTATGCGACTGGAATTAAATGGTTGAAGGACAGGCAGCAGCATCCTTCTTAAAAAGATCACCAAAAGCTTAACTGCGGTTGCCAACCGCCTGTCAAGCGTGGCAACTATTGGCAAAATACCCTCAATGATAAACATCAAAAGGAAAACGACCAAATGGTAGCTGGACTAAATAAAATAATTGTAATCTACTAACCAGTGATAAGGACTTCTGCAAACTAACACTACACCTAGTTCAGTATAGGCATGAGTAACATGCATACCTATATATTGGGTTTCCCTGGACATTGATGATGGAAAAAAGATCGTTTCCCATTTCGATATCGCCCATATCGATCGAATATCTATTTTCGAATATGTTAAGTCTGTTAGCCAATATTATTTTTAGGATAACAGACTGTTAACATATTCGTTATTGGACCAGTACATAGATATTGTAACTAATATATATAGATATTGCTATATATGGTATGGTATAAATGGTATGGTAACCCCGCCTGCGCTAACGGGATACGCTGGCGGAGCACCAGTGAAGGGTGATGGGTGAGAATGAAGACAGGCCAGTCAGCCTATCATGATGAATTCATCAGGAATTAACCACGATAGTTTCCAGGGGGAACCGCGAGGAGGTCGACCTGGTTGAGTATATTGCTAGCAACGGAATATTGCTATATACACCCCTTGCAATGCTTGCCGCGCACACTGCACACCTTGAGCGTTCTCCAAAGCTTGGTTAAAGGTCAAAGTTTCGACACTTTCAGCAAATAACTTTTCTTTCTCCTTCGAAGGCACCATACCGAGAACAAAACGATCTCGAAGCATTGTTTCCAGTTCAGTTTTGTACCCACAATGTTTAGCCAAATTCCGCACTCGAACTGCCCATTCCGCTAACTCCTCACCCGGTCGTTGTTGTGCCGAGTTGAATTTGAGCCGCTCGCCAAAGGACCTTTTTTTTACTTTTGAAATGATTATTTAAAATTTTAATCAACGCTTTGTAGTCGATAACCTCCACAGAGGTCGGGAAGGTCAAATCGATCGCTATTCGGTAGGTATCTTCAGCCAGCACCGTGAGTAACAAAGCACGGCGTTTTATCCCTGCCTTGTCCGTGTTATCGTCGATATCATTCGCTGCACAATATTGTACAAAACGGCTTTGAAAAATGCTCCATTCTTGCGTTCTATGATCGAAGCTGAGACTGCCATCGAACATGCTTCCACTACTAGCCATTTTACTTCCACTACACTAAATGACTAAATGCACGCTTGAGTTTGATACCTCGTCGCCAAAATATACTGTTTAGGGATATAGTTTCAAATATATACACAGTTAATCAGCTATACGTTTTAATGCCGGCAACAGACTGACAAATCCCGATTGAGAGGTAGGTACACATTTACAAATGTCATACATTAATGATGTACCCACAAACATCACACACCCCTACAGTAAAATCACCTTAAATAAAATACAAACAAATTGAGAATTTTCACCTATCGAAAATCATTTAGAAAATCATAAAACTCATGTAAATTAATGGTCACTAAAATATATTATTGTAGTGTGTATAAATGTAAATTAATACACACTACAATAATATAGAGAAATTCACTAAAAAATCAGTATAACAAGATGACCTTGCAGCGCGATCATCTTCTTGTGCATCTTGGTGTATGCGGAGTCCTTGTCGGGCGGCACGAAGCCCTGCAGGTCGGCCTGCTTCTCCGCGCGCTGGTGCAGGAACTGCGCGAACAGCGTCTTGGAGAACACCAGCACCTGTAACAGTTGTTGATTGTAGGCCGACTGGGTGCGGAGGTAATAAAGAAAAATGCAGATTTGATAGTTTAGTTGTTTTATATAATTAAGCAAACATATCTATTAATTGTAGGCTTTTATTTAGAGATTTTTTTTACAACGAAATATTATAAGTGGAACATATATTTATTTTTATATATAAAGAGTAAATACACAATTAAATATTATACTTGCAATTCAATATTCTGTGTACATCATACTACCAAAGTACATAATTTAAAAGTTTGTTCCAATAACAAAAAAAAAAAAACAAAGTCAACTAACCACTTATTTTGATTTGAGAGTATTTGGAATGAGAACACAGGTTATTTTTTTTTTTGTTTCTAAATAAATCAATATATTGCAGTCAAATAGATGAAATTAGGGCTAGTAACAGCAAGTAGGTCTGTTAAATCTAATATGATATCAATCCCATATTGTTTATAATTACTCCTCTCCATCCAAAGGTTGCCTGGAAGAGATTGCTCTTAGCGATAAGGTCGCCCATTGTTTTCTCACTGTGATTATTTCTTGTAATTATTTATATTTATAATAAGTTTACTATTGTAATCTTTTGGAGGAAACAATAAAGAGTATCTATCTATCTATCCCATCTACTGCCAATATTAATTTTGTATTGCACTCATGAAATAACAATTAGGTTATAATTGGGATCGGTTTGCAACGTTTAGCATTGGCATGTTACAATAATATACATCTATTAGAACAATATGGAATCATTATTTTACTAATGTTGCAATCCGAGTGTTGAATAACTCTCAATTCCAATATCAAACTATTGGAATTATTTCCAGAGTACAACCCGCCATAAACTAAAGTTTCATCCCAACCATCTGAACGAGTGGCAGACTACCACCATGCGTTTTTCAAGACACTTTCTTCCATGCACAACCACTCTTTGGAATCAACTTCCAGCAGCTGGAGGGAAAGGGATTGTTAGTAATGGAGACTGAGAATCCCATTGCTAGCAATATACCCACCCAACTAGGTCGAACTCCTCGCGGTTCTCCCTGGAAACTATCATGGTTAATTCCTGATGAATTCATCATGATGGGCTAACTGGCCTGTTTTCATTCTCATCTATCACCCTTTACTGGTGCTTCGCCAGCGTATCCCGTTAGCACAGGCGGAGTTACCATTCTATTTTCACCCATCAAAAAAAAAACTTCCAGCAGCAGTATTTCCGAACCGATACGACATCATAACCTTCAAGAAAAGAGCATATTCCTTTTTAAAAGGCCGGCAGCACACCTGCAATGCCGTTGGTGTTGTGGGTGATCACGGGCGGCTGTAGTCACTTACCATCAGGTGAGCCGTATGCTCGTTTGTCCCCAGTGTTGTAAAAAAACCCACAGTATACTATTTTTAAAAAAGTTGTATAGATAAAGTAATAGAATAGAAACATTTATTGCCAGTAAACACACAATGTTAAGTGCATAAAGTTACCTTCTGGTACACGTTCATCTCGTGCTGCGTGAGGGTGACGAGGCACTCGTGCGCGGTCCTCTCCGGGAGGCAGGTGAGCTGCCCGCGCTGCTGCAGCTGCTGCTTCGTCCTCCGCAGCAGGATGCACCGCATCACCGTGTTCAGCCGCTCTTGGCCGCCTTGACTTTTGTTGTCAATCCACTTTTTCCACATCTAGAAAATGTACATACAATTTCATTCATAGAATGAATGACAACTTTTATTTACATACATACATATACATAAATATTTACATAAATGTGAGCTTATATAGTATTATATTGCAGCAACAATAGTCAGATATGTGCCTGCAATTACTCTATCAGAGATTATAGTAATAAATTTATTTTTATGAATGAATGAATGAGTATATTTTATTTGCATTATACAATATAGGAAATAAACAAGACAATTTACAAACACAACGATACAATTGTATAAGTACAGTAAGGCGGTCTTATTGCTGAGAGCAATCTTTTCAAGACAGCCTTAAGGTGAAGGACTAATTATTGTACAAGTAGGTATGATAGTACTGTATAATTAAAAAAGCATCTTTTGCAAATTAAAAATAAATAAAAATTAATTAATTGTAAACATATAAGTTAAAATTCATATAAGTTTAAATTCATTTAAAACATTTTAAAGGAATATGACTACAATGAAGGTATTGTTAAGCAAACTATTGATTATAGAATAATATGAGTGAAGTGAAATCATGGTTTTTCCAATGGATTATATTGGATATTAATTCTGCCCGCAATCTGCATACACAGGCGGGGTACCATTGAAAAAGGACGCGAGGAGGTCGACCTAGTTGGGTAGTTTGCAAGCAATGGGATTCTCAGTCACCATTACTGGCAATCCTTTCCCCCCGGTGAGGTGAGGTAGGTGTAGAGATGTAGAGGGTCGTACTGACCGCGAGGTCGTCGAAGGGCGTACAGCGCAGGAACTTGAGCAGCGCGTAGAGGTCGAGGTCACGGTTGTGTATGGGCGTGCCGGTGAGGGCCCAGCGCCGCGCCGCCCGCAACGCGCACACGCTGCTGGACGTGGCCGCCTTGTGGTTGCGGACGATGTGCGCCTCGTCCAACACCACGCGCCGCCATGACACGCGCATCAGGACGCCTTTCTGCGGGACGCACGGAAATATACAGGTGTAAAGGATAGGTTGGCAAAAACTGAAACGGTGAATTCGGACTATGGGAAATTAGTAATTAAAATATTCAACTAAATTGTTAAAACGTCTGTGTATTTAAAAGAATAACAATATACACATTTGTTATGCGCGCGCAATGTCGCATACGCCCTGTTGATCACTATTTATTTTTCTATAGAAATTCAAAAGCTTTGAGATATATATGTAATATTTATTCTATTAATGTATTAATTTATAATCTGTTGCGTTGCTATATATATATATAGCAAGCTCAGTTGTGTGGGGTCAACGCCACAAGCGTACGAAAACTAACGAAGAGGCGCCATAGAGCGCGCGGTGTAGCTTATCTCGTGTCGTGTAAATTAATGTAGCAAGTGAAAAAAAATTACATCCACGCGAAAGGAAATGGGTTCCCCCATTGTATGGAAAATCCATATAGAGCCCCAGTTGTACCTTGTGGTTGTCCCGCTGCAGGATGTTGTAGGTGGTGAGGACGAGGTCGTGCGCGGCCAGGCGGCGCGGCAGCGTGTCGCGGGCGGCGCCGTGGTGCAGGCGCACGGCCAGGCTGTGCGCGGCGCAGTGCTTGCGCACCTCGCCCGCCCACTGCTGCATCAGCGACGCCGGGCACACCACCAGCGTCCCGCCGCGGCACACTGCCAGTCCACCATCACCACTCATTCTCAATTCATCGACGGGGAAAGGATTGTTAGTAATGGGGTCAAATAGCCCATTACAAAAACTAACCTCACAATTACTAATAATCCTTTCCACCCAAACAGATTTGGTTGAAACTTCAGAATATGTGTAGTCTTCCTTTTAGATTTATTTCAATGAAATACATCCCCCCCCCCCCCGCCGCCCCGCCTGGTGGAAAGGCCTATGTTCAGCAGTGGACAGTATGGCTGATATCATCATATAACTAAAAAAAAACAAAATATCTAAATTCAAATTCAAATTCAAAAATCATTTATTCATGTAGGACATTTTAGCCGCTTATGAACGTCAAATTTGTACATTATAATTTTATATTTACCCTACCGTCCAGTTCGGTATATAGATCCAATTGAGAAGAACTGGCAAGAAACTCAATTGAATTACTTTTTTTTTTAAAGCCAGTTTATTTACAATGTATATTTATATAGGTGTCTATGTCTAACATTAAATGAAAATTCAGTGCATGAACAACTATTGCCATGCACACTCGTCATTCAAGTAATCGTTTAGTGAGTAATAGGCTTTGCTCAGTAAATATGATTTAACAGATGTTTTGAATTTATTTAAGGGTAATTCCAACATATCCTTTGGTATCTTATTGTAAATTTTTATACCTATTCCCATAAAAGACCTATTAACTTTTTCTAAACGATACTTGGGGACAGCAAGTTTGTCTTTAAATCTAGTATTAATATTATGAATATTGCTGTTTTTTGGAAATAAGTCAAGATTTTTATGAACATATAGAATATTTGAATATATAAATTGAGAAGCAACGGTGAGAATATTTGCCTCTTTGAATTTCTCTCTTAATGAGTCACGACTCTTCATACAGTAGATCGCTCGAACGGCACGTTTTGTAATATGAATATATTCTTAATATCTGCCGCTTTTCCCCATAGTAATATTCCATAAGAGAGTAAACTATGAAAATAACTAAAATAGACTAATCTAGCAGTATCAGTATCAGTGTACTGTCTAACTTTACGCACGGCAAAAGCTGCTGAACTTAGTTTCGCTGCAAGGCTTTGAATTTGTGCACCCCATTGTGTTTTATTATCTAGTGTGATTCCTAGAAAGACAGTAGAGTCTATGAATTCGAGAGATTCGTCATTTAATTTAATATTGCAATTAGTATTAAAACTTTTAGATAGAGAGAAATTAACACATTTTGTTTTTTTAGCGTTTAACATAAGATTGTTAGTTGTAAACCAGTGCAGGAGACGCCGCAAAGCACTATTTACATCGTCATAATTATTAGTCATTCTATTAACTTTAAAAATCAATGAAGTATCGTCTGCAAACAATACTATGCCGCATCTATCCTGCATGGCATATGGGAGATCATTAATGTAAACTAGGAATAAAAATGGACCGAGAATAGATCCTTGAGGTACACCCATTTGCACAAGTGACCCGTCAGACGTAGCGTTGCTAATCTTCACTTTCTGTATTCTATCAGATAGATAAGATTTTATTAAATTTAAAGCATTGTCTTTGACGCCATAAAAAGCAAGTTTTTTTAGCAATGTATTATGATCAACGCAATCAAAAGCCTTAGAAAGGTCACAAAAAACACCTATCACATCCATTTTAGTTTCCCATGCAGCAAATACGTGTCTAAGCAACTCTGCACCTGCGTCTGTAGTTGAACGACCTTTGGAAAAACCGAATTGACTAAAGTTTCCTTTTAAATTAAGCAGCAAGAAACAGAAATTTATAAATTACATTGGCTAACATAATTTATAGGTTGTTTGATCAGTCCTGGGTCTAACAATCACACCAAATTTATTATATATCAACCGTCAACTGTCTACTGCTGAACATAGGCCTCCCCTTAGGGGTTCGCAGTAGTTGCCACGCTTGGCATCGGATTGGCAACCGCAGTTCGACTTTGACGTTTTCAAACGGAAACTGCTGCATATCCCTCGACCATTTAGTTCCCTTAAATACCTCTTAGGACACCCACGAGAAAGCAAAGGGTGAGCCATTCTATGCCGAAACCACATGGAATGAAGTCATTCTAAAATCTATGTGCTCTTTTACATGTAAAACTGTACAAAGAAAGCAATGAGAACAATAATGCAGCAACGAACAAAATGCATACTTTTAGAGCTGCCTTTCCCGCCGTGCTCCTCGTCTTGGATGTCGTCGTCGTCGATATTGTTCTCCTTGTCACTCAGTACCAGCGATATCATTGTGATCGTCTTGCCGAGACCCATGTCGTCAGCTGAAACAAATTCTACGTTTAAATATTGTGTCAAAGAGACATAATGCTATTATTTACAAGAGAAATCTAAAATATATTTTAAATCATACATATGAGTTATTTACATTGCTTTTTTGCTAGCATACTATAAGACACGCAGCCAGACGAATACAGGAATGTAGAAGGAGGAGGAGTGGAGCCAGTTACCGAGAATGCCGCCGCAAAGCCGCTGCTTCACGTCAGAACAGAGAAGCGCGTGCAGCCAGTGCGACAGGTGTGGAGGAGTGCAGGAGGGGAGGAGCGTGGTGGAGAGAAGAGGGGGAGGAATGTAGGAGAGATGGAGGAGGGCAGGCGGGGAGCAGGAGTGCAGGACGGAGTGAGGAGGTAGAAGGTAGGAGTGAGGAGTTACCGAGGATGCCGCCGCAGGGCCGCTGCGTCTCGCGCCAGCGCAGCCAGGCGAGCGCGTGCAGCTGGTGCGGCAGCAGCTCGCTGCGGACGGCGGCGGGCCGCCGCGCCGCCTCGCTGTCCGCCGGCCGCGACGCCAGCGACGAGTGCAGGTGCCGCAGGCTCTCCAGGATCAGGTTGCGCTCGGCCATGTGCGTCGCCATCGCTGCGTACATACGTACATAAATAATCCGAACCCAAAAGATTAATATCTCTAAATCATTTGATGTCAAAACATTCTTACCTTGTTTGCCGAACATTCTCGGTTGAACAGCGTTACTGGCCTTCTGTATGTCGTCCCATGATAGACCCTTGTCCATGATCTCTCCGAAACCATCTTTGGCGATGTCCTCAGCAGTTGGTGAATCTGTAAAGTTGAACGATGTGAGGTAAATATTCACCTTGAAATATATTGAAAGAATAAAACTTATAAAATATCTAATTAGTAACGAATGCCTCTTTATAGCCACATTCTCAGTGTTCTCACCGTACACTCTAATTTGCAATGACTCCACACTTTGCCTTTGATTTGGGTACTCTCTATTGTTATTAAAAATATGCATATAAAGACTTTCCACATATCATATATTCATTGGCAAAATTATAATAATTTTCAAGGGCTTGGGTCTTTAAAAGAAACACATATGTACCCTCATATGTTACATGTACACAAAACCTGGCTTGCATCATGGAACGAGTACCAGACAATTTCAGGGTGGACAATTTTTTTTATGCAACTTACAATGACAAACAAGCTGACGGCCCACCTGATGGATAGTGGTAACCGTCTCATATAGACATGAGCAGTATCATAGACATAACAGAGTATACTGTTTCGCCCATGATACCCGCCATTTATTGCCATTCTTGAGGACTAAGGTGTTATTTTATTCTAAGGTTCAGAGAATCTATGTTGTAAATTTTAATGGAATATGCTCGAAAAGAATTAGTAAAACAATAATACAGATGATGGATGTGAGAGATGAATGTAAGCATAAATAAGAAAGAACAGCTCTGCTCTCAGATTCACTCTCAGATTAACAACCTGGAAATTAATATCCGGGCCTATGGATATAAAGCGAATGATGTTAAGAGAATGATATTTGTAGAATGTAAACGTTTATTAATACAGTAATAATAGTAATATAATAGTAAAGAAGGAGAACAATAGAAAATATAAAAAAGGTATAATATTAAGACGATATGTGTGCCGTGGCGCCAACAACAACATTCCTCACATATACGCATGCGCGGCCTGCGCGCGCAACCCGTAGTCGCCGAGCGCCTGCGCGTCCTGCGCGCGCATAGGTACATCAAACAAGCTGCGTGCGCGACCGACCGTATTACATATATATATAAAATATTTACGCTTGTCTGCGTGTTTTTATAAAATAAATAAAATATATAATTTTATATGTATGCTACAGATACTCCACAAGGGGAAGCAACAGAAAAAAAATATGGCTGGCCCATTGACATTTCATTCATTCCTTTCAACTTCCTTCAATTTTCCTTATTAAAACTCTTAATTCTTCTAAAGATATTCTGTGATATATATACATATATCCACAGCAACAATAATTACTATTAATTAGTTACTTGGAAATAAAAATCAATAGACTAATCACATAACTTGAAGACCATTATCCAATGTGTTGTGTTGTGTTTGCATGGCTGTGTTTCGGTTTGAGGGTGGCTTATGGCGTGAATTTACAGAGTACAGAGGAACAACACCTGAGTCCTCAGGAATGGCAACGCATGCGGGGTATCATGGGCGAAACAGTACACTCTGTTATGTCCATGGTACTGCTCATGTCTATAGGCGACGGTTACCACTTTTCATCAGGTGGGCCATCAGCTTGTTTGCCATTCTAAGTTGTATAAAAAAAAGTGGAAAAAAGGGTCTAGAGTGGCAAGACCGTATAAGTATGGAGTGACGATCTCAAGTCCATGGAAGCGACCAATGTTCAACAGCGGACGACGAATGAATGAAATGACGATGGTCGATTACCTGGTTCGACGATCATGTTGGCGACCTTGTCCCCCTGGCGGCGCACCTCGGCCTCTAGTCCAGTGAGCCGCTGGATCAGCTTCACGCCACCGTCCGGCAGTGTGTTCACGTCCATGTTTTCCAGGAGGTACTGTATAAATATTGGTATATTTAAATAGATAAGCTTAATAGAGGGAGTTGTTGTTATTGTTATGTTACTGCTCATGTCTATAGGCGACGGTTACCACTTTCCATCAGGTGGGCCGTCAGCTTGTTTGCCATTCTAAGTTGTATAAAAAAAATATAAAGGTTGAGATAATGTACCCTGATATTCTGCAGGTCCTCTTTGAGCCCATTCAATTTGCTGAGCTCATTTTCACGGACATGTTTCTTCACATATACCACTTGGTTGGGATAGCTCGAGGGCACCAAGTACTGTTTGATCTCATTATCCTTCGATTTGGTCTCCTGTTTTATTTTTGGCGAATTTTTAGGTGACTTCTTCTCCACTTTCACCTACAAGAAAAACAATTGCAGTAGTTAACAGTTATAATATTATATCCAAAAGCTGGCGAATGTTAAGGAATGTTATGAAATCAATACAATTACATGGGGGGAAAGGGATTGTTAGTAATGGGGAGGTTAGTCCCCATCGCTATCAATATACCCTATCAGGTCGACCGTGGTTCCCCCTGGAAACCATCGTGACTAATTTATCATTGAATTCGTCACGATGGGCTAACTGACCTGCCTTTTCATCCTCACTAATCATCTCTCACTGGTGCCCCACTAGTGTATACCGTTAGCGCCGGTGGGGATATCATTCCATTATCATCCATCAAAAAAAAAATACAATTACATGCATACGGGCATATGTAGTAATATGAAAGAATAAAAACTCTATTGTTCCCTTCAAGAATTACAGATTACAGATGTATACAAAAAGTTGCTAACTTAATTACAAAAAGCAAGATAAAGTGCCAACAATGGGCGACATTCTCAAATTCAAATCATTTTTATTCTAAATAGACTTTTTTACATTTTACAAGCACTTTAAAATCGTCGTTTTCTTTATAAATCCACTATACGATTCGGAAAGTTGTTATCTGTTGAGAAGAGCCCGTAAGAAACTCAACAGTTACTCTTTTAAATCTCTGTTAACATTATGTGTATTTACTTAAAAGTACTGTCTAAAAATGGTCGTTTAAAGCCTATGCGTAATCAACTATCCCAAATATTATTTGTGGTCGGCGTAATATGTTTTTATCCATATTACAAAAAGATTTGGCTTTAGTTTTACAACCGACCGCCTGCCTGACGTCAACCCTCTTTGGGACAATTTAACATCACTCTATTTAATACATAATAATTATTAAAATAACCAATAAAGATTTGTAAACCAACAAGTAGAAGTCACTTACATTCTCTTAAGAAACAAAAAATTAATAATTTTAAATTTTGTACATAAAATTAACACTCACGTCTTTAGGGTTTCGAGGCATTGTGAATTATTCAAAATGGTACATTAAAATTTTAGCAATATGTAATTTACACACACAAATTACAACAAATAAAATAATTTGCAATTCTATTTAATAAATATTGGCACTCGACTAGCACATTTGAACTCTGCTTCTGTTATTTAATCTACCCTCTGTTAGCAAAGATAAATCGTAATAAAATATCTATGGAAAGTACCTACATTTTAACTCATAACCAGCGACATTGTATGAATCGGTAGATAAATGTTGAAGATGCGCAAGAAGTATTTAGGCATTGTATTTATTTATTCCATTATACTGCCTACCCCAATAAAGAATGGTAGTGTAATGTGTATTTTTTAACAATCATTTTATACTGTTAACGCCTTCTTCTACTGGGGTAGACAGAGATCATAGAATACCATTTAGTTTAGCGTTTCTGCCCTATCTTAATATATATAATTCATATATGCTAATCCCCGAACGTGCTCTACCGATTTTAATGTAATTTTGTAATGTGTATTGTTTGTTCCAACTTGAGTATATTTCTTATTATCTCTTTCTTTAGTCTTTTAGTCTTTTCTATATCTCTTTCTTAGTATATTTCTTCATTTATTCCGATAATAAAATATTTCCAGTAATGGGGTAAACAGAGTTTGCTAGGTCAGCTAATTAATATTATAAAGAAAACTACATACATACATACATACATATCTGTCACGCCTGCCTCCCATTAGGGTAGGCAGAAACAATGGAACGCCAAATGCTTCGATTCATACAAACCTCTTTTCAAAGATTCAAAGAAAACTATCGGCAAAAAATTACTGAATATTTATCTACTATTTTTTTATATACCACAAAAATGGCAAATAAGCATAAAGCCCGTCTGATCATAATTGGTTATTGTAGCCTTTAAATGCCTGCAATACTATTGATAGTATTGCTCCTAGGAGCCGATTCTGAAAAAAACATTAATATACCCTTTTTTTGAAGAAACCCATACTGTAGTCTCTAAGGAAAACTTCGGCAGGGAGCTCATTCCACAGCCTGAGCGCTCATGGGAGAAAATCCCTTTGAAACCGCACTGTACGTGACCATATAGGTTCAAGCGTGTGAGGATGAATTCTTTGTCGATGGCATCTTTACCAGAGGGAGATTTTGTACAAAAGTCGATTGCTCGGGTACCTCTGTCCCATTCGTGTTTCTACCGTGAAGCAGTTGTGTTTGCATGGCTGTATTTCGGTTTGAAGGGTATGATAGAAGGGGATATGGCGTGAATTTACAGGATACAGAGGAATAACACCTGAGTCCTCAGAAATGGCAACACATGTGGGTTATCATGGGCGAAACAATATACTCTGTTATGTCCATGTTACTGCTCATGTCTATAGGCGACGGTTACCACTTTTCATCAAGTGGGCCGTCAGCTTGTTTACCATTCTAAGTTGTATAAAAAAAATATCATTTCAAACAATTCCTCATAACACAATCAGTTATACAAGCGGTAGAATACACAAAGGGAGACAAAGTCTTACAGTAGACTTAAGAACTCGACAAAGCCTGTGGGCTGGGGATTGTCGACTATTCTCATAGCTCGTCTTTGAACCGATTCAAGAGGACCAATATACTTCTCAATGTACTTATTATGATTATTAGACATCAAGTATATTGATCCATTTTATATTAATATAATGGAAATAAAAAATCATCAGTACGCACCTCGTCTTCATCATCGCTGCTCAATGCTATAACCTCTGGACAGCTGTCTATTATTGTCACCTCATCATCTGTAATATTTTCTTTGCTTCTAGTCTTTACATTGGTAGCATTTAAATTACTTAACACTTTATTTTTAAGCATATCTGCTTTATTAGGGTTCAATTTTTCTGAATAACTATTATCTGCATTACTCAACTTTCTAGCTGTAGAATTTAAATCTTTATTTATTGACCACTTGGATACATTTTCAGTTGCAGATCTGTTCAGATCATTTGTGATATCATTGAGAGGACTGGAGAAAGGGGAACAAGTAATTCTAGATGTGTCATTGTCAATTTCAGTCTTTTCTGGTGTTTTTATTAATGAACTGGTGATCTGTGGCAAGTCTGTTAGGCTGTCTGTGGAGCCTTCCATTGTTTTCTGACGACTCTAAAAAAATATCACAGCATTTATATAATATATATACATTATCTATCATCATCATCATTTCAGTCATTGTTCGTCCACTGCTGGACATAAATCTCTCCCATGGACTGCCATAAAAAACGGTCCTAAGCCACGTGCATCCACTGACTTCCTGCAATGCATATACTCCCTCATATACATCCCTCATATGCATTATCTATAATAAATATAAATAGCAAGAAAATCTAGACAAAATAATGATTAATTTAATGAGTTTGATAAGTACTTACATGAAAATAGAATTAAATTATAAAAAATAAACATTATTATTCGACGAAGGAATAATTAAATGACAAAATAAGTACTTACATGATATAAATATGACAATACTAATTTTTTACAATGAAATATTGTTATAATATTTCGTATTTATGTGACTTGATGTATAAAAATAATGAATTAACTACAAATTTATACATCGAAAACGACAAGGCCTTGTTTGAGATATTTATTGTAATTTAAAATAATTTTGTACCCATGTTTTAGATAAAGGAATTGAATTATTAATCAAATTGTAGTTATAAATGTACAAAAATAAAAATATATAAGGGGTTTTTTTTTATGTGTGAAAATAATATGGTAACCCCGCCTGCGCTAACGGGATACGCTGGCGGAGCACCAGTGAAGGGTGATAGATGAGAATGAAAACAGGCCAGTTAGCCCATCATGATGAATTCATCAGGAATTAACCATGATAGTTTCCAGGGAAAACCGCGAGGAGCTCGACCTGGTTGGGTATATTGCTAGCAATGGGATTCTCAGTCTCCATTACTAACAATTCCTTCTCCCCTCTATATAAGGGAGTTATTATTAAGCACAAAAATAGTTGCTTCATTTAGGCTATTTTTTGTGTTATAAATATCCGATTAGGATTTTAAATCCTTATCCTTTATCCAATATTAAATCGGAGAAAGCATAAGAAAAATTCACTATATTTAGTACTATAAGTGCATTAGCAAAATTATCTATACAATTAATTAAAGCAAACATTTTATACTTGCCTCATCCGACTGAATAAAATCTGAATCATCACTGTCCTGTCCGTTGTCTTTCGGTATCACGCCCATGATACTCATCCGGGTGACTCGCGACAGCACCATTTGATCCTCATCTGGCCCATCATCTGTGTCATATTCATCACTAACTCTGTCCTCTTCGGAAACATCATCTTTTTTATGAGATTCGTCATTGTTAATATTGACACTTTTTTCAATTGCTTCTTCTTTTTCTTCTGTGGTTTTTCTGACCTCATCATCTCTTTCATCATCATCATCAGCAAAATTATTGACGTCATCATAACTCGTATCATGGCTGTCAATCTTGCCACTGTCAATCTTTAATGGAGTGTCTTTGAAACAAGTCAATTTCCTATGTCTATTATGTTCTATTACAATAGAGTTTTCTGTATCAGAATCTATAAGGATCATACGTTTCTTGCCCTTTTTTACGATGAACGAATCTGAAGTATCGGATTTTGACTGCACCGATAAACGCTTTGGCTGTTCAGGTGATGATTGTTCTGTCAATTTTAAGATTTTTTCATCATCATCATCATCATCATCATCATTTTAGTCGTTATTTGACCACTGCTGAACATAGACCTCCCCTAAGGACTGCCATAAGGAACGGGGCCGTTTCTTATGGCTGTTTACAATTGGGGGAATTTTGCCAGTAGTTGCCACGCTTGGCAGACAGGTTGACAAACGTAGTTAGCTTTTGGTGATGTTTTAAGAGAGACGCTGCTGCCCATCCCTCGACTATTAAGTTCTCTAAGTCGCCTTTTACGACATTAATGAAGTTTTTTTTTACAATCTTATAACTAATAGTATTAATAAGTACTGTGGTACCTAATTACCAGATGGAGACTTTGTACAAACGTCGTTTGCTCGGGCACCTCTGTCCCATTCGTGTTTCTATCGTGAAGCACTTGTGTTTGCATGAATGTGTTTCGGTTTGAAGGTTGGGATATGGTGGTGAATTTACATGGTACAGAGGAATAACACCTGAGACCTCAGGAATGGCAACGCATGGGAGGTATCATGGGCGAAACAGTTTACTGTGTTATGTCCATGGTACTGCTCATGTCTATAGGCGACGATTACTACTTCCCATCAGGTAGGCTGTCTAGAATTGTCTGCCTTTCTAGGTTGCATAAAAAAAGTTTACTATTATAATCCTATGGAGAAAACATATTAAATATTAAAGGGTATCTATCTATCTATCTAATAGCTACTAGATATCCTCCGTACCATATAATATGTACTATACCAGAAGTAATAACAATTGATTTAACCATTAAAGAGCCAAGAGGTAACAAACATACAAACAAACTCATTTTCACATTAATAATATGAGTAAAAATATTTTCACAGCCGGAACCTACCAGAACAGTATGCATGCAGTTTGACATCTACATCTGACATGAACTATACTTTAAACGAAGGGTTGCATGGCTTTGATTAAATTTGGCATACAAATAAGTCTTATTTTTATGTGTATTTATGTATTAGGTGGGCCATCAGCTTGGTGGCCGTTTGCCATTCTAAGTTGTATAAAAAAAAATGTTTCATTATCATCTAAGACATATATTTACAGGAGTTCATAGTAGTGTAACTAGACGATCTCTATACATAGGAGATATTTAAAAATAGATTTTTCTTTATACAACTTAGAATGGCAAACAAGCTGATGGCCCACCTGATGGAAAGTGGTAACCGTTGTCTATAGACATGAGCAGTACCATGGATATAACAGAGTATACTGTTTCGCCCATGATACCTGATAGATGATGTGAGTGCTCTTTATAAGTGCAGCAGAAGCAAAAATAATAATTCCTCTGTCTATTTAATTGGTTTTCCTGCTTCTGAAATCCATGTGCACAAAATAGGGGCCATAAAACTAGTAGACAATAACATAACATAAAAAGAATATTTTTCCTGCATCTTATAATAGTTTTAAAAAATAATGAATTTTAAAATTACCTTCATCTGAAGATGTGACAATCTTGCTAGTAGAGGTATTCAATTGTCTCCTAATACTCGGGCGAAGTGATCTTCTATTATTTGCCTCTAATTGGGATAAAATAGTTAATTTTATTATTATTATTAATTATCATTAATTTTTAATAACTTACTTTTTATTATAGTTTCAGCATACCTGGCCGATTATATCTGCTTCCAATTATAAAGAAGTTCATAGCCCACCTGATAGAAAGTGGTAACCATCACCTGTAGACATGAACAGCACTATGGGGGGAAAGGAATTGTTAGCAATGGAGTTTGACAGCCCCATTGTTAGCAATATGCCCTATTAGATAGACCTCCACACGGTTCCCTCTGGAAACCATCATGAACAATTCTTGTTGAATTCATCATGATGGGCTAACTGACCTGCTTCATCCTCACCTATCATCCTTCACTGGTTCCCCGCCGGTGTATACTGATAGCGCAGGTGGGGTTACCATTCCATTATCTTCTATTAAAAAATAGCACTATGGGCAAAAAAGTAGGTTTTCTATATTCTGAACATTGATTGTTTGCTGTATACATGTTTTTCAGTTTGAATAGTAAATAATAAGTATGACAGTGAAATTGATGGTGTGAAGGAACTTCAGTTCTCAGGAATAACAATGAACGGTGACTCTTGATTATTATCACAGTACATATTGTGATGCTCATTTGTTATTAATATTTAAAAGAAACAGTTACCCTCACTTTTCCAGGTAGGCCATCAGCTTGTTTATGACATTCCATGTTTCTAATATTATATACAAAGTGAGCCCAAGCAATACATAAAACTAATAATCTATCTAAACTATAGATAACAGGAATTTCATAAATCAATAATTCAAAAATAATAAAAAATTTTGAACTCCCTTATTAATCTTTCCCTTAACAGATGAACAAAAAATTTTATGCCTCTTCTACTAGGTATCTAACTGATGAAGGTGCAGAATTTATTATTTTTAAATCCAAATCTATTTTATGAAAATTTTTAATCATACTGGTAGAATACTTTAAAAGAACACCAATGATTCCTTTGTCACTCTACATTGTCTATGTGCAGAGTGAAAAAGGAATCATTAGTGTCATAATGTAAACTATGCACATTACCGTCATCACTGCTGGATATAATGTGGGTCTCTACCACACTACTTCTTCTGAGTATACTATTGAGCCCTTTCTGATGTGTGTTTATAGGTTGTTCAGATTCGGCTAAAATAAAAAAAAATTAAAATCATATGATCACCATCACATCAGCTGTTAACTGTTCACTGCTGGACATAAGCCATCCCCTATTAAAGCATTTTGCCAGTAGTAGCCACAGTTAGAAGGTGGGTTGGCAAACACCATTAGGCTTTTGGTGATGTTTTAAAAGGTATGTTGCTGCCCATTCCTCTATCGTTAATTTCCACTTGTCTGTTACACTTAACACCTACAGGAAAGGAAGGGGTGGTCCACCCTATGCTGGGACCACACGGTAACAACATGCTAACCTATAAATACATAAATAAGGATCTCCTGCTAAGAAAAGAATATTAATTTACTTTCAGCAAGGTGAGCAGGTGGTTTGGTAAAGATTAATACTTTATCATCACCAGATTAAATTAATATGCAGCCACATAGCTAGGTATATATATATATATATATATATATATATATATATATATAGTTTTATTTCATATAGTTTTATTATCAACCCTAATGGGATGAAATTGTGCAACCCAAATAGTGAGTAAATAAGGAAAATAGATTTTTATTTATTTAGTTTTAGGCACTATAGCACCACTTACTATCATTTAAAAAAAGCACTAGTTCTGCTGTGAAAGTTTGTATAGATGTTTATATGTTTGTTAGTTGTTTAACTATTGTGATTGACTAAACAATGACACTGAAACAGCTGAACACTTTTGAATGAAATTTAGCACACAAGAATTTATATCTTTACTATAAATAGGATAACTTATATACTGAGTTATGATTGCAACAACACAAAATAGAGTTAATCTATACTAATATTATAAAGAGGAAAAATTTTATTGTTCATTTTTAATAGATAAATCCAAAAGCTACTCAACCAGTTTTGAAATTTCTTACATCTATAGAAAGCTATATTATGAGCGAGTAATATATAGGATATATAGTATTTTCTATCTACCCATGTAAAGCAGGGGAGGATCACTAGTTACCCAATAAGCTAATTGTTGTTATTATTAAATAATGACAAAATATTGAAAAATATAAATTATGTACAATCTGTATTAGATTCTTCAGATTCCGCTACATAAACCGTTTGATTTTTCACAACAGATTTCTTTTTAGTTTTAAAAGAATCATTTATTATTATACTACTATCTATAACTTCTGAATCAGAGTCACTAATCTCTTCGGGATTGTCACGGTACTCAAAAAATGAGCTATCCATTATATTATATAATTATTCGTATATAGCATAAATATCTGTCACAAAATTTCAAATAAAAATATTAAACAATATTTTTATTACAAACAAAATAAATCACATTTTCAAAACGAAAATGTCGTTGTTAACTCAGATTAACTAATATTTTAGCACAGAGCAATTTTTCTTAAAATCTCTATACAGTTACTATCATTAATCTATGTGTTTGTATGCCTTTATCTATATAAATATCTTCACACCAAATCCCAATCTAAATTTATAGGCAAATCTAAATTTTGAAAATAGTAGACGCTATAATGGCCATTTGGATTTGAATAAGATATATAAAAGGTTACACACTTCCATTGTTTCTGCCTACCCTAATGGGAGATAGGCGTGACAGATATGTATGTATGTATGTATATAAAGGGTTAAGATGGTACGGTTGCTATGACATTTATGATATTAGTACCATTTATTACAATCTAATGCTGTGGTACTGTAAAACTCACAATTTTACTGTTAAAGGGCGTTGTAAATAAACTTATTTTTGTAATTTAGTTATATATTTTTTCACAATTCACAGTCTAACCCGGAAAATAAATTTCGAATAAAACTTGTATAGCATTTACCATATGCAGTATGTAATAAACTTGATAAGGATAGTATTTGTAGTAATTACTCGCTTTGTGATATTAATTAGAAAATAACTTGTTCCTAAACATAAGAAAATACGTGAAATCAGATATTGGTAATATTTTTACGTGCAACACTAAGTATTGAAATAAAACCCAATTTGAATAAATGCTTAAAATAACTTAAGAAGACTTAAAACAGGTTTTCATAACATTGTGCTATGTTTCGTAATGTAAATTATTTGTAAATGTAAATTTAGATAGTCATATCATTGATGAATGGAGTCTTGCGGGAGATTTTTTTTATGTAACTTAGAATGGCAAACAAGTTGCCGGCCCACCTGATGAAAAGTGTACTACTTATTATATAAAATATTTAACGATAAAACAATATTTGTTTTATCTTTAAATATTTTATTATTATATATAGCGACAAGATATATATAATTATTATAAATTGTAATCAATTGAGCAATACGATTGTTTACGACCTCTTTCCTACAATTATCATATCAGCTGTTATCTTTTCACTGCTGAAAATAGGGTTCCTCTATAAAGAGGGTTTTGCCCATAGTAGCCACACTTGGGTATTTTAAATTTACATAAATGATCCATTATCACGTTGCGTTATGACTATCAATAGTGGAAGTATGGATTAAAATAATACAAAGTTTTTTTTCCAAATATACATTATAATGTTAAATGAATTCAAATATAATCAAAATATAAACTTAAAACAATTATGAAATACGACCAATAGAAAAGCATAATTAACTATTACAAAATTAATTAAAAATTGTACACCACATGAAATTAAAATAACTATCATCTTATTAATTGAATATTCTACTAGTAAATCTGAACATGTTTTTTCCAAAGAAACATGGATTGAATCATGATAGAAATTCAGAGACTCCGATCATCCGTTTGATTTTCATCAAATTAATACAAGAATCACAAAAATTTTTGTTGTTTTTCGCCCAAAATTTCTTTGGGAAATGTTCAGGTCCACTGATAGAACACTAGTTTCAAATTCAAGCAAAATACCAAATATATAATTAACAGATTATTATAAATATTATCAATTAAATTATAATTATATCATGGTTGGATAGTAATAATAATAAAATACATAACTTCATACAATAATAAGCAATAATCATAAAAAGCAATAAAAAAAAACTGCTATATAAAGTTGATTAAGAAATGTCTAATTTATAGTAGTTGTAAATAACTTAAATCCGAGGAATGTTATCAAATAGTCATGTAAACAGTAAAATTAATATTTTAGTCATAATCTGTCTGGAACATATGTCAAAATTAGTAAAGTCTGATTTCAATATTACACTTAAATACTTTATTACCTTGTCAATTAACATGTTAATTTCCAAATAATCAATTTATAATTTCATATTTATTTTAACGATGTGGGGAACTAGCCCTGTAATTATTAATTTATATATATATATATTAAGCAGCGGTCAAGCTAGACAGGATTTTCTTTCCCAGGACATTGGACGTTGTTTGCAGTATAACCATTGCCAACTGTGTTATATCACCATATTGAGTGAGAAACAGTGCTGCTTTCTTATAGTCCTCTAGTCCCAATCCAGCTAAATAATCATAAACAATATCGAAAAGTTCAGAAAGTTTAGACTTGATGTCATTCCATATTTCTCTCATGGATACAACTGAAACAAATTAAATTAACAATGTTGAAATAAATACTTATTTCTGTCCACCACAAAGAACATCTGCTATTGTATATTAAATCTTTTAATGTATCCAATATAAATTATGTACAATAAAGATTTTACAATATAATACTAAGAACTTAGTTTGAAGTGATACAGCGAAAATAAGTTTTACAAAGTCCTTATTAATATTATATATGAGGAAGTCACTTTGTTTGTTTTTTGTTACCTCTTAGCTCCTTAACGGCTTAAACCAATTTACTATGAAATTATATAATGAAATAAAGATACCATACATTCTATTTTTCATCTATTTTTTACTTATTTCATTTATATCCTGGTAACACAAAGTCATGGGTAAAAATTAAGTATACATAAAAATTGAATTATCTGTAGGTAAGTTCTATTAAATATTGTGCAATATATTAAACAAAATAAAAATTTAACCAACACCTACACATTATTTTAAATGAGAACCTTCAGTTTATAAAAAAAAAATGTAAGTAGCTAGCCAGAGACGGATTAACTTCAACCAGAGGGAGAATTTGTATAAAAGTAATTTGCTTGGGTACCTCTGTCCCATTTGTGTTTCTACCATGAAACAGTTGTTTGCATGGCTGTTTCGGTTTAAAGGGTGAGATATAGCAGTGAATTTAAAGGATATAGAGGAATAACACCTGAGTCCTCAGGAATGGTAACACATGGAAGGTATCATAGACCAAACAGTATACTCTGTTATGTCCATAGTACTGCTCATGTCTATACGCGACGGTTATCACTTTTAATCAGGTGGGCCGTCAGCTTGTTTGCCATTTTTAATTGCATAAAAGAAACATTTTGAGTTCATTAGGTAATTCATGTCTCGTTCAAAAAAATTTTGTTTTGCCAGTAGTTGCCATGCTTGGCAGGCGAATTGGCAACCGCAGTTAGGCTTTAGAGATATTTTAAGAGGGACGCTGCTGCTCATCCCTCGCCCTCCCTTAGTCGATTCTTACGACACCAACGGGAAAGAAAGGGATGGCCTATTTTATATATATTACGATATTTAGTATACTATACAGTAAATAAATAATAATTAATTACCAATGACACCAATACCGCAGGCTCCCCCAACAGCGCCACCTACAACGGCTCCCACTTTACCACCATAGTGGCGACCAATAAGTGTACCAGCTACCGCCAATCCTGTTGTCACAATTAACGCACCCTTCGCCCTGTTATCGTTCAACACTATACGAAAGTCAAATTTATCACAAATCGTTAATATTACATTCTCCAACGACGTAGGATCAAAGGGCAACCCACAGGAGTTGGATCTACGTGGACACAATTCGTATTCACTATCTGAATCTGAAAAACAGTTATTGTTTGCCATTGTAACAAAGACGTAATATTTTGTTTAAAACTAAATTTTTTATTTATTTAAAAGTTTTTAATATAATCACAGTCGTCCGGGAGTAAGTAGGCCGATAAATCAAATAAATAAAAATATGTTAGTGTAATGATGGTAGATAGTTATTTCATGTAGGTATAAGAAGGCGAGATAAAGGTGAGGTATTTTTAGAACATAGACAAATCATCTATGGATTGGAATAGAAATCTCAGAACGCAAATTGATATGAACTCCATACATGGTCAAATATTATTTTATATTAATTCAATTCCTTTCTATTGAAATAAACTTGTTTAAAAGGATTTTTAAATTGTATTATTATTATGAATGCAGCTTTTGGGAGTTGATTTTCTGTTGAATTCTATTGAATTAATGTTCTGCTGAATTATCTGTTGAGGAGAACCTGTACAAAACTTAATATTTACTCCTTATATCTCTGTTAACTATATGTGTATTTATTTTAATGTATAATGTCTAAAATTACGTGGTCGTTAAAACTTGTGCAGGATCGAATAACACTGTATAGTATGTAATAGAGTTTGTTCAATAAGTATTTTTTATACAAATTTTAAACTTATTGAAAGGTATATCTAAAATATAATTCAATATTTTATTATAATATTTAATACCTATAATATTTCCATAAAAGATCAATTAACTTTTTTAAACTATCACATTATGAATGAAATTCAGCACATATTTATTTATGTACATACATTATTTATATACATTTACGTACATTTATTTGTGTACATGGCGTGAATTTACTGGGTACAGAGGAATAACACCTGAGTCCTCAGGAATGGCAACGTATGGGGAGTATCATGGGTGAAACAGTATATTCTGTTATGTCCATGGCTCATGTCTATAGGCGACGGTTACCACTTTACATTAGATGGGCCAACTTGTTTACCATTCTAAGTTGTATAAAAAAAAAACATATTTCCAATATTTATGTATGTATTTAAAAAAAAAAAAGCGTACTTAAATTGAGCTGATTAACTATTTACATAATCAAAAACAAGGAAAAATATTTTTCAAATATACAGGTATTTGTGATATAATCCAGAAACCTATTAGCAACATGCATACAATTTTTTTTAAACCACTGAGGTGGCAACTAGCAAATTAAAATGAATAATTGTCTTTTGTTGTATTCTTTAAGAAATTAAAGGGAACAGCAAATATAACAGATTTAAGATAGAATATTATTACCTATATTTGTAATGAAAGTAATTTTAGTTTCAATAGAACATTAACAAAACAAGTTGCTAGGCAACGCACAGATAAAGAAGAACACTATTATCGTTAGACAAAGATCTCTTCTTAACAGTATTAATAGTAAAATTTTCTTTTATGTGACTTTCATTTTGAGATTGCACTAGGTATATTCTGCAAAGCAATAGCATTATCGCAAATAATTACAAATAATCGTAGACGTAGTACGTCATATTACATCCATGCTCATAGCATATTAGAGCTGTCAAAATTTCTATAATGACAATGACAGCAGCATATGACAGTATTCACATTTGACAGTGTCTATATGTTTACTATCACTACAGTTAGTAATTTCTATATGATTATATTTCTTGTCTTCAATTCTGTAAACAATAACAATTTTGTGTTTAAAGTTTATTTATAGCTATTAAATAGTTTTAAAATTACTAAACATAAAGACATATAAATTATGACTGAGGTGCAGTTACAGGAATTTAAGCTGGAGCCCGATTCGGAGCTTCGGTTTGAAGTGGAATCCAAAAATGAAAAAGTTGTACTAGAGGTATTACAATTATACACTTAAATTCTTATTTTTTAATAACATAATGGTGATTTTAATCATGTATGCTTATTTTCTTTATTTATCATAAATTCTTTTTAGGTTAAAAGCGGTTATGCTGAATTATTTGGCACAGAACTTGTAAAAGGGAAACCTTATGAATTTCATACGGGCGCTAAGGTAGCTGTTTTCACGTGGCACGGCTGCACTGTGGAATTACGTGGGCGCACCGAAGTCAGCTATGTCGCAAAGGAAACTCCAATGGTGTGATATTCTTTTTTTATATTGTTGGCAATTTTGCATGCTCAGTATGGCTATTTTTGGTTGTCAATTTTATTATGTACCAGTTTTTTTTACTTTGATTTCGTCTGTCTTTGACCGGGATATATTGATTAACCAAGAGCCTAGCCTATGCCCTAAAAAGCACAATCCTATCCCCTCTTCATCTCGAATACTATATATATGTCAAATTTCTTGTTGATTGCTTGAGTCATTGAACTATTAAGATGTGACTAACAAATAGTTATGAACAAGCACATAATGCATTCAGCTGTTGATGGGAAAACATTCTCTTTTTTTTTTATCACATTCATGAACCATATTGTCACTGTGTTCAGCCAGGATGGTATGGATAGATGTTGTGCTAGTTTAGTTGTCATATATTCTGCTTGAGACATATATTGTCATATATTCTTAAATATATCCAGTCTATCTTAATGTCAGGTGAGGGATCATACATATTCTCCTAATTTAGCATTCCCTAGCCAGTGTATATTAATAATAATAGTAAGCTAGCCCCAGTATGAAATATGAATATAATATTAATTTCTTTTCCAGGTTATATACTTAAATGTCCATGCAGCTCTTGAGCAACAGCGAGTAGCTGCAGAACAGGAGAATACACGGGGGCCTGTCACAATGATTGTGGGTCCTGGCGATGTGGGCAAATCCACATTAACCAAAATATTACTCAACTATGCCGTTAGAATGGGACGTAGACCAATTTATGTGGATTTAGATATAGGACAAGGCCATATCAGTGTACCCGGAACTATAGGTAATTTATTTTTGTTCATTTTAAAATTATAAAACACTTGTCCAAATATGTCACTTAATATAAATATTAAATATCTTATTAATATAAAGTTAGTTATAACTTTATCAAGTATGTCATTACCTCACATATCTTCAAAGATCGAGTGTATTTGAAACTATAATAAATAGAAAAAAAAAAATTATACATTGTATGGTTTTCAGGTGCATTATTAGTGGAAAGGCCAGCATCGATTGAGGAAGGATTCAGTCAGCAAGCGCCACTAGTGTATCACTTTGGTCACAAGTCACCTAGTGAGAATCAAGAGCTGTACAATACCATAGTGTCAAGATTAGCAGAAGTCATTACTGAGAGATGCGAAAACAATAAAAAAGGTGAGAGTCACATTCTTAGCTAAAGTGATTTTTTAAAATTCCTTCAAAACTATAATAAAAAATCTTGCTTTAAAAGAATAACTTGTCCCCGGATTCAGTTAATGGAGATAACCTCCAATTTATTAAAGTAATATACTATCGGGGCTTAAGGTGAGAAAAAGAAACGTGAGATGACGACAATAAAGAAGCAGGTATGTAGGTACTGTTTACTTGAAAAAATTTTTGATTGCATTGAGTCTAGATAGTGTATTTAAATATGTGTAAACAATGCGAAAATTTAAAATTAACTACTAATGATTTTTTGTAAAAGTTTCTTTCTCTATGTCTACTTCCACACCAATATACAAAAAGAAACTGGCATATAAAAATAATATATTTTAAAAATCGAATTTTTTTACAGCTGCCGCCTCTGGTGTAATAATTAATACATGTGGCTGGATCAAAGGACCCGGGTACAAGGTGCTCACACACGCAGCACAAGCTTTCGAGGTAGGTATATGATTGTAGATATTTTTTTAATTTTCATATTAAAATTCATTAAAAAATAAATATGTGGACTGTGACAGATAAAATAATGAATAACGGTTGTCTATGATAGATTCTAAAGAAAAAAATTTTGCAATAAAATTAATATATTGGAATTTTGGGTTATTATTCATTCAAAGTGGTCAACTTGCATTTATATTGAGAAATAAAACTTTTGTGTTCACATGGCTGTATTTTGGTTTTGGAAATGGCAATGAAATTACAGGATACAGAGGCATAATATCTTAGTCTTAGTGGGCTGTCAGCTTGTTTGCCATTTTATTTAAGTTGCATAAAAAATTAAACTAGGTACTGTATTGTTAATTAAACATTGCCTTTACTTCACTCTACTTTCCGTGTGGTCCCGCCATTGAATGGACCACCTATTCCTTTCCCATGGGTATTGTAAGAGACGACTAAGGGAACTTAATGGTCAAGGGATGGGCAGCAGCGTCCCTCTTAAAACATCACCAAAACCTATCTGCGATTACCAACCCGTCTGCCAAGTGTGGCAACTATTGGTACCCCCCCCCCCCCTCAATTCATATATATTAAACACCTGTTATGATTATAGTGTGTTTCTAATTTGTGCAGGTGGACGTGATATTAGTATTGGACAATGAAAGACTGTACAATGAACTCAAAAGGGATATGCCGAAGTTCGTCAAAGTGGTTTACTTGCCGAAAAGCGGAGGGGTGAGTACTCGATTGCTATTTGTCCCAAGATATTTGACACAAGACATGAGTTATATTAATTTGAGAGCACGACAGAGATAAAAGAGATGCTATGTATGGGATGCTATATATGTAGTGTTAGATTTATGTTAAAATTATGCTATTATTAATGCTATAGCGTAAGGTATTTGTGTATATTAAGTTTCTTTGAAGAAATATTGTTTATATTTATTATTAATAGTATAGATAGATAGATACTCTTTATTGTTTCCTCCAAAAGATTACAATAGTAAACTTATTATAAATATAAATAATTACAAGAAATAATTACAATGAGAAAACAATGAGCGACCTTATCGCTAAGAGCGATCTCTTCCAGACAACCTTTGGATGGAGAGGAGTAATTATAAACAATTTGGTGGGAGGCACGATGAAAAATTTTGTTAGTTCTAAATATGGGAGATAATATATGTGATATATTTCTTTTTTTTTTTTTCAATGGATGATAATGGAATAGTAACCTCGACTGCGTTAACGATATATGCTGGCGGGGCACCAGTGAGGGATGATAGGTGACCATGAAATGGCATGTCAATTAGCCCACCGTGATGAATACATCTGGAATTCAGCACGATGGTTTCCAGGAGGGACCACGGGGAGGTCGACCTGATAGGGTATATTGCTTAAAATGGGACTGGTAGTAACAATCAAAACAAACAAAACATTACTAACAATCCCTTCCCCCCTCCCTCCCTATGTGACATATTTATTCCAATGGTAATTGTTTATAAATATATCTGACTAACTTTTTATGGGGGAGGCCTATGTTCAGCAGTGGATAGTTAACAGCTGATATGGTGATGATGATGATGATGATGATGATACAATTTATAGTTACTATTATCGTTGTTTTTGTTCATCAGGATGTGAGTGAATCAGTTTCAATGTAACAAAACAATATATATATATATATACATATATTGTTAAAGGTCGTGGAGCGGTCGTCAACACAAAGGGCCGAGTTCCGGGACACGAGGATCCGTGAATACTTCTACGGGAAAAGGACGCCCTACTACCCGCACTCGTTCGACGTCAAGTTCAGCGACCTCAAGATTTACAAGGTAGAATAATTGAATTTAATTTCATTTTTAAGCTTTTTTTTTTTTACTAAAATAGAATAGAAATTGTCTCCGATAACATGGCACGCTCCTCCAATATCCAAAATATTAAAAGACCTCCTCTAACCAGACTGCTACTGAACATGTTTCCGCACAAACATACATACATATATATATTCGCACAAACATACATACATATACATAATATATATGAAAGTTGATGGGTGAAAATGGAATGGTAACCCCGCCTGCACTAACGGGATATGCTGGCGGAACACCAGTGAAGGGTGATAGGTAAGGATGAAAAGGCAGGTTAGTTAGCCTATCGTGATGAATACACCTGGAATTCAACATGATGGTTTCCAGGGGGGACCACGTGGAGGTCGACGAGGATTGGGTATATTGCTAGCAATGGGATTCTCAGTCTCCATTACTAACATTCCTTTTCCCCCCTAACAATCCTTTTTCACCCCCTCTGATGTGGGAAAATAATGAGAATGCGGTAGGTGGGTGAGTTGTTGCAGCAGTGTAACGTCGCCGTGTGGGAGGAAAGGATTGTTAGTAATGAGAAGATTTGTCCCCATTGCTATCAATATATCCTATCAGGTCGACCTCTACGCGGTTACCCCTGGAAACCATCGTGACTAATTTATCGTTGAATTCGTCACGATGGGCTAACTGACCTGCCTTTTAATCTTCACCAATCATCCTTCACTGGTGCCCCGCCAGCGTATACAATTAGCAGGCGGGGTTACTATTCCATTATCACTCATTAAAAAAAAAAACATCGCCGTGTGCCGCAGGTGGGTGCGCCGTCGCTGCCCGACTCGTGCATGCCGCTGGGCATGCGCGCGGAGGACGCGCTGACGAAGCTGGTGGCGGTGTGGCCGTCCGCCGCGCTGCAGCACCGTCTGCTGGCCGTCTCCTTCGCCGCCGCGCCCGAAGACGACGTGCTGCACTCCAACCTCGCCGGCTTCGTCTGCATGTAACTATCCATACCTCTCTTACTCTATACTAGCAGGGGGGAAAGGGATTGTTAGTAATAGGGTCTAATTTTCCCATTACTAGCAGTACACCTTATCAGGTCGACCTCCACGCGGTTCCTCTTGGAAACTATCGCGGTTACGTTGTACGCACGTGGTACGCATTACTAACGATTCCTTCTCCCCTAACAATGAAATGTTAGAAACAAACTCATTTGTTGCATTCCCACAGCACCGCAGTGGATATGGAGCGGCAGACGCTGACGATCCTGTCGCCGCAGCCGCGACCTTTGCCCAACACGGTGCTGCTACTATCCGATCTTCAGTACATGGACAACCATTAGCGGACACTTGGACGCGTTCCGCGCTGTACATACTCGAGCTCATGCCAGTGTTGCCTTATAATCGTTTAGTAACGATTGAGACCACAAATAATCGGTTATGTAATCGACAATACGATATAATCGTTTATTAGCAAATTGCACTAAAATATTATGGACTAGCTTTTACCCGCGATGTGCGTCGTTCGCGTGACCGAGATATGTCGACTGACTAGAATAAAAAGTAGCCTGTCTTTCTCCGTCTCATGTATTACGTGGAATTTGTATAAATTTTATAACAGTTGGTTATTAAAGGCTCAATAGTTAACAAACTAAACTCACATTAGACCGCTTTCTTAAGTATCAAATTATGTAATATACTAGCTCTATCTGGCGGTTGCTCTGTGTGCCAAATTAGAACTTTTTTTTATTTTTATTTATTTATTTATGTTTAGATATCTTGGATCCATTTTTTTTAGTAAGTGTACTTAAAAACCATTAAAAAAACACTGAAAAACATAAGCTACACGTGTTCCAAATTTAATTCAAATCCGTTTAGGAGTTTTTACTCCAAATTCATCATCTATCCTTTACAAACTTTGGCTTTATGTTAAATGAATTATTAGCAACCGATAGTAATAGAATGAGCTCCATGCCGAGGTTTTCCTAAGAGACTACAGCATGGGGTTCTTCAAAAGGGGGGTAAAGAGGTTTCTTCAGGGTCGGCAACGCGCGCGTAATACCTCTGGTATTGCAGGTATTCATAGGCTACGGTAATCACCTACCATCAGGTGGGCCGTATGCTTGTTTGCCACCTCAGTGGTATAAAAAAGTAATGTTACATTATTAGTTAATAATTGATTATATTGCTTAAAACTTCATATTGATTTAATCGACAGGACAATTGGTATTTGGATTGTGTCGAATGAAAACTCGATTATTTGATAAATCGATTATTGGGCAACACTAGTACACACTTTCATTGTTAAATATTAAGAGGAATTTAATTTGGTAAAATATAGTTTTAATGAAAAATACTACTCTTTTATTTAGTACATATAATCCTAGATTTAAGACCACGACTCAATATAAGAGAGGGAAAGGGGGAGGGGAGAAAGAGATAAACGTTATAAAACTCCTATAGCGTTCTCTATAGATTTTTCTTATATCCATACTAGCTTTACTCGCGAGTTCCGCGTGGCCGGAAAGAAAACGTAACTTATGTCCTTAGATTATATAGATAGAGCTTCGAGTAAATTTTTTATTAGCTAATTGTCAAATTAGTTGACTCGTTATTTATCAGTGTTCTATATACTTCCGCATACAATGTTTTTCGACGTATTATTTATAAATAAAATTAGTATTTACGCATTAAAAACATGCAGAAATTATAAGACAAACTAAATATACAAGATATAAAGGAATCACTCAATTATTTATCACGCAAAATTGTATGAAAAAGTTGGCCCGTTTTTCTCGAAGCATTTGTATACAAACACTGTCTGTTTGCGCTTGAAGGTGAGAAGCTCTTGGTTGAAATGAAATGCTTGTCCGTGCCTCAAGTTTTATAATAAATTAAAATAAATACAAAGGTGCGTGTAGTTCTATCCGTTAACAAAATTTGAATGTTTGACCTTCTAGCGGTTAAACGGTCTATATCTATGGTTCTAATATTGCAAGTACGAAAATTTACTTTTTATTAAAACGTCTATACTGCCAAATCTTGAACACTGTCTATCTAATCTAAGTCTACAGATATGTCCTCCATCCTGTGTAGTGCGTGTATACTAAATTTCATAGTTTATTTAAGCTGTTTAGGTGCTATAAGGTAATAAACAAGCCCTGGAGGGAAAGGGATTGTTAGCAATGGAGTTTGACAGCCTCATTGCTAGCAATATGCCCTATTAGGTCGATCTCCACGTGGTTCCCCCTGGAAACCGTCGTGAACAATTCTTGTTGAATTCTTCACGATGGGCTAATTGACCTACTATATCCTCTCCTATTCTTTCACTGGTGCCCCGCCGGTGTATACCGTTAGCGCGGGTGGGGTTACCATTCCATTATCATCCATTAAAAAAAATAAACAAACACTTTCCCATTTATAAATAAGGTTAGTTATAAATGGGACTTCCTTATACAAATAAATAAAAATTCAATGCAGATTTATATAACAATTTATTTAAAAAATTAGGAGGTAGGTACAATATGAAAGGAAGACTAGTTGATTTATATAAAAAAAAATTTTGAGATATTTAAATTAATCATTTAAAATTTAATTGAATCAAATTTACGTTAGTCATTATATAAAAATAAAATTAAAGTAATAAATATTAAAAGCTGTCAGCAAAGAATATCTAAGATAAAATACTATAATTGCCAAAAATGTATATTTATTTTTTTAACTAATCTCTGAGTCATTTTGATCCATAATATCGTCACAGTCGTAGAATACTGACGGATCTGACGAAGATTACATATAAAGATCCGTCAGTATTCTACGACTATGACGATATGTGCTATAACGTCATAGTCGTATAATTGTAATGGAATCTCAATTAATAAAAAAAAAATTGTTAACTGGATTATAATTACTAATGAAAACTCAATTTCTAAATTAAAGTTAGATTATGTAGTAACATTAAGTATCTATGTTCGAAAAGGCGAAAAAAAAATTACCATAGATAATAAATATATTTTTATTTTACCCATATTACTTTTACGAATTTTTTTTAAGGCAGAGATTCTTTATCTGGTTTTAGTGTTTATAAAACTTAAATATTCCGGTTATTAATATCTATCGCATATTTACAAAACACAAAAACTAATTAATCTCACATGACATCAACTTCTGAGCAAACTCGTAAAAGACGTTTTAAAATTTACCTCCATTTTTTGTTGAGAAATTTTCAATCCTCTTTTTTAATTACTAACTACTCGATTAAATCGATTTTTTTTTCTCTACTCTAATGACTATATTTCACAATTCCAAATATTATTGAATCTGTATTGATCATAAAAATTTTAGACATTTGCCCAAACTTTCCCGTTTCTTACACATATTTTAAATTCACTATCGGGACTAAACGGAGTGTTTTTGTTTTTTATTTCGATGTGGTGCAATCCATGTCGGAACGTCGGCAATAAAAGAGCAGTAACTACAGTCGAAGTTGGTACTATTTAGCTGCCAAAAAATCATTGCATTAAGTCCGGATAATGTTTTTAAAATACATATGTGTAAACAACGCGAAAGTTTAAAATTAACCGATTAATCCACTGCTGAATAAAGGCTATCTATTTTTTAAAACAGACATTAATTAAGATTATTTTTTATGATACTTAGAATGGCCCATCTGATGGAAAGTGGTAACAGTCGCCTATAGACATGAGCAGTACCATGGACATAACAGAGTATACTGTTTCGCCCATGATACCCCTCATGCGTTGCCATTCCTGAGGACTCAGGTGTTATACCTCTGTACTCTGTAAATTAATTATACTGAACTTATCGAGAAATGACCTCGCTAGAGGACATATTTATTGGTAACAACGAATATGTACGAAATATCTACTCATATAGTCTGTTTTAATAAAATTTAATAAAAACGTAACAATTTTTTTTTTTTTTTAATTATCACAGAGTAATCCTTTCCTTTTTTAAATAAAATCTATACTTTACAACATTATAAAGTGGAAAAATATGTTTGTAATTGATAATCTCAAAAACAACTTAAACGACTTTAAAAATTCTCTCACCTATAGAAATATACATTATTCGGGAGTGAAATATATTTTATTTTAAAAAATTCCATCTACTATTATTCTACTACATTATTATATTTTATACTATTATTAGTATTGCCAGCCTGAATCGCTAGTAATTTTTTTTTATACAACTTAGAATGGCAAACAAACTGACGGCCCACCTGATGAAAAGTAGTAGCCGTTGCCTATAGACATGAGCAGTACCATGGACATAACAGAATATACTGTTTCGCCCATGATACCCCCTATGCGTTGCCATTTCTGAGGACTCAGGTGTTATTCCTCTGTATCCTGTAAATTCACACCATATCCCACCATTCAAACCGAAACACAGCCATGCAAACACAACTGATTCACGGTAGAAACACGAATGGTTAGTTATGTGAGTTATGTTAGAAATGGTAGTTATTCATCATCTTCCTACCCTTATCCCAATCATTTGTGGTCGGCGTAATATGATGTTATCCATATTACAAAAAGATTTGGTTTTTAGTTTTACGACCGGCCGCCAGCCTGACGTCAACCCTCTTTGGGAAATGGTAGTTATTGACAAATCTAAACATTCAATCGATTTTTTTATAGCTGCCACTACTTGGACATCATCAAATTAACTTATGGCCGGGCCAATTATTCGTTTGCCTACATATTAATTTTTATTAAAACAAACTATAAAGAAAACGAAATATCCAAATTCTATAAAACGCCAATTAAATCCCGCGCTCTGTGATAATTAACTTTAATTCTGCTGCCTGTTCTTGGTGGTGTGGCCGCCGGTGGCGCTACGGTCGCCATTGTCTTTGACGTGCGCCTGCGCATACTTGATCGCAACACGCATCGCGTCCTGCACTAGTTGCTCGCAGTTTATCAGGCTCACCTGATTGTAAAGACATTAACTATATTAAAAGGTATCATGGGACAATATAAAATTAAACCAGTCTACATATGAAAATACATATATGCATAAAATTCTGCATTTAAAATTTTAATATATATACCGTATCCCACGTATACAATTTGATTATACAGTACGTTAATTAGCGTAACCCATCCCTTAAAACTAGTATTTTTTTGATGGGTGAAAATGTTATGGTAACCCCGCCTGCGCTAACGGGATACGCTGGCGGAGCACCAGTGAAGGGTGATAGATGAGAATGAAAACAGGCCAGTTAGCCCATCATGATGAATTCATCAGGAATTAACCATGATAGTTTCTAGGGAGAACTGCGAGGTGGTCGACCTGGTTGGGTATATTGCTAGCAATGGGATTCTCAGTCTCCATTACTAACAATCCCTTTCCCCCCTAAAACTAGTATTAGTATAGCATAAGTAGTAAAAGTACTAAAGTACAGTGTAGACACTGTCGTCCGCTGCGATCTAAACTCATCCCGTCTCAAACAAGTTTCAGCTACTATATTCTAAGGGATGGATGGATTACCGCTTTTAAGCCTGGGATAAGTGACAATTCTTATAGCTCGTCGTTGAGTACTGAATACGAGAGATATATATAGTGACCTTAGCGCCGGCCATCTCTGCATACAGCGTGCGATCGGCCGCGTCCGCATGCGTCAGCAGTCGCGCGCCGAACACCGCCGCCACGCAGCCCAGCCACCGCTCCGCGCTGAAAGACGGGCTCACCAACTCCTGCGCAACCGTTCATTTACTAGTTGGATTTCGCGGTTTTACTCGCTTGCTGTTGTACATGTTATCACATTTTCTATCTACAATTCATCATTATCATCATATCGGCCGGTAATTGTCCACTGCTGATCATAAACCTCCCCCTTAGGGGGTTTCAGTCAGTAGTTGTTTGACAGGCGGATAGGCTTGTGTATATGTAACTGCAGTAAGACTTTGGATATGTTTCAAGAGGGACACTGCTGCCCATCCCTCGACCGTTAAGCGCCCTAAGTCGCTTATTTCGACAACCACGAGAAAGGAAGCGATGATCTATTCTATACCGGGACCACACGGTCAATCTACAATTCCAAGATATCAATTAATATTTTCTTGCATCTATTATTCTTAAATATTTATCAAATTTATGTATTAGAGTTATTTTACCAACACTGAGTGCAATAGTAGATTACCGAGGCTTAACAATTATTACACTAACACTACATAAAAAAATATATTTAAAAACAAATGATTTAATGATTTATTCACATAATTGGCTCATCGTGGCGAATATACCGGGAATTAACCAGTGAGAGTTGATAGGTAAAGATGAAAGCAGGGTCGGTTAGCCCATTGTGACGAATTCCACGAGAATTAACGACGATGGTTTCCAGGGGGAACCGGATGGATTTCGACTTGATAAGGTGTATTAATAGCAATAGGGCTGTTAGATTCCATTATTAATAATTCCCTCCCCCTCAGAACTACTATAATAAAAGACAATAAAGGAGGTGAACCTGTGGCACCCGGCACGTGGCGAGGATAGTTCCTCCGGCGCAGCCCAGCAGCAGCGAGGGCGCGGGCGCTCCCGTGCCGTCCTCGGGCAGCCCGCTGGCGGCCAGCGCGGCCGCCAGCCCGTCGGCCTGCATCAGGTACGAGCAGCGCACGAAGTGGACCACGAACTGCCGGCCCGCCGCGCGCGCCTCCGCGAACGTCTCACGCACTTCGATCTCCGCTATCACTCTGCACATAATGTTTCTGGTAATATATCCATTCTTAGATCATATATAGATAGAGCATCGAGTATAAAAAATGGGTCACAAAAAAAAAACAGAACGTTTTGTTCGCATACTGTATGGGGCCGCTTGACCCGTTCGGTGAGCGTGGACTGTAGGGTGCTGGATCAGGCCGGAGAGAAACGACTATTCCTTTTCTTGAAGCTCCCGGTTTCGCTCTGAAGAGTTTCTCCTAGTTTCTTTGTCGGATTGGGAGTGCATGCCGCTCAACGGTAGGCGGCCTATCTTTATACCCGCCCGGTCGCACGATAACGTGTACCAACTCACACCGGTGAGTCTGTGCGAGCGGGACGGGGCGAGTGTGAGAGGGACGCGTGACCCTTCAGAGCGACACCATTTGGCGTCTATTTATTTATGTTATAATTATCCTTATTACTAGCATTTTTACAATTTTTCCTTATTTCTATTCGAGGGTAATAAGGACTCGACACAATAAATGTTTTATTTCACTTACAAGCTATAGATACATCATATAAAGGTCTATTTGAAATTAACAATTTAAACGATTAAAAACTGACAACTTATGCTAACAATTAGTGTATAAAAATAACTATAAAATATTGCTATAAACTATACATTTTTATATGAAGAGACTACAATGTCGCGAACACATACCATAGCTCTGAATTCTGCAAAAGTTTCGAAATATATTAAAACATGCATTGTGGCGTTGCCGATGTCCCGCCGACGGTAGATCAGTGACTGTTCATACACATATTACTTAGGTCACAGTCTGTGAAGACCAAACGCAAGCGCGCGAGTGTTACTTCGGCAGTTTATTGACAGAATGGTAGAACTTCCGTGTGGTATAACTGAGGTGCACCACCCTAATGGAGTACTAGCCTATACAGAGAAGTATGTGATCAACACTCACTGTAACGCCATCTCATTCTTGTTGACATTCTTCTTGAGCAGAGTGTTGACACGCGCGAGACACGCCGCGTATTCGCCGTAGGGGGCGCCACTGGTACCGCACAGTTCCAGCAGCTGCTGCTTGATGCTGGATATTTCCTCGTGGCGACGCTCGGAGCTGGCCAGGTCAATCACTTGCTCGAGTTTCTCCGCTCGACAGAATAGTTCGCGGGCCTGTTTTGATAGAAAATTTATTGGCACTTCCTAATGGAGGTACCTATAATATACTGCTATGTGAACTAATGCTCACATTCATCATATCAGCCTTTACTTGTCCACTGCTGAACATAAGCCTCCCCCTTGGGGGGTTTTGCCAGTAGTTATCACGTTTGGCAGGCGGATTGGCAACCGCAGTTAGGCTCTAGAAATGTTTTAAGAGAGATGCTTTTTTTTACAACACAGGAGGCAAACGAGCATGCGGCTCACCTGATGGTAAGTGACTACCGCCGCCCATGATCACCCACAACACTAGCGGCATTGCAGATGTGCTGCCGGCCTATCCATCCCTCGCCTTCCCTTAGTCGCCTCTTACGACACCCACGGGAAAGGATGGGATGGCCTATTCTGAATTGAGGGCTGGCCTTAGACCACACGGTAATGTTCACATTACCAAAGACAAATCGTAAAAAACTTATCAGCATGAGTACTTTTATCCAATCCCTACTTCAAACCGAAACACAGTGGACAGAAAGGGATTGTTAGTAATGGAGACTGAGAATCTCATTGCTAGCAATATACCCAACCAGGTCGACCTCCTCGCGGTTCTCCCTGGAAACTATCATGGTTAATTCCTGATGAATTCATCGTGATGGGCTAACTGGCCTGTTTTCATTCTCATCTAACACCCTTCACTGGTGCTCTGCCAGCATATCCCGTTAGCGCAGGCGGGGTTACCATACCATTTTCACCCATCAAAAAAGTTTGAAGCATGGGATATGGCAGTGAAATTATAAAGCACAATACCATAGACCTGTAAAAATAACGCATGAGAGTACTATGACCATTACAGTATATTCTACGATTTTCACGTCTTAAGGCAACGGCTACCGCTCTCAATCAGGTGGGCCATCAGCTAGTTTACGGGTCTAAGTTGCGAGAAAAATACTTTATATTGGAGGCATGATAGGGGCAGAAGAAAGCGGAGGAAGCAACTTGGACCAGGAGTCTTAAAAGAGGGATTGATGACAAAAACTGTGGTGTATGCGCCTGCGCAGGATATTCAACAAGTGGAATTTCAGATAAAGATCATGAACAGTACCTTAATTGCAATATGGCGGTTATAATAATGGGTAAAAATTTTAATAAGATTTTTTTTAATTGTTAGTGAGGCAAACACAGCTGACAATGGGGAAAGGGATTGTTAGTAATGAAAACTAATGGCCCCATTGCTAACAAGCCTTGTCAGATCGACCTCCACACGGTTCTCCCTGGAAAATATTGTGATTAATACTTGTTTCATTCGTCACGATGGGCAAACTGACCTGCTTCCACCCTCAGCTATCATCTCTCACTGGTGTATGTTGTGTATGGTGTACCGCCCCGCCAGTGTGTACCGATAGCGCGGGCGAGGTTACCACTTCATTACCGTCCATTAAAAACACAACTGACAAATGGTGATTCATGTAAAGTGGTGGTTTCTAACCTCTTTAGCAGCGTCGCCAGTCAGCGCATGTATGGTCGGTGTATTACTGCCGGCACCTTTGATGTTAGTGATGCAGAAGTCCTCCAAAACCCCGGTAGAGGGCACGTGTGTTCCACAACACAGCTCCCTGCCAACATAACGTACTAATAAGTTGTTACAGGATTAGTAGCGACTGGCAAAAAGTAGTAAACAAAATATTTACAGTTGATAATTCGTGTCCTATGAATTGGATTCTCTTTTTCGCACTAAGCCTCTCATTTGGGCCATTTTGCGTATAATTCATGTCCTAAAACCGGTTCCAATCTATTATGTTGGTCTCGATTTACTTCGAAATTGATCGTGACTTTACTAGGTACAGAGGAATAACACCTGAGTCCTCAGGAATGGCAACGAATGGGGAGTATCATGGGCGAAACAGTATTCTCTGTTATGTCCATGGTATTGCTCATGTCTATAGGTGACGGTTACCACTTTCCATCAGGTGGGCCGTCAGCTTGTTTGCCATTCTAAGTTGTATAAAAAAAAAAGATTAACGGAACGTTACTAGACTGTGGTATTTATTATTAAAATGAAATAAAAGTAACAAATGTCTTTAGGTGTTAGAAAATATTTGATAATAAATTAGATATGATTATGTTGTATACGATATTTTACACAACCATTGTTTGAAAGGACCAACTTAAAATTATCGTTAATTGAGTCAGACAGGCAGTATATTCTGCAAAAGCAATTATTACCGTGACTTACTTGGAGAGTAGAGGCGGCGCCACCCCCACCACCCGCAGCCCTCTTTCCGGGTACAGCTCTCCAGGAACTGTGGTCACATCCTCCGCTTGCACTATTTGAGCATCATCCACTACCCTCGTCTCCACTTGTGCATTGGCATGGATCGATTGTCTGTATTGGAATTTAATATTGTTTTGTATTAGAATTTGATAGTGGCTGAATGTGATAATGCTTGTATTTGAAAGTGATAGTACCTGTGTTTGAATGTGATAGTGTCTGTGTATGAATGTGATAATGCTTGTGTTTGAAAGTGACAGTACCTGTGTTTGAATGTGTTAGTGCCTGTGTTTGAATGTGATAATGCTTGTGTTTGAAAGTGATAGTACCTCTGTTTGAATATGATAGTGCCTGTGTATGAAAGTGATAATGTCTGTGTTTGAATTAAGTAAGATATTCAGATGTAATATCTAAATAATCTAATAAAGAGTAAAGATTAAGACCCAGGTAGTCTTATATAAAAAGTGGGAACGTAACATAACATAAAATTTTACTTATTATAGATTGGAAATCCATACAGCTTCCTACCTAATTAAGTTTTGTGCCTGCAACACCACATCTTGCGACAGCTTCTCCCCGTAAACCGACAAATTTAAATATAGTCCTTTCTCTGTAACACCGGATCCTATCTGGCACACAACACTATTTGGTAGAACTTGTTTTAAAGCTGCATTCAGCAAATGAACACCAGTATGATTTCTCATTATATTCAGTCTTCTATCGCTATCAATTTCTAAAATTATATCACTTTTATTATTTATATAATTACAGTCTTTAGCTTGATTCACACTGAAATAACCCTTGTGAAATACGAAGTCACGAATCTTGAAGACACTGTCCACTTTCAAGGTGAAGTCTTCATTTATCCGGATAGCACCGTAATCAGCGATTTGACCGCCTTCCTCGCAATAGAAATTTGTATCTTTCGTTACTAAATAATAAGGTTTATTTTCACACGGCTCTAAATAGTCTATCCATTCGCAGTCTTCACTTAAAATAGCTATTACATTGGTCTTTAGTGGTTTAAATTCAATTTTATTGTCTATGACCTGATACTCATATTTGTGTACATCATTAGTTGAAGTTACTCCACTTTTGATTAATTTCTCTATGGTCAGATCAAATAATAGGCCTTTATTGGAGCTTTGTTCTTTAAAAGCTGTCTTGTGCCTAGATTTGTGTTGTGATAGAAGTTTCCAGAATCCTTCCTTGTCGATTTCTAACTTGTTTAATTTGGCTATTCTCTCAATTAGTTCCTCTTGGAAACCATGTGTGTCATATAATTTGAAAACTAATTCTCCTGGGATTACGATTGATTTTTGTTTAGCAATTGTCTGTAAAATAGGGTCATTATGAATAAATAATGTAATAAAAAATATTTATTTATAGTTAGGATGACTTTAAATGGAAAGGATAACCTGGACAGAAAAACCAACGAACGAGGGTAGATTGAAAAGGGTAAATGAGAAAAGAACAATAATTAAAACAATAAATAATAGAAGAGGTAAAGTGGTGGGCTACTAATAAAACGACGGTTTTATAAAGAGCATATTAGAAGGAAAAGTAGGGGCGAAAGAGGAAGGGAAAGACCGAGAAAGAAGTATATGGGATAAGCCAAGGAAAGACTAGGTGCCAAGCCATATAGAGGGGTCAAAGACATGACCTGGAATAGATGTGGTTGGAAGATAATATATGAATTAGTTGGCCCAACAATAAGAAACTCATAAATAAAAAAAAAGAGGTTGACCTCTAGTCTCTATGGAATATCATGGGTAATACATGGTGACTTTGTACCGACGGATCAACTGATCTGACTTCATCTTCAACATTCATTCCTCACTGGTACCCAACCCCGCCAGCGTAAATTATCGCAAGCAGGGAATATCATACAATTTTTATTATTATTTCTGCTATTAACTGTCCACTGTTGGACATAAACCTTCCCAGTATTGCCAGTAGTTACCATGCTAGGCAGGTGAGCTGGCAACCACAGTTAGGCTTTTAGAGATGTTTTAAGAGGGACGCTGTTCTCTATCCCCTCTCTTAGTCGCATCTTACGACACCCACGTAAAGGAATGGGCCACCATTCTATGCCGAGGAACACGGCTGATATACAATTGTCACCCATAAAAAGACTGTCTCTGTTTCATACAAAAACGAAATATCTGTCACGCCCGAGACGGGCGTTTATTATGTTAATAGATATTTCGTTTTTGTCCATTGGGGAAGGCACAAAACAATAGAAGCCTAATGTTTCGATTCAAACAAGTCTCTTTCCCTTCCTTCACATTAATCAATCTTTTCATACACGCTCGCCAGTTACGGCTACTTTCAATTCGACCTTTCTTCAGCACGTCGCCTATTTGGTCGACATATATCTGTCTAGGGCGGTCTCTACCGACATCTCCATTCATTCGTGTTCCCTAAATCTTTTTCATGATTAATAGTAAAAAGTGTCGATGAGCTGCTAACATTACACTCACCTCTTTAAACTCCTTATAGCCCAGAGCAAACCCACCAAGTTCCACGTCGCTCATCTCCTCGACCTCGGGATACTGTTTCACCAGCTCCCGCCACTTCTTCACCAAACCAGCTCTCATCTTCTCATACGCGTGCATCTCGTGCTCAATAATCACTTTAGCATCTTTCTCTTTCTTCTCCAGTTCTGGATATGTAGTTCCGAGGGTGTTCACTACTTCGTCATAGAGGTGTATAAGTAAGCGAGGATTTTGAAATATGTCCGTTGAGATTTTGAACGATTTTCGCATTATCTGCTTTAGGTTTAGGCTGGAAATAAAAAAAAAATAATATAAAGAATACAATATCAAACAGCGCCATCTAGACGCAAACTAAGCCTAGCTCGTGCTTTTGTGTACTTTTTTTTAATAATAATAATATTTATTGAATCCAAAAACATATGTTACAATTTTACATTTGTACGCTTCACACTAGAATACCCTGTGTCGTGAAGTCTTGGGCCCTCTTCTACTTACAAAACTTATTAATTAATATATAAACTTTAGATACATAAACAATTTAGATTTATACACATCTTTACACACATATTTTGTCCTATATACATTTACATCTCATACATGGATACATATACATTAATGGATTAATATGGAATAGTAGGCCCCCGCCTGCGTTAACGGTATACGCTGGCGGGGCACCAGTGACAGATGATAGGTGAAAAAAAAAGGCAAATCAGTTAGCTCACTAAGATGAATAAATCTGAAATTCAGCACGATGGTTTCCAGTAAGGACAACGTGGAGATCAACCTGACAGGGTATATTGCTAGCAATGGGATTGGTAGTCTGCTTTACTAATAATCACTCCATCCAAATCGGTGTAGAATTAACGGAGAGAGAGTGAGAGGAAGACTTTGTACAAAAGTCGATTATTTGGGTACCTCTGTCCCATTCGTGTTTCAACCGTGAAGTATTGTGTTTGCATGGCTATGTTTCGGTTTGAAAGGTGGAATATGGCGTGAATTTACAGGGTACAGAAGAATAACACCTGAGTCCTCAGGAATAGCAACGCGTGGTTGGTATCATGGGCGAAACAGTATACTCTGTTATGTCCATGGTACTGCTCATGTCTATAGGCGACGGTTACCACTTTCCATCAGGTAGGCCGTCACCTTGTTTGCCATTCTAAGTTGTATAAAAAAAAACAAACAGAATAGAGCCTCCTTTTTAAAGTTAGTTGATTAGTAATTGTATACACTTACATCTTTAAGCATGCTTCCCCCACTTTCCAAGTGGGCCATGAGAGTGCAATAAAAGCAAAATGAAGTTACAACTGTAATAAATATTATAATAATTACTTGCTAGCAGGAAACGCGCCATCGGCTAAACACGCGGACACCATTCGAGCGTGGTCGGCCAACCGTCTGTACGCAGTGTCTAGAGTCGCGTCGGACCCGTACCGACCGCTGTAAGCTGGTATACCCTTGCTATTCTACATTCAAAAAAAACACACACAAAATAATAAAATTAAATTCTCTTATACTATTAAATGGCCTTGTGATTCCGGCATAGAATAAGCCACTCCTTCCTTTCCCGCGGGTGTCGTAAGAGGCGACTAAGGGAAGGCGAGTCATGGGCAGCAGCTTCTCTCTTAAAACATTTCTAAAGCCTGACTGCGGTTGCCAATCCGCTTGTCAAGTGTGGCAAGCGGATCATGGTGCGCCAACTGACCTGCATTCATTCTCACCTATCATCTTCCACTAGTGCCTCGTCGGTGTATACCGATAGCGCGGGCGGGGTTACCAATGCATTTTCACCCATTAAAAAAAAATTATATAGCCTTATATCTCAGGACTGTTCCTTATGGCAGTCTATGGGAGAGGCCTATATTTAGCAGTGGACAGGTAATGGCTGAGATGATAATTATGATATTATATACCTTGTGGATGGCGCGTATGATCGGCTGGAAGAGGTCGGTGTCATAGTTGCTAGGGACGGCCTGCAGCAGCGCCGCCGCCCGTTCCAGACCCATCCCCGTGTCCACGTGCTGTCGTCGCAGGCTTGATACTGAGCCGTTTGTTTCTCTGGAACACTCCAACTTATTTAATAACCACCATGTAAGGAGAGAGGGAGATTTGTTAGTAATAGGATGTAACAATATATTGTTTTTTAACTAACTTAAAAAAAGGAGCAGTTTTTCAATTCGATTGTATTTTTTTGCATATTTATTACCTCATAACTGCGACATTTATAAACCGATTTGGAAAATTCTTTGTACAGAAAAATGTTACGGCTCATTACCTGGGATGGAGGGATAGTGTAAAATCTTCAAAAATTGCTTTACATAATACTTAAACGTCCCTTAGGCAAATGCTAGTAATAAACTAGTAAATAAATGTTAATATATTGTAGTACAGTACGTACAGTGAGGTTTCAGAGAAATTTTCTCCTGTGAATGCTCAGGCTGTGGAATGAGCTCCCTGCAGAGGTTTTCTCTAGAGACTACAGTATGAACTCTTCAAAAAGGATATATTAAGGTTTCTTCAGGGTCGGCAACGTGTACAAGACACCCTTACTGTTGTAGGTGTCCATAGGCTTCAGTAACTGTTTACCAACAGATGGGCTGTACACTTGTTTGCCATCTTTGTGGTATAAAAAAAAGCTAATTGCACAGGTTGACTGCAAAAAATGTACCTGTTACACTGTATGAACACGAGGTTCCATATCTCGGTGAGGCTGCCGTCTGGATGTACGTAATGTATTTCGGTGCACGGTCCGCACGGACCAGTGGCGCCCATCTCCCAAAAGTTATCGGCCGCGCCCAATCCACGTATTCTGCTTTCTGGCACGCTGTGACCAATAAAATTCGATGAAAGCTTATGTTAAATACAGCTATATAGTATATATAACAGATATAATAAAGGAAATATAAAACGTCTACATTTATACTGCATAATCTATGGTTGCTAAAAAGAACATGAAGTGTGAAGCAAATTACGACGACCTACTAATCAGCAGCCACATTCACGTCATTCGTTATAATTGATTTGCATTATATATCGTCGCCTCTTCCTTTCATATGTATTCAAATTATTGTAAATTTATATAGTTCAGTTGCTCACACAACAACAAATTCTTTATTACTGCAAATCCAGTAAAATAAACTTCGAACTACCCAATCGGCAAGGGCAAACAAACGCACACATGCCCAAATATACATATTTGAAAACGACTATTACAGGCATTTTATTTATTTATTTATTGTCACCATTCTTGAAATATCAGTATAGCTATTTAATAATAAATTGTAAATATATAATAAATAACTGTAATACCACCTACCCAATTTGTTTCCAAATGTCTCTGCACTCTCTGTCTTCAGTAAGACCGATGGCAGCGTCACCGGAGAAGTACGTAACAACCAAATTGTCAGGTTTCAGCCTGTACGGACCCAGTAGTAAATTCCACGCCATGCGGCATGCTTCTTTCTGGAACCATTCACAATCCATCAATTGATGCTTTTAATATTTGCAAAGATGTTTGTTTGTCACTCAATCACACATACTTGGTTGAATGGATTTGAATGAAAATTAGAGGGAGACTAAAAAAAACAATTTTCATGGACATCTCTGTCCCACTCATATTTTTGCCATGAAGCAGCTACTGCTTCAGTTTGAATAGTGCGATACTATATTGAAATTGAATTAAAGGAGAAGCAAGCTGAAGTGGCAATAGGCTAGTCACATAGCTTGAAGAGCCGATAACCGATGTGGAAGAAAGGTTCTTTAGTGGCGATCCCATACAGACAAACAGTACATGGAGTGATGACCTTAAATATCATTGCAGGGAGTCAGTGAATACAGTTGGTTCAGGACCGCTCCTTATGGCAGTCTATGGCTGAGGCATATATCCAGCAGTGGATAGATAATGGCTGAAATGATGATGATGGTAGTGAAATTACAGTCTACAGAGGCATAACATTATGGTCTGGGGGGGAGAAGGGATAGTTAATAATGGGGATTAGCAGCTCCATTGCTAGCAAAATACTATATCAGGTCCAGTTCCTTGTGGTTCCCCCTGGAAGCAATCGATTGATTTATTGTTAGATTCGTTACAGTGAGCAAACTGACCTGTTTCACTCTCACCTATCATCCCTTACTGGTGCTCTGCCAGCGTATATCAATAGCACAGGTGGAGTTACGATTCCATTATCATTCATTAAAAAAAATTTTAGTCTTCAGGCAATAATGGTATCCAGTTGAGCAGTAAAGCAACAGTTTAACCAATCACTATGAAATTTGGTATACACTTACTTTATGGGATAGAGGATTTAAGCTATTTTTTATCCTTATCAGTGAACATACTTCTGTGAGGTGGACAATGTTGCAAGTAAAAGCATGTAATAAATAAGTATTACCACATGTATCAGATCTATGTATTTAGTCCCAAAACTAAGCAGAATTTCCATTATTAGATATCAGACAATCTTTATTAATACTAACTTTGAGTGTTTGTTTGTTCATTTATTACCATTTAAAGTCTTCATTTGAATGCATTAATCTGAATGGTGTATTATATAAAGGCAATTTATGTGGACACAAAGTTTTTGGTATTTACAATAAATTTTACCTTATAGTAATCACCAAAAGACCAATTGCCGAGCATCTCAAAGAATGTATGATGATGTCCATCAGTCCCAACTATGTCCAGATCATTGTGCTTGCCTCCAACACGGATACATTTCTGCGAGTTCACTACTCGAGGATATGGTGCGTCTACAGTGCCAAGAAATACACCTTTGAACTGAAAAGCAAATAAATTCTGTTGTTGAACAATTAACTGAGTAATCAAAGTTTGGAACAAGTTGATAATTTTAAAATTAATATGTAAGTAAAGATGATATAAATAGTTTTTAGCAAAAATTGTGTAAAATCTAATTTGCCTTGTACTAACTAATATTGTGACCATCAACTACTAAAATTGAAAGAGTAATTGTTAATAAAGATGGATTGCATCCTAATTTATAGGAAGTGGATATCCTTAGCAATATATTAAATACTGCTATTACTATATTTTTATAAATTTTCTAAATATTTTAATTTTTTTTTTTTGTATGTTTTGATTGTTATATTTTTATATGTTATCCAAGCATGTTTTAATACAATTGTACCTCTATAGGTTAAGTACCTGATAATAAAGATTATTATTATTATTATATACCCTATCAAGTGGACCTTCATATGATCTCGCGGGAAAACTCTCATGATTAATTGATGGTCATGATAGACCAATTATTCTGACTTTATTTTCATTTATTATTCTTCATTGGCACATTATCAGCCTAAACCAATAGCGCAGGTGAGGTTGCCATTACATTATTACTTAAAAACAAACAGACTTCAAGTGTAAAACACTTACCTGATTCATGCCAGCATTTACAAAGGGCACAGTGGGATCAAACAACGGCACTACAGGACTAGATTTTACATGTTTATGTCCATGCTGGCTCACAAAGTAATCTATAAAGGTACTTCTTATGAAACTGCTCGAACTTGAACTTTTCGAACGTATCCAAGAGTTATGTGGGTGTATTCTGCGTTTAACCGGTATACGAAGCATCGTTATAGGTTAGACGCTTATTTTCTCAGTATTATTAATGAATTAAATGTCTACGCAGAATAAAACTACTGTTACAAATTCAATAATCAAATACTTGAATTGGTTTTTTGCTTCGCTCTCTGTTTTTACTTTTTGCAAACTTTAGCTATTTTTTTTTTGCAATGTCAAATAATCAGCTGTTGCGTTGTTGGTAGTCGGTTGTCTTTTTGACGTTTCATTTATATAAATTTTAATAGGTACCTAGATACCAAACTAGGTATTTATCTTCAGAATCGGAAATGGAGGCAAATGTTTACCAAACCAAACTTGAATAATCAAAATATACTAGCGTATTATCTTTTGCAATATAGAAATGTTTTTAAATCATTAGCTCCTATTTAAGGATAAACATAAACGAAACGAATTTTTTGATTGTAGATAGATTTGATTGACGTAATAATCAGTGTAGCCATGTTGTGTGGATTCTATTATTTTCGTAGATTATGTGACAACTTTTATAACAGCCGTAATCAAACATTATGACTGAAAAATGTGCCCTTTTTTAAATACCTATCGTTGTACAATCTTCTGGAATTAAAAAAAGAAAATTATAATATTATTTTATGTAAGTGGTCAGAAAACAGTACCAATGTATAAAATAAATCTTCAAATCCAACCATAGTATTTAACTATTTATTTAAATAAAGTATGAAAAATATTACTATATTACTACATTTATTTAATATAGGAAATTGGTAGTAGCACTCACTAGTATTAAGCAACGCCAGGATCAGGATCAGTATTAAGAAAAACCAGGACTAGGATTTTGGTTACCTACACTAGTTAATATTAGTCAGTTAGCAAGTTCAGTCAATGCTCATAGTATCTAAGACAAAAGGATAATCCGTCATTTTTATTCTATTATTATTTTTTATTTTACATTGACAAGCGCTGCTAGAATGCATATCGCCTGCCATTAAACCAAGAAGGTTCTTAACATTATTGCCCTTAGAAAAGTAAAATGTAGTAAATGCGCACTGGGTAATTACTACTAAATCTACTATTTATCTGCCTATATAGATACTTCCAAAGATTATCTTCTAAACTATCAAAATAATCCAAACTCAAATTCAAATATTTAGGAAACGCGTCCCACAACCCGAAGGAAAACTAAAGCAATTTATAAAAGTGAAGTAGTAAATACACCCGTTAATTTATTAGTGGTAGAATAATATATATTATACTATATACCGGTTCGATCCTCATAAGTGTCATTTAGGGACACGTAATCTTTAACTTATTTTATTGTTATTGTTGTTATTTCGTAAAAATGGGACGGAAAGAATTGTGTATTTTGTGGATGTGTGTCTGTCTCGTGGCCTGTGAGCTGCTGGGACCTGAATCTCGTAAAGAAAGTGAAAAATCGGAAGACGAAGATGACATTGTCGAATCCCTGGATACGAATGCTCAGGGGGACTCTGATTACATGAAACAGCTCACGGAAGCGGTGAATAAAGAGATTCTCACACTCCAGGAATATGCGGAAGCCTTCAAGAAAACCAAGATAGAGCCAAAGGATGAAGATAATAATAAAGGTTACTTTCTAGAAATTGCTTGTGATTAGTGACAATTGCTAATGATTTTTGTAAACAGCTTACATCCCTAAGGGTACCCGCTTACCACAATTTTAGTATTTTTGTAGTAACCTAAATTACATTATTATAATTTGAAATTTTTTATACCTTAGCAATAAATATTTGAACATGTTATTCTTATTGCTTTAAACACTTATTATGCTTGCAATTTTGTATGCATTGTAAATTTTTTATAAAAAGTATCCTATCTGGGTTGAACCAGGTACTAAGTAATCACTACAAAATTCTATCAAAATGTGTTCAGTAATTTGGCATGTCACATACACTGATTATAATATGGACTTTTATTATTATGACATGATTTAATAAATGTATACATAATTGTATTAATTAACTAAGTATATTATCTATTCTATTTGTTCAGCAGATAGCCAATTAGAACAAATGGAGTATACATTGAAGCTGCTGAAGAAGAGTCTTCTCAGACACACAGAGCCTACTTGGATACACGATCCTAAAGATGGAGATTCCACAGCCAGTGAACTAGAGGTGATTATTATCATTATTATCCTATTTTTTTTTTGTAATATATTTTAAAATATAATAGCTTGAACAATATTTAGATATATGATCTAATACAAAAAGGATCAATATTAAGGTATTATTAGTGTGATATTGGGGTAATTCTAAGGTGCCACATTTCAAAACATATCTCTTAATCTAGTATTTTGGGGGAGAAGGGATTGTTAGTAATGCGGATTATCAGTTCCATTGCTAATAATATACCCTAACAGGTCGACCTCCCCGTGGTCTCCCTTGGAAACCATCGTGCTGAATTCCAAGTGTATTCATCACGATGGGCTAACTGACCTGCCTTCTCATTCTCACCTATCATCTATCACTGGTGCCCCGCCAGCGTATATTGCTGGTGCGGGCGGGGTTGCCATTCCATTGTCATCCATTAAAAAAAAACTAGTATTTTAATAGTCAGTTTCATGACATAACTATTTTATGGACAGTTTATATGAATAAATGAAATTTTTAATAATTTTGGACTTCAATGTTTTTGAAATTTTGTTCATATTGTTGTTCTTGGAATAAAATTTGCTGTGATATCAAAATAAAATTTTAATTGTAGAGATTTCAGATTGACTTTTAAAAATTTAAAAAGTGAATTTCATTTTTTACAAAAATTTTGATATGCATCTTAGACCCTTTTATATCTAAAATTCAATTATGCCACACTTGAGTACTATTTGTAAATTATTGAAAGAAATTTGTTTTTGCAGAAGTTGGGAGAGCATCCCCAAGATATTCTGAATACTTTACCACCGTTACCTGAAGAAGAAGAGGTAGAATTGACACCTGAATTAAAAGAAGGTAGTTTTTTTTTTATTTTATATCTCTGTTAATATTTTGTGTATTTATTTAAATGTACTGTCTAAAATTACATGATACTTAAAAGCCCGTGCATGATCCACTAACACTATGCATGCTTGTCATTTAAGTAATCATTTAGAATGTAATAGGCTTTCTTCAAGTAGTATTAGATTAAATATCTTTTTATAACATTAAATGCCCATTCCCATAAAGGACCTATTAACTTTATCTAAATGAGACTTGGGAACTGCAAGTTTGTATTTGTATCTAGTGTTAAGATTATTAAGATTGCTGTTTTTAAGAAACAGTTAAGGATTCCTGCATATATACAAAATGTTTGCATATATATACTGTGAAGTTATGGCGAGAATATTTGCTAGTTTATATTATTCTCCTAGGGATTCACGATTTCTATATACTTATATATTTTGTTTTCAGCAAAAGAACTATATGATGCAGCCACTGCAAAACTCCGGCGACGATCCCCAGATATACGATCAGCTATTATGCAGGTGAAACAATCGGCCGACCGGGGTTATATCCCGGCTAAGATCAAATTGGCCTGGTCGCATGTGTTCGGAGAGGGTGTAGATATGGACATAGAGGCTGCTAAAGCAATATTCGAAGAGTTGGCTGAACAGGGAAATGGAGAGGCTCATGCGGTAAGCAAAGTTTTAACAACATTAATCCTAGCACTATTAAAAACGTGACAGTTTATATGGATGTTTTTTTTTTTTTCATACAAAATGGGTATCATGAGTGTAACAGTATACTCTGTTATGTCTGGGGGGAAAGGGATTGTTAGTAATGGAGACTAAGAATCCCATTGCTAGCAATATACCCAGCCAGGTTGACCTCCTCGCGGTTCTCCCTGGAAACTATCATGGTTAATTTCTTATAAATTCATCATGTTGGGCTAACTGGCCTGTTTTCATTCTCATCTATCACCCTTCACTGGTGCTCCGCCAGCGTATCCCGTTAGTGCAGGCGGGGTTACCATTCCATTTTCACCCAAAAAAAAAACTGTTATGTCCATGGTACTGCTTATGTCTATAGGTCATGGTTGCCACTATCACTATAGTACTTTAATAGTACATACTTATAAGTAAATAAGTTTTTAATTTGTCTTTGTAATCTGATATTATATAATTTGCAGGGTATGGGCTTTTTATATGCAACTGGGACAGGGGTCCCAGTGTCTCAAGCTAAGGCGCTTGTACACTACACTTTAGGGGCACTGGGTGACAGTGATTTCGCGCAGATGGCGCTAGCGTATCGTCACTGGTCCGGTGTCACTGTACCCAGCTCCTGCCCTAAAGCCATGGACCTGTACATGAAAGTAGCTGCTAAAGGTATGTCATAGTTAGGTACTGATTTCAAATTATTCCTTGAAGTTATTTTGTTGAATGATAAAAAGGGATAAAGAGGTTGGTATTGCAAGCGTTTATAGGCTACGGTAACCGTTTACCGTCAGGTGGGCCCTATGCTTGTTAGCAGTGGCGTAACTACCGAAGGGCTAGACGGGGCAGTATCCCGGGGTCCCCAAGCTCAGGAGTCGCTCGGACTCTGATTTACAAACTATAAATTGAACTAGTGAAAATTTCACTTACTCGGAATATAAAGAAATCAGATTCCAGGAACGCGACTTTAATAATGGCAACTTATTTGAAAAAATACGGGGGAATTCCCGACAAGTCTCGAACATCTTTGTTTGAAACTTGCGGGGAATTCCCCTGTATTCTTAGGCTGGTTTATTTTTTGCCCCAGGGCCTTTGGTTACCTAGCTACGCCACTGCTTGTTAGCCACTTTAGTGGTATAAAATAAATTGTTTGTTTCTAAATGTCTGTTTGTCAGTTGGCATAATCCTCTTCCAATCTTTTCCATTGATATCTGTCTCTCGTAACTGCTCTATATACCTGCAACGTCTCTAATATCACCTCAACTTTGGTGTGACTTTCCTGTCTTATTCTTTGAACTTTAAATAAGACGAAAGTAATAAAAAGTAAGTTTTTCTTTTTTAATGGGTGAAGATGGAATATTAACACCGCCTGTGCTATCGGTATACGCTGGTGGGGTACCAGTGAAGGGTGACAGTTGAGAATAAAGGCAGATCAGTTGGCTCATAGTGATCAATTGAGCGAAAATAATAAATAAGAAATAGTGGTTAATCCACTATGGTTTCCAGGGGGAACAATACATCATAGTCAGTGGATGATAATGGAATGGTAACCTCTCCTGCGGGAACGGTATACGCAGGCGGGACACCAGTGAGGGATGATAGGTGAGGATGAAAAGGCAGGTCAGTTAGCCTACCGTGATGAATCCACCTGGAATTCAGCACGATGGTTTCCAGGGGGGACCACGTGGAAGTCGATCTGACAGGGTATATTGCTAGCAATGGAGCTGGTAATTGTTGTAATGTGGGGGGAAAGGGATTGTTAGCAATGGAGTTTGAAAGCCCCATTGCTAGCAATATGCTCTATCAGGTCGACTTCCACGTGGCTCCCCCTGGAAACCATCGTGAACAAATCTTGTTGAATTCGTCACGATGGGCTAACTGACCTGCTTCATCCTCACCTATCATTTATCACTGGTGCCCCGCCGGTGTATGCCGATAGCGCGAGTGGGGTTTACTATTTCATTATCACCAATAAAAAAAATGTTGTATTGTTGTGTTGAGCAGTAGCCAGCCAGGTGTCGGCAAGCGGCGGTCCAGGCGTGCAGCGCGCGCGACTTTTGGACGAGGAGGCGGCCGGTGGCGCGCTCGACACCGACCTCATCGAGTACTACCAGCTGCTGGCCGAGAAGGGCGACGTGCAGGCGCAGGTCACCACACGCTATACTCATACTGTACGCCCGGAGCGGGGGGGGGGGGGGGGGGGTTGATAATGAAGTCTTACGGATGCTGTCGCTGATGGGGAACCAATAAAAAATGATAGGTGACAATGAAAGCATGTTTTTTTAATGGGTGATGATAGAATGGTAAATCCCGTCTTCGCTATCAGTAAAAGCTGGCGGAGCGCCAGTGAGGGACGACAGGTGAGGATGGAAAAGGAGATCGTTTAGTCCATCGTAATGAATTCCATTAGAATTAACCGTGATGGTTTCCAGGGTAAAACGCGTGGAGGTCGACCTGATAAGGTGTTTTGCAAGCAAAGGCGAAGTTTTTATTTTTTAATGGGTGATAATGGAATGGTAACTCCACCTGCGCTATCGGTATACACCAGCGGGGTACCAGTGAAAGATGATGGGGAAGGATGAAGCAGGTCAGTTAGCTCATCGTGACGAATTTCACTAGAATTAACCCCGATGGTTTCCAGGAAGAACCGCACGGAGGTCAACCTAATAAGGTGTATTGCTAGCAAAAAAAAGTTAGATCCTTATTAATAGCAATCTCTAACAGCAATATATACGTAAGGTCGATCTCCACACAGTTCCCCCTAGAAACTATAAATCTTGTTAAATTTGTCTTGATGACCTGTTAACCTTGTCTCGATGTTAATTAACTTGCTGTCATCTACATCTGTAATCTTTCACTGGTGTCTTTCACCAATAACAGATTTCACGATAACAGAGTTACCATTACATTTTCACTCATTAAAAAAAAAAGTACAGCAATTTTACCAAGTACCACCAGCAGATCGTGATAATATCCGACAGATAGACTACGAATCGTGCGGTTTTAAGGCTTCAAATTCGAGAAACTATTAGAATTGACGGTACAGCGTCACTATGCATTACAATAGCCTCTTAGAAGAGCGTATTATTGAATGTGTTTGGGCAAACTTAAACACAGCTCTGCTCAAGGTAATGCTTGATCGAGTAGAAACTGATTCCCTATTTCCATGATAATATTTTATCAGTTCATGTTTTGTGGAACACAAGTTTAAAAGTGAATTTCTATAGATAGATAGATAAACACTTTATTTGAGCCATTTATGACACACGTAAATTAACAAATGTGTTTATACAATCAAATTAATTACACCCTTTTAAATATAAAACAAAAGATAAAATACGAAACTATGTTTTCGCCATGTGTGTCGCAGTGACCCAAATAGGCTACAGCTCAGTGATAGTTTTGCTTAAAAGCAAAACACTAATTTCCAGCAGCAGCCTGAAGTTAGGCGACATGAACGCGTGTAACGAATGTTATATATGTGTATTTATTATGTTACTGCAGGTGGGATTTTTTTTATTGTATGAAAATGGAATGGCAACCCCGCCTGCGCTAATGGTATACGCTGGCGGGGCACCTGTGAAGGGTTATCAATGAGGATGAAAATAGGCCAGTTAGCCCATCACAATGAATTCATCAGGAATTAATCATGATAGTTTCCAGGGGGAACCGCGAGGAGGTCGACCTGGTTGAATATATTGCTAGCAATGGGATTCTCAGTCTCCATTACTAACAACCCCTTTTCCCCCTTGCAGGTGGGATTAGGCCAGCTGCACTTCCAGGGCGGGCGCGGCGTCACCCTGGACATGAACAAAGCGCTCCACTACTTCCAACAGGCCGCCAAGACTGGGAACGCGGTCGCCAACGCCTTCTTGGGAAAGGTACGGATGGTCTTTTCATTTCACACGCACTGGTTGAGAAAGACTACAAATGAAGATTCTACAAAAAAAAAAAATAATCAACTTCTGTTGTGGCAATACCAAATATGTTGATTTCAAAACTAAATTACTGTACCGATTTTGATGAAATTTCAATGGGACCAATCTAAGTATATCCTTTCAGCTAAAAAAAGGAGTTTACCAAATCGGTTTACAACTGACAGAGTTATGAGGTAACAGATTTGAATTAAGGGTGGGATATGGCAGTGAATTTACAGGGTACAGAGTAATAACACCTGAGTCCTCAGGAATGGTAACGCATGCGGAGTATCATGGGCGAAACAGTATACTCTGTTACGTTCATGGTACTGCTCATGTCTATAGGCGACGGCTACCACTTTCCATCAGGTGCCATCAGCTTGTTTGCCATTCTAAGTTGCATAAAAAAGATGTTCCTTCTTTTTGAAGTTGGCTAAAAACATGTGTAATCTTTGTCTTAATATAGTGCGTGTGATCTTCCAGATCTATCTAGAAGGTGGCGACGGTATCAAACCGGACAACGAGACCGCACTGCGTTACTTCAAAAAGGCGGCCGAACTGAACAATCCTGTGGGGCAGAGCGGACTGGGCATTATGTATTTACAGGTCAGAATTTTAACATGCTGTTTGATCCCGGCATAGAAAGGATCACCTCTTCCTTTCTCATGGGTGTCGTAAGAAGCAACTATGGGAAGTTAATGTTCGAGGGATGAGCAGGAGCATCCCTTGTAAAACAATACCAAAGCCTAAATGCGATTGCCAACCCATTTGCCAAGCGTGGCAACTACAGGCTAAAACTCCCAATGGCAAGACTATGTCCAGCAGTGGACAGTCAATGACAGTAAATAATATGATGGTGATGATTTTATAAAATGAAGGGATAGATAGATAGATACCCTTTATTGTTTCCTCTAAAAGATTACAATAGTAAACTTATTATAAATATAAACAATTACAAGAAATAATCACAATGAGAAAACAATGGGCGACCTTATCGCTAAGAGTGATCTCTTGCAGGCAACCTTTGGATGGAGAGGAATAATCATAAACAGGATACTGCTTTTTTTAAATTAACAATAATGAAATGGTAAATCATAATCAATAAAAAAAAAAAACAGAGGGGGGTCCCCCTGTTTTTTTTTATTGAAAATGGAATGGTAACCCTGCGTGCGCTAACGGGATACGCTGGCGGAGCACCAGTGAAGGGTGATAGATGAGAACGAAAACAGGCCAGTTAGCCCATCATTATGAATTCATCAGGAATTAATCATGATAGTTTCCAGGGAGAACCGCGAGGAGGTCGACCTGGTTGGCTATATTGCTAGCAATGGGATTTTTAGTCTTCATTACTAACCAACCCTCCCCCCCCCCCCTGTTTTAATGGTATATGAATAATTATAATGGGTAAGGGCCCATCATGATGAATACACCTGGAATTCAGCATGATGGTCTCCAGGGGGGACAATGGGGTGTTAAACCGCATTACTATCACTACCCTCCCCACCCCTTAATGGACCTCTTTGGTTTTACTTTTATCTGAAAGGATATGCTTATAGATTTATCCCATAGAAATTTTATCTTTTTTTATTTATTTTTTTTTATTTTATACAACTTAGAATGGCAAACAGGCTGACGGCCCACCTGATGGAAAGTGGTGACCGTCGCCTATAGACATGAGCAGTACCATGGACATAACAAAGTATACTGTTTCGTCCATGATACCCCCCATACGTTGCCATTCCTGAGGACTCTAAATCTAAATCAGTTTCATAGTTTAGTTTTAAAAATCAAAATAACTGGTATTGCCACATTTGAAGTTGGTTTTTTTTTAACACAATTTAATTGGGGGAAAGAGATTGTTAGTATTAGAGTCTAATTTCCCCATTACTAGCAATACACCTCATCAGGCTGACTTCCACATGGTTCCCCCTGAATACTATCGTGGTTAATTCTAGAGGGTGTTTTTTTTTAATGGATGATAATGGAATGCTAACTCTGTCTGCGCTGACGGTATACGCTGGCGGGGCACCAGAGAGTAATGATGGGTGAGGATGAAAAGGCAGGTCAGTTAGCCCATCGTGATAAATATACTTGGATTTCAGCACGATGGTTTTTCCAGGGGGGCCACGGGGAGTTTGACCTGTTAGGGTATATTGTCAGCAGTGGGATTGGTAATCCGCATTACTAAAAAGCCCTTCCCCCCAATTCTAGTGGTATTCGTCACGATAGGATCTGCTTTCGTCATCACCTATCACCCCTCACTGGTGCCTCGTTAGCGTATACCTAATGGTAGCGCAGGCGGGGTTACCATTCCATTATCGTGCATTAAAAAAAAAACTAATTATAAATAAAAAAAATGTAAAAATGTTATTATGTATATATGCAGGGACGTGGAGTACCGAAAGATACGACCTCGGCATTCAAGTACTTCACGATGGCAGCCAACCAGGGCTGGGTGGAGGGACAGCTGCATTTGGGTTTTATGTACTTTGGTAAGTCTTTGCATTTCAATAAATTCTTAATTTAAATAAAAATCATTTTTCTGATAGTTTTTTTTTTATAAAATCCATGAGGATTTTTGGTTGGAGGAGTTATGATCCATGTGTGGTGAGATAATACTCACCAATGTTTATATGTCAACTCTTATAATTGAGTTTTAAAAACAAGTAGACAAACTAACATTTTGTATATATATATATATATATATATATATATATATATATATATATATATATATATATATATATATATATATATATATATATATATATATATTTATAACATGACGCTTGGTCACGGGACTCATTCGCAAGATATGCACGCCGGTGATTGTTGGCGTTGGAGAGAGAGTGTTTGTTAACTTGGACAATTTAAAAATTTATTTGTTTTATTGTAAAATACTTATTGTTTTTTTTTTTAATTATTGATTAAATTTATTTACAATTTGAACCCTAGGATTGATATCCTACACATGCTTTATATAAAACAACCTTAGCTTTGCTTTGGGATTGTGATTGGGGCCTCACCACTCTCTTTTTTTAATGTTTTTGCCATTGAAGATTTTGTCTATTACTGAACCGCCAGTAGTGGGAATGTGTGACGAGAATGTTTCCTGTTGATAAAAAGGATGTCTGCACATTATATTTTTACTTCATTATCACAGAGTTACAACACAGGATTTCTGGTCGTTAGGGGACGTTCATATATTACGTAACGCAATATTTTTGAAGGTTTTTGACCTTCTTCCCTCCCATGTAAGACGCAAAATTGTACACATTTTCTGTACTAACCTTCCTTCCCTAAATGTTACATAACACCCATCACCCAAGCGATCATTTTTATCTAAAAGTAATCACACTAACGAATACTGGCAACGAATAAAAAAAAATAACGTGTAATACAGATGAGGGATTCCACGTGAAATATAAAATTCCACGTAAAAAAAAGATTGCCAACTTGGGAGATTTTAATTTCTTAGTTATTTTTTTATTTATTTAAATAAATAATACAATGTTACAAGACGCGTTGTTCGACCCCCCTCCCCCCCTCCGCCTCTTAATGCATCGTAACGTTTTAAAAGATCCGCCCCTCCCCAAATTGCGTTACGTAATACTAGAATGCCCCTTTATTACGACCACCTCGCTTTGGTCCTTTGCTTTAAAGCTTTAGGTCTTTTTTATTTGATAATTGTGAACCCTATCGGGGTATTCGTGCGGGACTTAGTGTTAAAAGGTGTGTATTGTAAATGGCAGGAGGGGTGGGCGTGCGGCGTGACTTCAAGCAGGCCAACAAGTACTTCTCGCTGGCGTCGCAGTCCGGCCACGTGCTGGCGCTGTACCACCTCGCGCACATGCACGCGCAGGGGCTCGGCGTGCTGCGCTCCTGCACCACCGCCGTCGAGGTACCGCCGCCGCCGCACTACTGCCCGTCGTGGGCACCTCTATGTCCACGCCCATTTTCTACCACCGACAGGAAGTTCAGCCTCATACCCACTCTCCATACTAGTGTAGATGGTCGCGTACAATGCGGTTTCAGAGATGTTTTCTTCCTCGAACGCTCAGGTTATAGAATGGGCTCTCTTGCCGTGGTTTTTCCAAGAGAGTACAGCAAGGGGTTCTTCAAAAGGAGGTTTCTTCAGGGTTAGTGACGCGCGCAATAACCCTGGTATTGCAGGCGTTGATAGGCTACGGTAACCGCTTATCATCAGGAGGGCAGTATGCTTGTTTGCCACCTCAGTGGTATAAAAAAAAACAGTTAAAAAGACTTCTTGATACATTCAACATATGTGATATGATACAACAACTAAGCCTACCATAAAAACTAGGGGGAACGGATTATTAGTAATGCAGACTACCAGTCCTATTGCTAGCAAAGTACCCTGTCAGGTCGACCTCTACGTGGTCCGCCCTGGGAGCCATCGTGCTGAATTCCAGGTGTATTCATCACGATGGGCTAACTGACCTGCCTATTAATTCTCACCTATCATCTCTCACTGGTGCCTCGCGAGTGTATACCGTTAGCTCGGGCGAGGTTGCCATTCCATTATACATTCATTAAAAACAAAAAAAAAACTATAAATAAATTTTCTTTCCCGTGAGTAATATTTTTTTTTTGTATTTTTCTAATTGAACTGTCAAATCTTAAAATCATTAAACAAAATTTCTAATGTAAGTAGTATATTAATTTATTTTAACATATATAAGTAGGTAGGTATTGTATGTATTTATAGTGTATGTATTTATGTAATATTTTATTATATATTTTAATATTTTATTTAACTGTATATTTGTTTATGTATTAATAGTTGTAGCACTTCAGCTGGCCGCTAACGAAATGCTTTCTCACTGTACTGGGTTGACTGGAAGAGATCTCTGTCAGAGATAAGTCCACCCTTGCTCACAACATTTATAAATACATTATTTTATATGTAACTTACAAGTGCAATAAAGAATATATATATATAAATTTTATTATTCTATAAATTAATTTTTAATTAGTTTTTTTGTCTCCATTCATAATCTATGTATTATAGTTATAGAAACTTGAACACAAGTGAATAATTGGATTGGATTATGGATTAGTAGTTTACCAGATAAACTTCTCTTTAATCTGTACAAGTCTTTAGTTATTTTAATTGTTCCAGCTATTCAAGAATGTCTGCGAGCGGGGACCGTGGAGTTCACGACTGATGCTCGCTCATGCGGCGTGGAGGGCTCGTTCGACTTCCTCCTCCCTCCTCCAGTACCTCGCCCTTGCTGAACGCGGGCTAGAGGTAGCACAGTCCAATGCTGCCTTCATCTTGGACGAAGGAGTAGTAGGACCTTACCCACCTGAGCAGCGATACCCTCGGGCGCTGCAGCTGTGGTCACGTGCGGCGTCTCAGGGTTGCGCAGCCGCCAGAGTGAAGTTGGGAGACTACCACTATTACGGGCTGGGAACCCATCAGGATCTGGACGCAGCAGCCCATCATTACAGGATAGCATCAGAACAACTGCACAATGCGCAGGTACGTCTGTTAAAGAATGTTATCTCTGATTCTGGTATTTGTATCTGTATGACATGAAATGGCAAATGAGTTCCATAAGGCAAGTAATGTGAAATGTGACATAATATAATTCTTAAAGACTTGACCTTCCCCTTCTCCATTGATATATAACACGTCGTTAAATTTATATATCGGGGCGACCGCATTCTGTTAGAACTACAAAGGCTGTTAATGCTGTCAAAGCCAGAATTCTTCGAAATCCCGTAAAAAAGCAAAAAAATCTTATCGCGAGAAATTAAAACTCTGTCGCGTATTATAAAACAAGATCTGAAGTTCGGTGCTTATCGTCAATATACAGGACATGTCCTGGTGGGGCGTGTCTTATCAAGGAGACACAAAATTACATTATTATGAAAAAGGAATAAAAACTTCGGCCAAAGTGTATCAAGATACACTCTTGGATCGTGTTATGAAACCTCTCAGCAATACACTTTTTAAAAATATACTGCGGACTTTCCAGCAGGACTCTGCACCTGGCCACAAGGCACGAACTACCCAAGCCTGGCTTGAAACCAACGTTCCGGACTTTATAAGAGTTGAAGACTGGTCCACATCTAGCCCAGACTTCAAATTATGGTCAGTTTTAGAAGACATGGCCTGCTCTGAACGACATGCCGACATTGAGTTTCTTAAAAAAATCTTTGGGGCACGCAGTGGCGAATTATCCCTTGGAAACAGTGCATAAATCCATAGATTCGTGGCCAGACAGATTAAAGGCCAAAGGTGGCCATTTCGAATAGAATATTTTTTATGTTTTGCTGAGACTAATAAATATGTAGGTATAGTACATTATTGCAGCGGCCGGCGAGAGAGGCATTGATGGACGAATGTGTGAATGTGGGCCGAGCAAGCATACAAGCCTATGCCGCAACTAGGCATTGATGGACTTACGTATGTGTGCCTCGGCTACGCCTCGGCCCACATTTGCACGTTCGTTCATTAATGCCTCAGTTGCTGGCCGCTGCAGTAATGTACTATAGTAATATTACATTACTTCATAAAAAAATAATGACTGGACTAGGTACTTGAATGCCCTCTAAACATTGTAAGAAGTTCATTATATTTTTCCAATAACTGTCGTATTTGGGCCTGGGCCCATACCGTATACATAGTGGTAGTTGAAGGTGTGCACTGGTCCGCAGGCGACATTCAACCTGGGCTACATGCACGAGCGCGGGCTGGGGCTGGCGCGTGACGTGCACCTCGCCAAGCGCTGCTACGACCTGGCCGCCGACACGGCGCCCGAGGCACGCCTGCCCGCCGCGCTCGCGCTCGCCCGCCTCAACGCGCTCGTCGCGCTCGACCAGCTCTACGAGGTGAGTGTGCCGCCGCGTGCCGCGTGCCGCGTGCCGCGTGCTGCGTGCTACGTGTGCTGCTACATGCTACGACCTGGCCGCCGACACGGCGCCCGAGGCACGCCTGCCCGCCGCGCTCGCGCTCGCCCGCCTCAACGCGCTCGTCGCGCTCGACCAGCTCTACGAGGTGAGTGTGCCGCCGCGTGCCGCGTGCCGCGTGCCGCGTGCTGCGTGCTACGTGTGCTGCTACATGCTACGACCTGGCCGCCGACACGGCGCCCGAGGCACGCCTGCCCGCCGCGCTCGCGCTCGCCCGCCTCAACGCGCTCGTCGCGCTCGACCAGCTCTACGAGGTGAGTGTGCCGCCGCGTGCCGCGTGCCGCGTGCCGCGTGCTGCGTGCTACGTGTGCTGCTACATGCTACGACCTGGCCGCCGACACGGCGCCCGAGGCACGCCTGCCCGCCGCGCTCGCGCTCGCCCGCCTCAACGCGCTCGTCGCGCTCGACCAGCTCTACGAGGTGAGTGTGCCGCCGCGTGCCGCGTGCTGCGTGCTGCGTGCTACGTGTGCTGCTACATGCTACGACCTGGCCGCCGACACGGCGCCCGAGAAGCATTCTTATAAAATGTATTTTATTCTAAAAGTTGGCATGGCATTGGTTCTTTTCTGATATATTTATATATTTCAACATGATACAATATTATCGTAAAAATATTGTATAATAATTTTGATTATTCTCTAATGGTAAATAAATTGTATTTTCAGTCGTTGTTCGAGAGTCCTTTGGGCCTGATCTTCCTGTCAGGCGACTCAATGTTCCTGTCCAACTGGGACCTTTACCTCATCACGGCGCTGCTCGGGGCGCTCGGAGTCGTACTTTACCTGCGTCGACCGCGCCCGCAGCCGCAGCCGCAACCACAACCGCAACCGCAACCGCAGCCGCAACCAGCGAATTGAACTATAAAAATGTGATATATGTGTTACAAGTGACATGAAAACGTGAGGACTTGACAAAATAGGAGATACTGAGAGTTTCATTGATTGAGTATTCAGTACTCATAACTAGAAACATGATAGGAGTCTTACGATGCCGTTATCGAAAAGGCCTATCGTATGCGTCTCACGTGAGTTTAATGTTTTGTACAGAGAACTTATTAATTTTAATAGGATTTGTGTATATTATTAGGGTTTATAGACGATACAGCTCACTTTTAAGCTCATATTGTAAATAGATTTTAATCATCAGGGCTGGATTAAAATTTGGACGATTTTTAACCAATCTATGCTTTAGAGGCCTTAGTAAGGTAATTAAATGTTTCTTCAAATGTAAAAAAGTGTCGAATTTAATTTACCTTTTTTTTTGCGGACTCAAGGAATATTAGGCTGCGCATGGATTCATATATAAGGCTTTTGCCTTATATATGAATCCAATATTTAATCCAGGACTTATAATCATACCACTCTGTTCTTAAATAATTTATTTTGCACATAATTAAAATTTTTTTTTACATATTTAATTGTTGTTGAATAATAAATTATACAAAATGTAAAAGAATGAAGCTTTATTTTTTATACAACAAATGTGGCAATCGAGCTTGTTTCGCCCGATGGCGATGGACTACTGCACTCCACGAATGCTGGCAACACCGGAGAAATCCCTCGGCACTCTGACGTTGAAGTCTCAGTAGCCAGTTGACTGTTATACCGCTTTTAAATTTTAGAATTGCGACTACTTTTTTAAATTTAGAACCATTCATGCTTGTATAGAAGTAGGTAATAAGTAATTGTACAGGTCGATATTGTTTTTTTTTTTTTTTTTTTTTATTAAGCTCACGGTTTAGAAACTATGTCGAAATGAAGAGGCTTTTGATTTTCCTTTAACCTTAATCTTCTTATCAATAAAAGCTAAACAAATCTATTTTTAACTATTATACTGTTTTGTCACTTTTATTTAAATTGGGAATTTAGCGTAACAGACAATATCTAAAAGTTTTCTTAGAGGCCCAATTCATGGATTTGCTAGCGATAACGACGAATTGATTAACCCTTTTTTGCATGTTTTTTTATTGGTGAAATAAATCAAGGTGATATAATTCATGTTAAAAGGGGAATTGTAAAAAAAGAAATTAGACAGCTATATATTTTTTTCTGCAATGGACATTAAAAAGGTATCCAGACACGATCAACTTAAAGTGAACTTGTTCTTTTATATAATTTTTCGGCATTTAATGTTATGATGGAAATTTCCACCATTATGCAAAGAAAGGTTAATTGATTAATACGCATAAAATGTAGTTTGACGTATTATTTAATAAATAAAATGAGTCATTAAAAAGATGCAGAAATTATAAGATAAATATAGAAGTTATAAAGGAATTAATTACTCATAGCTATTTGCCACGCAAAATTGTATGAAAAAGTTGAGCCGTTTTTCTCGAAGCATTTCTATGGAGACACTCTATCTATATAATCTAAGATATCTAAAAACTTCGCTAGCAAACCAAATAATTTTTTATCACTACTAACATACATACATATCCTTCACGCCTAATCTAAGGTCTTCTGTTTATTAGTATACATTCTGTTTAAACAGAGAAAAATGGTGAGAATAAAAAAACTACTAAAGTTTTATAGATACGCCGTATCAATTGTTTAGTTTACATTATCATCAAGGCATACTTTCATGACATAAATTCGTTACCAACTAAAAAGGGTCGTGTTAATATATTTTTTATTTAAAAAATGTTACCTATTTTCTGTAAATATTCCATAATTTTTATATCATAATTGAATGTGTGATTTTGTAAATAAATAGCAATTTTCTATTTATGGTACTTGTATTTTTTTTTATTCAATTACAAGTATACTATGTTGCAGCGTTAATTTTATTTTCTGTTATTCCTGTCTATGGCCGACTGGTGGATAACGCCATATGGTGTTAAAATCCGCCATTTACACTATCTAGGTTAATTAAAGTTTAATAAATTAATATATTATTATCTGTGTCCGTCATCATCATCATTTCAGCCATTACACGTCCACTGCTGGACATAAGCCTCCCCCATAGACTGCCATAAAGAACGGTCCTGAGCCACCTGCATCCACTGACATCCTGCAATGCATTTGAGGTCGTTACTCCATCTAGTGAAGGGATCGTCCTATACTACGTTTATCCGTACGCGGTCACCACTCAAGCACCTTGCTTCCCTATCGGTTGTCGGTTCTTAGAGTCACTGTTTGCATAGTCTTAATTATCAACAATAGAGCGATACGATAAGATAGTTACATGTGAATTAATGGATACATAATTGTGTCCCTCCCAAATTAATTTGACAGTTGGCCCTCTAGACAAATGACAAGGGAATTCAACGATGGAATGGACATCGCTAGCAAGTCTATGAGTTGGAATGAGACATCCGATATTGCTATCTCGTTCTATCATGATTAATTCGCTTGCCATTTGACTAAAGAGCCTGGTCACAAATTTGAATAAGCAAATAAATGCAATAAAATACTTATTTGAGATATAAAAATATATTTATACAAGTAAATATGTACACATAAGAATTTTTGATTACAGATATCTCTAGTACTTTATAGCGAGAATGTTACATTTTGGCGGCCTTAGGTTTAAATCAATTAACACAAATTTCAATTGAATAATCTAATGCAGTGTATTTCAACCTTTTTCATGACCCGACCTCCCTAGTATGAAAAAATATTTCGCGACCCCGACCCTTCGTTTTTTTTATGCATCTTATAACGTTACAAATTATTCTAGGGGGGGGGGGGGAGGGATTGTTAATAATGGGGTCTAAGGAACCCATTGCTAGTAATACATTCTATTAGGGGGAAAAGGATTGTTAGCAATGGAGTTTGACAGCCCCATTGCTAGCAATATACCTTATTAGGCCGACCTCCACGTGGCTCCCCCTGGAAACCATCGTGAACAATTCTTGTTGAATTCGTCACGATGGGCTAACTGACCTACTTCATGCTCACCTATCATCCTTCACTGGTGCCCCACCAGCGTATACCGAGCGCAGGTGGGGTTACCATTCCATTATCACTCATTAAAAAAGAAAAATATTTTAGGGACTGAATACTCTAATCCATAGAAGATATTTTATAACTTTGTTTCTTTTTACTGAGGTAGTTTTCGCGAATCCCCAAGAGATTGCGTAATGGGTCGCGACCCCTTGAGGTGTCGTGACCCATACGTTGAAAAACACTGATCTACTGTATAGAATAATTATGCAATACGTTTTAGGCATTATTAATGCTATTCGGTACTTCTCGTCCATAATATATTTAAATCCAATGATCGCCGTACGGTTGCAGCATAAGATAGGCCTTCCTTTTTCAGTGGGTCGTACGAAGCGACTAGAACTTAACGGTCGAGGGATGGGCAGCAGCGTCCTTATAAAACATCACTAAAGCCTAACTGCGGTTGCCAACCTGTACGCCACGCGTAGCAACTACTGCCTCCCCCCTTCCCCCCTCCATATTCAGCAGTGGTCAGTTAATGGCTGATATAAAAATAACACTACAAAATTGTTTAATTCTTGAATTATTTGGACCTGTTGTAGATTTACTTTCATATAATAATACTGCCCACCCTTCAAGGGACTTAGCGTGAAGATAGTATCCTACTGATTACGTGAACCCCTGTCTTTCCAACAGTTCAATCTTTCTTGCGATGTCGTCCGCCGAGAATGCGTAGTCTGTCGAATGCTCTTGTTTTATATCTTCTTTACCATTTCTTCGCTGTAAAAAAAAATATATCTCAATTTTTCTTTTTTATACAACTTAGAATGACAAACAAGCTGCCGGCCCACCTGATGGAAAGTAGTAACCGTCGCCTATAGACATGAGCAGTACCATGGAAATAACAGAGTATACTGTTTCGCCCATGATACCCCCCATGCGTTACCATTTCTGAGGACTCAGGTGTTATTCGTCTGTACCCTGTAAATTCACGCCATATCCCACCCTTCAGACCGAAACACAACCATGCATACTCAACTGCTTCACGGTAGAAACACGAATGTGACAGAGGTAGCCAAGCAATCGACTTTTGTACAAAGTCTCCTTCTAGTGTGGCAAGTTTAGTTCTTATACTGTGTTAAGAACAATTTTTGTTCAAAGTAAATTTAATTATAAGCATTGTTATTAGTTTTTAACCAACTTCATAAAGATGGAGGATCTCAGTACGACTGTATTTTTTTTCGATTACCACCGTGACGATGAAAGCAGGTTCATTAGTCCATCATGATGAATTCATCAAGAATTGGTAGTACTGAGAAGCTATATTGCTAGTATCATTATTTATAATTTACCCGGAGGTGGTAGCCTCTAGAGTTGAAGCTAGGACAAAGGGGTACGCCCCGAGGCCCCTACCTCGCCCGCCTTACTATCAGGTAGGTTAAGAGAAGGCCTGAAAAATACTTATAATTTGTAGCGTAGTAAAGGACAGATTGGGAAAATCTGAAACAATGAATTCAGACCTATCTATTTTTGAATACGTTAAAATTCTGTTAACCGCTTGTAACCGCTTACCATCAGGTGGGGCGTATGCTTATTTGCCACCTTGGTGGTATAAAAAAATCCAATGTTATTTTTAATTTTAATAAATTAATTTAAAACCTAGTGAACTAAATTTAGTACACGGGTAGATTAAATCTTAACTTGGCACACAGGATACTTCATGTACGAACCCACGCAGGCGGAGACGCGGTATATACCTAGCTAGTATAAAAAAAAAACTGACCCAAAACTGCGCGTACTCCGGCGACACGGTCTGCAGGTGCGCAATCTTATCCTCCATTTCCTTGAGCCTCCTGAATATGTCCGGCGAGACGGGCGTTATGTTCAGGTACTTCTCCACGGCGAGCACCCTCTCGGCGATGGACGGCGGTAGGCCGCTGCTCGCCTTCGACTCCTGGCTGGTGTCCGTGTACTGGACGGTTTGCGGACCCCACTCGTTGTGGACTTTCCTTACTGAAAATATTCATTTAGTTAACACATTGCGACCTTGCGTACTTCGGTAAACAAAAGTCATGATATCTGAAGAAATCTTTTTCTCCTTTCCACTTAGGGTTTACTGGAAGAGAACTCTTACAGGGTTTTTTTTTTATGATAGGTGATAATGGAACGGTGACCCCGCCTGCGTTAACGGTATACGCTGGCGGGGCACCAGTGAAGGGTGATTGATGAAAATGAAAACAGGCCAGATAGCCCATCATGATGAATTCATCAGGAATTAACCATGATAGTTTCCAGGGGAACCGCGTGGCGGTCGACCTGATTAGGTATATAGCTAGCAATGGGACTCTTAGTCTCCATTACTAACAATTCCTTTCCCCCCACTCTTACAGAGTTAAGCTCGCCTGTTGTACATTTTTATTTAATATATATCATATATTTGTAATTTTTTGTGTACAATAAAGAATAAATAAATAAAAATGGAAAGGTAGCGAGGAATGAAGTTGAGTTGGTTGGTTCAACGTGGCGAATTCACTAGATATCACCATTACCAGAGGGAGACTTTGTACAAAAGTCAATTGCTTGGGTACCTCTGCTCCATTCGTGTTTCAACCGTGAAGCAGTTGTGTTTGCATGGCTGTGTTTCGGTTTGAAGGGTGGGATATGGCGTGAATTTACTGGGTACGGAGGAATAACACCCGAGTTCTCAGGTATGGCAACGCATGCGGGGTATCATGGGCGAAACAGAATACTCTGTTATGTCCATGGTACTGCTCATGTCTATAGGCGACGGATACCACTTTCCATCAGGTGGGCCGTCAGCTTGTTTGCCATTCTAAGTTGTATAAAAAAAATACTATACCACAACGATTTCCAGTTTATTAAACAAGAATTATACTTACTCTCGTGACACCCCTAGTGTTGCAGGCGTCCATAGGGTACAGTGACTGTTTACCATCAGACGGGCCGTGCTTGTTTGCCATCTTTGTGGTATATACAAAAACTCTCATAAGACTAAGATATCTAGTTTTGTTTTTTAATTTCTATTATTTTTCTATTAGCAGTGTGGTCCCGGCATAGAATAAGCCAGTCCTTCCTTTCCTGTGGATGTCGTAAGAAGTGACTAAGAGAACTTATTTGTAGAGGGATGGGCTGCAGCGTCCCTCTTAACCCTTAAAAGCCTGATTTTTTAAATCAAATAAAAAAATATATAAGTGTATCCTTTAGTCTGTTTACTAATGGGGAAAAATAGTAAAAAAAAAACAAAACGATATTTTTATATATTTGTTTTGAAAAAACATTTGGTATCATTTTTTTATACTTTAGGTATTACGGTTATTAAAATATGTATTATTTAACAATGAAACAATGCAAACCCCGGTATTAAATTTGAAACTTCAGGTATTTAAGGGTTAAAACATCTCTCTGAAAGAATAGAATAGATTACGATTGCCAACTCGCCTGCTAAGATTGGAAACTACTGTCAAAACTCCCCTTATTGTATACAGGAGAGGCCTATGTTCAGCAGTTAACGGTTAAAAAAATGATATTATCTTACTCTTCAAATGCCCTTTAGAATCGCTTCGCTTTACAAACTGCGTCCTCACTCTCGCGCACGTCTCCGTATCTTCCGGCTCATTCACACCTTGCGAAGGTATGAAATCTTGTATGTTGCTTATATTCACTTGCTGTCTCTTTCGCTCTATGAAATTCTGCATGCGCTGTTGTAACTCTTCGCTCGATACATTAATTTGTACCAAGTTTGGGTCTATCGTGTCTGTTATGGTTGGAGGTGGTATGGGGACCGTTTCAGGTGGACCTGTAAGGATAAGGAAAGGACTTTCAGACATGATTGTTTGAATGTAAACAATGTAACATGTTTCATTAATGTTTATATAAACTATGCATATAATGATGTCTGATAAATACCACCTACAAAGATTTACATTCTATTAAATATGGTGAAACATACTGAAAATTAAAAAATTAATTCTAACATCTTATTATTATATATTTCTGACAAATAAATTAATATTATATAAAAAAAAAAAGCATAAAAAAAGTTGGTTAAAAAATTCTTTTCCTAATACAGTATTCATTAGTAAACTTTGCAGTTAAGTTTTAATAATTTATTTAATTATTTAATATGCTTTTCAAATCTTTTAATTTTTAAACAATGGTCAGAAATTGTATATTAACTTTAATTTATTGATGTTCTAACAACATTTATATTTTTATAATAAATTAATGCATAAAAGTATGTATTTTATATACTCGTATGTTAATTAATAGCAAATGTACTTATTTAAATAAAAAAAAAAACAAACTGTCAACAAACCATTTATTTTTATTATTGCAACATTTTTCTAACGTCTATAGTGCTACCTTGATATCAAACTATTAAAACAAAACACTGATTACTTAAACATTATAAAGAAATATATATTTCTATAATAAATGGGTAAACAACATTTATATGATTACATTATTTTTTTGCAAAATAACAACAATAATTCGTAATGGGCTCGATTCTGATGAGTCATTTCTCTAAACCTACGTTAAGGTCAATATTTTGACAGTTACACAAAATTACTGATTTCTAGGGCATTCTAGTCTAAATTTATTTATTAATGCTTTTGTACATATGCTTTTAATATAGAACTTAGGTAGACTTTGTACAAGAGTCGATTACTTGGGTACCTCTGTCCAACTCGTGTTTCTACCGTGAAGCAGTTGTGTTTGCGTGGCTGTGTTTCGGTTTGAAGGGTGGGATATGGCGTGAATTTACAGGGCACAGAGGAATAACACCTGAGTCCTCAGGAATGGCAACGCATGGGGGTATCATGGGCGAAACAGTATACTCTGTTATGTCCATGGTACTGCTCATGTCTATAGGCGACGGTTACCACTTTCCATCAGGTGGGCCGTCAGCTTGTTTGTTGTTTGTTCATTCTAAGTTGTATTAATAGCTATATAGTATTAGTAGTTATAAATTTATATTAATTTTAACATAAATCTATTATAATTTTAGTTCATATTGATCTTCAGAATAATGATTTCTCTGTAACATCGAGTTAAAATTTTAATTTCAGAAATAGGTTTAGATGAATGGCTGCTCAGAATCGACCACAATGTTAACAACAAAAAAAAAAAAACCCTGCAAAATGGTACCACTTAAATCTTCTACAGTAACTATATAATTGATTTTTAAAACCGGTTAAGTGTACCCATGGTACTATTTTTTAAACTACTATTATATTGCACTATATCAAAATACAACATTGACAAAATTGTACCTGTTATTTGTTTAGAATTATTTTGTTTAATTCCGCTACCGTTAGTATATGCATGACTGGCAACACTAGAAGATTGACCACCACTATTACTACCAGAAGTTCCACAACCTTCCATATTAGCTATCAATCTCCGACTACCATTTAATTCACGCATGTTTTGTGACATGTGTTTCACTTCTATACGAGACATATTCAGACAAATTATTCTATCACTGCTCGGAGCCTAGTGTTAACCGTTCGGCGCTTAAACTGCAAATGTGCGATCAAAAAGGCAGTCAAATATTGATGGATAATATGAATATGTTAAGCTTCTGGTAGTAATAGTGGTGGCCAATCGTTGAGTGTTGCCAGTCACACACATACTAATAGTAGCGGAATTAAACAAAATAATTCTAAACAAATAACCAATGATATGCACTTCCACAAGATAACAGCCAGTTAAGTAAAATATGTAAAAAATTTTATATACTTAAATATATCAATAACATTATTTATTTACCATATGATATGATATTGTATAAAAAATAAAATATATTATGCATTTCATGCGATTTCGTAATTAGTAATTAATTAATAGTAATTTATAAATGATTATACGTATCACACAATTATTCCTAAATTATTATTGGAGGTATTGCATTAAGATATTAATAGGTAATCCTATAATATATTATTTATTTATGTATAGTATTATGTATATATAGCGTTCAGTAACGCAAAGGAAGCAATTATAAAATGTATAAATCTAAAATATAAAAATTATATCTACTTTCTATATTTATAAAAGATTATCAATATCTATAATAATTATAAAATTAGAAATTTTAACAGCAGGAACATTCTGGAATTAAGTCTGCGTGCCATCGCTTCATACTTTACATCTAACTTTTAAACGCTTATTCCAAAAAAAAAAATAACAATTGAGCTAACATTAAAAAGAGCATCTTGAATTATTTTTTTAACAATTCAATTTTAAATAAAAAAAGAATCACATTTGCAAAATATGAGCTTTAAATGTAATGAAGGATTTTTTCCAAGTTTTTTATCACGTCAAATGTGCATGGAAAACTATTTCAGTTACTTTCATATTTAGGCATTCTAATGTATGTATGTGAATATACATAATTGTATGAGCTACATCCATGGTTTATGTTTCATTATATATATTTTTTCGTAATAATATCGAGCAATTTTTTTTTTTTTGTTTTTCTGTTTTTAAGTTAACATGTAGGCTACTGTATTTAAATTATATATATTGTTTTTAATTATTGTAGTTTATTAGTATTGTAGTTGGTTGCTAAATATAACAAAATGTCTTCATTGATGTAACTAGCTACCATACATTTTAAATGTCTGTCTTGGAATCCTGCAATGAGGAGGAGGGCGTTGATATTCGCGACACAGTTTTATACTTCTGCGGATATCATCGTTTTTCAATAATATTGTAACCAATGTTTTTGTTCCAAATAAAGAATTATTATTGTTATTATTAATTAATTTGCTGTAGCACACGCCAAGTGGCAGCCACGTTGGCAATAAGAAATATGAAGGTTGTTCGCTATTATTAATAAATGTAGCTCTTTTTGTTGTTGGCAATAAATATTCTCTTTTTTTTCTAATGAATACATTTCATACAAAATGTATGAACATGGCACATACATCTTTTTTGATAAAATTTAAATTACGTCACGGTAAATTAGAGGACAATACCATAAGAATGGAGATGAAAGCATTGGCATATTTAGGATTATTTTCCAAGGGGGGGGGGGGTAGGCTCTAAAAAAAAATGTGCGTAGTTAAAAGTCTAAAAAGTTTCTAGTGCCCAACTCAAAGTGCTCGACTGGCACTTTGAGTTGGGCACTAGAAAATTCTAGGGTGGGCACGCTACACCCGGCCGCCTCTTAAATACACCTATGGACGTAAGTCGGGGAAAGCGAATCAGGATAGCTATTTTAGGTGTCTTATACTATAACAGCTTAGACGATAATATTTTTTTAATAGAATATTTTAATAAAACGTTTTAAAATATTCTTCCTAATGAACAAAAACACATGGAAAAATAACCCTGTTAAGATCATGTCTCGAGACATAAGGGGTGAATAACTGGAAATAAATTGGATATATCTTTATTATCATTTCTCAACCGGAGGGTCGCATTTGTTATTAAAGTGGGTCGCAGTCTGTTGAAAAATAATAAGACCTCAAAACATTTGTTTAACGTAGCGATGAGCGACTTTACTAATTCGATTACTAATTAATCGACTGAGCAATTCATTCGGATTATTACGAACGATTTTCAAATCCTTTGAGTACTAATTCCATTCATTATACACTTCTAGTAATAGCTAAAATCATTTATTAGTTTTTAAACGTTTAAATAATAAAAAAAAAAATTATAATAATTATATAGTGACGGGGGTCACAAGACTTTTTACTTAACTTTTTGACTTTTTCGAGGGTCGCGACATAAAAATGGTTGAAAAACAATGATCTTTATCATCATGTGTATGGTTAGCCAAGCACGTTTATCATCTAACAAGTCAATATCTATTTTTTTTTTAATTTTAAGGGCATTTACCTTCTTTAGGTATATCAGCCCTATCGTACCCTGAACTGATTTCTCAAATAGTTTTATCTATTATACCTAGCCATGGAAAGAGAGGAATTAATGGGAATCAATAATTTTAAGAGATGATCAATGATGGAATTGCTTGCCACTTGTTTAGGATGTAAGGGTACCAAGTCTATTCCACCAACTATATGAAACCTAGACCTTCTGCCCGTTAGTGTTACATGTACTTGACCACGCACATTCCACGTTCTCCTTCCACACGGGTGCGTCCCCCTCGTAGACCTCCTTCTTCCAGATAGGCACACTCGCCTTCAGCTGGTCGATGCAGTAGGACACAGCGTCGAGGGAGTCGCGCCGGTGCGGACTGCTGACCGCTATCACGACGGACGCTTCGCGACATGGTACGTTGCCTAACCTGGAATTGAAGGGGAGAAGGGATAGTTAGTAATTAGTATGAGGGACGCTGTTGCCCAACCCCTCGCCCTCCTATAGTACCCTATTCTATGCTGGGACCACATGGTAAACTTGCTGTTTTTTATATATTTAAAAATGAATACGAATACAGTTTCATGAATAATAACTACTACAACATCATACAACCGGGGGGAAAAGGGTTGTTAGTAATGGAGATTGAGAATCCTATTGCTAGCAATATACCTAACCAGGTCGACCTCCTCGCGGTTCTCCCTGACAACTATCATGGTTAATTCCTGATGAACTCATCATGATGGGCTAACTGGCCTGTTTTCATTCTCATCTATCACCCTTCACTGGTGCTCCACCAGCGTATCCCGTTAGCGCAGGCGGGGTTACCATACCATTTTCACCCATCAAAAACATACAATAATAAATATAATAATAATAACATAAAAACATACAACCTGTACTGTATCCATATGGCTATTAACTATTGTGACAGACAAAGCGAAACAAAAATTTATAACGTTCAATGTACTTGCAGCAAATTGCGCTGTAATTGAGTATCGACCTTGTATAGCTCATTAACTTACCTACTTGTTCGGAAAGAGTTTTGCATAAATATCAGTTTTAAAGCACATACAGTGCGTTGTATATAATTGTCGCAATTAGTAAATTATTCTTGGCATATTAATTTATTTTACAAAAAAAAAAAAAAAACTATAAAACTTTTGTACTTATTGAATTTGTGGAATGCCGAAATTTTCCCAGAGACTACAGCATGGAGTTCTTCAAAAAGGCGAGGGGTAAAGAGGTTTCTTCAGGGTCAGCAACGCACGCATAATACCTCTGGTGCAATACCAGAGGTGTTCATAGGCTACGGTAACCACTTTCCATCAGGTGGGCCGTATGCTTGTTTGCCACCTCAGTGGTATAAAAAAAAATTATACAACATACTTGTCTATCTTTTATATTTTTAAATAAATTCTATGCTAAGTCACCGCACTTTATACTAAGCCAGGATGACAATAGGTTTTTTTGTTTCAGCCGTTAACTGTCCACTGCTAAACATAGTCTCCCCCATAAAGGGGGTTTTGCCAGTAGTTACCATGCTTGGTAAGCATGGTTGGGTTTTGGTGATGTTTTAAAACTGGATTGGACATCGCTGCCCATCCATCTACCATAAGCTCCCTAAGTCATTTCTTACGACACTCACGGAAAAGGCCTATTCTATGCCGGGAGCTACATGGCTAATATATAATAGCAGGCTGTATACTTCACGAAACCTATATCCAACAGTGGGATGATAGAATAGGTTGTCAAAACTAATTTTGATGCTATTCAATTGGATTTTTCAGCTACTTCTAGGCATATTATTATCACTATAGTTAAAAACTACTGTCATCTAAGGATCTCAATACTAGTTATAACATGGAATAATTACACTAGAAGTAGCATAAATTAATAAAATATATTAAAGGCAACTAAGAGGGAGACTTAGTACAAAAGTCGTTTCCTTGGATGCCTCTGTCCCATTCATGTTTCTACCGTGAAGCAGTTGTGTTTACATGGCTGTGTTTCGGTTTGAAGGGTGGGGTATGGCAGTAAATTTACTGGGTATAGAGGAATAACACCTGACGCTTTAGGAAGGGCAACGCATGGGGGGTATCATGAGACAGTATACTCTGTTATGTCCATGGTACTCATGTCTATAGGCGACGTTTGGCACTTTCCATCAGGTGGGCTCTCAGTTTGTTTGCCATTCTAAGTAGCATAAAAAGAAACTAACCTATGGTATATAGCTATATTGTGAACAGGTGGCCACTTGCTCCTCACATCGGTACATATGGCTTTCATGGCTTTTAAAGCCATTGACTCATATGCTTCATACTCCAATCTCACCACCTGAATACACAAAAATAGTGTGTGTTAGATATTGTGTATATCTATATATAAAAACATTTGGTTATTAGTAGGCATGGGCAATCATTAGTATCACTCTAATATCTATAAATTGATTTCTTATGGATATTGAGGATGGAAAAAAGATCATCATTCATTTTAATACTGTCCATATCCATCAGTATCTACATTAATTTCCATTGGGTTCTTAATGTTGAAACCAGTATTTAATATACCCTTTATTGGGCAAATATATACATATTTTCATAAACCGGCGAGCTTTTATGAAAAGATTGATGAATGTGAAAGAAGCGAAAGAGGTTTGTTTGAATCGAAGCATTTGGCATTCCATTGGTTCTGCCTACCCTAATGGGAAACAGGCGTGACAGATATGTATGTATGTATGTATTTTCATAAACTCTCAAACCTTCTCCAAAAATTTTCTAGCGACTCCGTCAACCTGTAAATCGTAAAACTTACCATGATAACTCATCGTCCATTAATTCACATGAGAAAGGACATCTTAAAAGTCATGCTTTCAGTACCCACTTAATACTGAAGCCCAAATCCATCATCCATATTATAAGTCAACCACCTGCAAACCTTGGCATACGCGAGTGTACACCAAAAGCACAAATGCAAGTGCTTGGGAACTCAAATCCAATACATAGCACAAAAAAAAATATATACATATTGTGACTACAATATATAGATACTTCTACACATAATCCACCTCTACTTATTAGCATGTGAAATATCACACACACACACACACACACACACACACACATGTGAGTGTATATATATATATATATGTATGTGTATATATACATATTATATATATATATATATATATATATATATATACATATAATATGTATATATACACATACATATATATATATATATATACTGCAACTTATCAATTTGTTTTTCTTTTTATAATATAATACCGAGGTCATATTGATGAATAATATTAATATTAAACCTCACCTTTTTACCATCAAAATTATCTCTGGTTGTGCCAACAAAGATAGAGACTGCTCCACAGCTCTCGTCCACAACCAGGTCACTGATGGCATCAATAGATAGTGCATCAACTGTTAACTTGAGGTGATCCATTGTCAGTCTTATCCTCCACTAAGTGGTGGTATCACAGCTATGCTGTCTCGATCACTTATTACTATATCTACAGTCTCCTCGCACACGACTTCGTTTTTGGCAAGTAAAATGTTGTTTTTTATTGTTTCAAGGTTGTACTTCTGTACAATAAGATCTAGTAGTTGTTTATATGAGATCTTTCTAGGTAGTTGGAGTGTCGTCTCTCTGATTCCAGAGAGTTCTTTTGATTTTGCAAAAAATAATATATTCACTGTAACATTATGCTCTATGTCCATATTTCATTCTGTAAAATAAATGAAGTCATTTACACTGCATTAATTAAAAAAAAATTAATTAGTTTTAGCAAAGTACAACTTTTTGTATAACAATGCTTAAATGTAAAAAAAAAAAATTTAAATTAGTATTTGGCACATAGAAGAAATACTGCTTTCACTATCGTAAATTATATTTTTATTGCAATTTATACCCGCGTATTAGTGTGCGTTTCAGTTGAGAGATGCGGCTTAACAATATCAAATCGATGAATTAAACTTGTTTCAAGACTGTGTATAATATATTTCACACACTATTGATTCAGTCGGTCGCTAAATTCACAAAAGGACTCAGACTGTTGGTTAATAATTAATTACCGGTTATACTACAACGTATTCGAGTGGAACGTAATTTAAAATAATAATGTTACTGAATTCAACAATACTATATTACTTATAGATAGTATAAAGTTTTAACTGATGTAATACAATACCTATGTGTTATTTTTGTATAAAAAGTAAACTACACAATGTAACCTCAAGGTTATCACATTAAATATCATTATTAATGCGTTAGTAAAAAATGTATTCATATTTACTCACTTCATCAATAGTAGTAATAATTAGTGGCGTTTTAAACAAAGATTATAAAAGGTACAGTATATTTTAAAATTATAATAAAATTTTATATTATTAAAGAATTTTAAAAAAAAAATACGTAAATATATGGATATGTAGAGTAAAAACAACTGTACGGTGTGAGATGTAACTACAGATTAAAGAGCTGATCATAGATCAGTGATTACAGAGACTATGTCTGAAGACTAATAGACTGACAATGAAATCACAAAAATGAAAGAAGAAAATGATTACCATTTTATCTTGATTTTTTTATATTTGTATTTAGTAAATAAGATCATTTTTATTTGTTAATATTACTAGTTATAACTCAATTGAGAATCAGTTACAAGCCAGTTGAAATATATATTTCTATATACCAACCTTGTCGTTTCAATTCAACCCACAACAAATCTATTAAAAAATTAGCTGAAATTAGTCCTTAAAACAATAAAGATTTCTCTGGGATATCTAATTGAAATTTTAATTTTAAAGATAAATTTAGATAAATTTCAGAGTCGCTACACTAATAGTTGAATCGAGCTTTGCTCTGTAAACGATCAAGCTTTAAGAAGCACACATAATAGCTTGATGGATAGTTTTCATAGAATAAGGATAGTGCGGTACGCATAACTCATGGAAGTAATATAACTAATATAAGGTTTTGCGTAAGATGAAGCTTAGCGCCTTTTGTCGTACTCTGAGAACATAGAATTACATAAAGGAAATAATAAAATAAAAACTGTAAACCAATATGATTGTCTACTTTCTTCTTATGCAAATATAATTAAAAAAGAAGACGAAAGATACACCATCAGTTTCTAAGGTTGTCAATTTATAACAGATCAGTGTATAGAAAATGTTTATACGGCCGTATAACCCTACTAAATTCAGATACAACCTGCTTGTATACTTGTCATTGATAAATAATTGAAAACATTTTCTATACACTAGTCTATGAAAAATAGCAACTGATGTTGTATCTCTCGTAATCTTTTTACTAATTATATTTTATAAGAAGAAAGGAGGCAATCATATGATTTGCAGTTTTTTTTTATCATTCCTTTTATGTAACTCCTTGTTCCTAGGTCGTACATGATGTTAGTGATACTATGTTAAATCACATGATACAGAGTTCTTTTTGTACACCAATTTATACTTAATCCATACATATACTCAACACTGCTAATGAATTAATTTATTGATTCGTCGTTTGATTTTTTTTATACCACTGAGGTGGCAAATAAACATGATGATGATATTGACCGTTATAACTATCCACTATTAAATATAGGCCTCTTCCTTGGAAAGTTTTGCCAAAAGTTATCACGCATACTTAAAATTTATAAATTAAAATCTAAATATCTGACTATTTATTATTTTTTTAACTTTAATAACTTATAAATTTAGAACTACTACTATATCTGTGGTTATGGAAGCTGTTTTGGAAAATAGAAAAGAAACTTATGAACAGTTTTAGAAACGACAAAATATATGCTTGAGTCAAGCTGCTTTATAGTTTACCAATGTCTTTAGGAAAGTTTTTGACATACTTGACAGTTAGAAAAGTTCGGATTTCAAACGGTTTTGTTCGAACTTGTGGTGTCTGTATTTGTATTGGGTTTCCTTGCTTTTCTCTATAGCTTTTTGGCAAGATTCCCTCGGGCGCGCGAGTTAAATAGAATTACTGTTGTATAGCGTGCAGTGCAGTACAAGTCAAAAAAGTTAAAAATAGATTTTAGAGTGAGTTGCGTGTTCAGATCACTAACATTTTTGTTTATAAATGACATACATAGCGCGACGCTGCTTATATTACGTGCTAGAAATCTAAGTGAAATTCATTGAAATCGACTAACTGTAAACATTGAACTAATTTTTTTCTTTATCTGACTACAGATAATTGTGAGACGCAGATATTAGTGACGAACGTTCGTTGTGACGCATATAAAAGTGCACAGGTGCATTCTCATGTAAATTTATAGCGCAGCAGAGTGAAATAAATCAGTAAGATGGCTCACAACATAGAGCCGATGGATATTGACCACATTGAGAGTGATTTTGACAATAAGGAGAATAGTTTCCATCATAGCAATGTTTTACCATGCACTGAGAAAGGGTATGAGGAATTGGATGTATCGGAGCTCAACATGAAATTAAGGTATTCCATTACACCAGCATCATCCCCAATGTCTAAAAGTTATACAGCAAATTGTCCTGATAGCAGAAGTCTAGAATTTGGCACAGACTTAAGTGGTAATGGTAATTTGACCCGTTCATTTAATTCTACAATGAAATCTGAAAATACGTCTAAATCATTCAAAGTACATCCCTTGCAATTGCATACAACTGAGTTGTCATTGGACAACAATAGAAATACATCAGTATTGAGACCACTGGACACAACCCTAACTTTAGCTGATAATAATATTACTGTGACGGCTGATATAGATGAAAATTTGTCACTGCCAAGTTCTTCATCTTCTATTATACATACACCTGAGGCAACAACACCGACAAAGGAAATTCCAAAACAAGATGGTGGCTCACCAATTATGCGTGGTTTAAAAAGTGTACTGAACATGTTTCGATCATCCCAGAGTCCTATACCCCCTGCTGAAGAGCATGGCAGCCCTGTAAAGAGAGATATACTTAGCCCGTCTGATGTAACACTAACAGAAAGTGCAGTGAGTGCATCTGAAGTAGTTTCAGCTTCAACACCAGTTGCTGCTCACCGAAATAAAGATGGCAGTCCATCTAAAAGAAGTAGCCCCCTTAAAGACAGCATAACTTTCAGTGATGATCTTGAAAAAGAGCTTTTGTGGAAAGATGAGACAACAATTTTATTTAGTCAAGAAAAGATTCCTATTCATAAATTATTTTATCAACAATCTAAACAATTACCTAATTTTCCATTAAAGAAATCTACTAATATTGATGATAAAGTAAATGAAAATCAAGAAGATAATTTAAATTCTACTAATGAATATATGGATATTTCATGCAATGAGTCTATAGTAAAAAATAAAACAATTACTGATATTACAATAGAGCAAATGGGTAATCTAACAGAATCTGAAAATGAATTTATGGATTGTGAAACAACTTTAAATAATGAAACTGAACTTCTGAATGATACACTTCCTCCAAGTTTAGACAGTACAAGTCAACAAAATGATGTACCAATAAAGAATTTTATTGAACAAATAAATAATCAGATGGATGCTACTAAAGAATTTAATACTATTGGACTCAAAGATTCTATTGAGAAATCAGTTGAGAGTCACATTACTGAAAATATCGAAATATCTACAGCTCGTAATGTTGAAGAGACATCCAATATAGTTAATGATAATTCAAACTTAACTAAAATAGTTCCAGAAGGATTACAAAATGAAATTGTTGAATATCAGTCCAATCCAGAGGAATTTAAACTTTGTAAAGAGATCGACTCAACTGAAAATTTACCTGTTAGAAACATTGATGACATCCCAGTGAAAATAGACTCTGTTACAAAATCCATTGGAGTAGATGAACAGTTATATGCTACAATTTCAAATGATTCTTTAAATCATACAGTCTTACAAGAATCAGCAGATAGATCAATTACATCAATAATAATAACTGAAAATACAGTACAATTAGATTCTCAGTGTGTAACAACTAATGTCATTATTAATGAGGAAAATGTAACTCCTAAATGCAACATCTTATCTGAAAAATTACCAGATAATTGTGAAACAGCTAATGTAACTACTGAGATGAAATTTTCTGATGATGACATTCATGCAATCTCTAATAAGAATGATATTATTCCTGTCGAAAATAATATAACGACTGTGCCTGAAAATGTATCAATTAATACTTTTGTTGATATTCCTGATGAAAATATTGTTCTAGCACAAAATATCACAAATATAGTTACAGATAATATCTTGAACTCAGTGCCAGTTAATGTTGAAAGTAATGGACCTATTAATGAGATTCCTGCTGATAATACTAATTTACCAGTAGATATTCCATTGCCTGATGAAGATCTTGAAGTGGAAGACATTCTATCTCATCATACATTTACTAAAAATGTTGATTTACAGTCTAATTCTCTTCCTGATGTCATAAGTGATTTGAATACTAATATTAAAATGGAAGACGCAAATAAATTTGAGATGATGCCAATGGATACAATCAATGAAATAAGATCGACTGCCAATTTTATTGAAAGTACATTAGGCGATAACCAAGATGAAGAAAAAATAAAGTTTATACTGCAAAATGATGAGCTCAATAAAGTTGAGGACAAGGAAGTAATGCCTGTTATAAATCTTAATTTAGAAAAACAACTCAAGGACACATTTTCGAAAAACTCTAATGAATTGAAAGAATTTAACTCTTTAGAAAATAATGTGGTGGTAGAATCGCCGATTGATGAAGGAATTAAATTAGAGCTTACAGAAGAGAAACTAAATCTAATAGAAACAAAGTCAGAAAATGAAATTACTGTGGGATATGTTGCTAATTTTGAATCAAATAAAGAATTATTAAACTTTAATCTACAAGATACACCAAGTAAACATAAACAAGTTCATATTACTGAAATGTTAAAATATGAACAAGTTAAAATTAATGAGAGTGTATCTAAAGAAATTATAAAAGAAGAAAAAGAAAAAATAACATATAATATCTCAGATATTAATCATGTTGATCCTCTTAACTGTAATATTAATATCGAAGAAATAAAAGGGAGTGAAAGCATCGAAACTTCGAATCAAAAATATGATGTGAATCTCACTGTAGATTCTAAAGAAAAGATTATTAATCGTGAAAAAGAAGTGTCGATTAATGATAGTCTTACTAATATTGCTGAAGAGCCTGTGATTTCTGAAGAACAATCCATAAATTTAGTTGAAAAAGAAACTTCAAGAGAAGAAAGTTATATAGAATTAAATCATGATAAATTAAGTATAAAAGAAGTAGGAAATATAAAAGAGGAAACAATTCATTCTACTCCAGACCAAAGTAAAAGTGCAGGTATAACAGAAAATGATATTCACGAAGAATTATTAGATTCCGAAAATAATAGTCCATATGTATTGATATCAATTGATAATGTTTCGAAAACCACATCTACAGATAGTGTTGATGATTTTGAAAAGATAGATACTCAACCTCTGCCAGATTCTCCCAAAATAATTTCAAAAGGTTATGACTTTAATTTTGATCAGATAGATGATCCGTTTGCTACCAAAACAAAAATTAGATTATCTCCGCCTTTGGACTCTCCAAAACAGTCTATTAAATCTGTGACAAAGAAAGTAGATGTAACAAAAAACAACAGTAATAAAAATAAAAGAAAATCCCAATCTGAAAGAAAAATTCCAATTGTAACAAAGGAAACATTTAATAATACTTTTAATACTGCTTCAAATTCTCCATTTGAAAATCATGAATATTTAAAAACTTCAATAGATGTTGAAAACAGTGGCGAAGTGAAATCTTTGAACAATGACATACTAACAGTAAATGATATTAATGAGAAAACACTAGATGCAGAAATAGTAAATAAAACAGTGGATGGACCTACACTGGACAATACCTTAGATAATTTATCTGAAGTAAAAGACATTTCAACGGAAAATAAATTTGATTCAACTGCTATTATTGAAAATAACTCATCGGTGGAAATGAATAAAACGTCGAGTGAGTATAAAGACACATCCTCTTCAGAGCAATCTGTTTATCATTCTGCTGCAACCTCATCTGGTGAAAGCATCAAATCTAGAAATGTGTTTAACATACCTGAAATTGATGACAATAATTTTAATTCATTTACTACAAAATCGAAAATATGTCAGTCGCCACCTCCAGATATAAAAATGCCTAAATCATTTGATGATAACAAAAACGGGATTACTTCAGAATCTTTAATCATTAAGGAAAATACAGAATCTCAAAACTTTAATATTGAGGAGAAATCCGTAAATGATATTGTTTCTAATGCTGCATCTTTAAATATAGTCTCTTCGGACGAGAGATTGAAATTAAACATTGAAGAAAAAGAAACTATAAATATAAGTACTACAACTTGCTCTTCAAAAACAACTGATGATAAAAATGACACAGTACGGGAAGTTCACACTGATGAGGAAGATACAGTTGAAGGACCCTTTCTTGAAGCAGAGGATTTCAATGATAACAAAATGTCTGATTTTGTTTATGATAATGCTGATATGATTCAATTCGCAGAGTTGGCAGCTCAGACAAATGCAGATAATTTGGAAGCTGGTGAACTTTTCATTGATGCAGAAGCTTTTGAATTTCTTTTAAATCAAAACAAAAGCAATGTAGTAGCTGACAGTGGCAAAGAAAGTTTGTTCTTAAAATTTGATCCTTTATTCGCGAAGAGAATGTCTTCTGATGGTGTATTAGCAGCATTAAACAAAATTCAAAAACGACAAAGTACACCTAAGAAATTGTCAAAATCAGTGAACACATTTGTTGCTGTAACTCCTGTAGCTGGACCTTCTACTCTTAATGTCAACCAGAGTGGCATATCTGAGGATAATGCAGAGATAGATGTTAATATAACAACATCGAAACCAATGATGGTTGTAACACCTGCTGTCAATTCAATCGTGTCTCCTAGAAAATCTACAACTCCCACCAATTCCAATCGACGGTCTATCACATTCACGTCTCCTGCCATAGCTGTTATTGATAGACTTCTGTCTATGAGTGCAAACAATTCATTCATCGATCATGATACTACAGCCATGCAAGTTAGAAGGGAACAGAACGAAGCAGATTTAGCTCTTACTCAACTAAGAGAGTTGTTAGCTGAAAAGGAAATAAATGTGTACAACTTAAGATCTGAGAGTAAAGAGTTAAAGAACAGATTGTTCAACTTGGAATCTCAGATGCGAACCTTGGAATCTGAATGTGAAGAAAGATTAAAGAAAGTCAATGAATTGACTGATAAACTTTCTGAAAAGACAAAAACCAATAAAAGCATGGCAGCAGTTGTAGAAGAATATGAGAGAACGATCGCCAGCCTCATAGCTGAAACAGAGCAAGACAAAAAACTTCACAATGAAGAACGAATGAAACTTATAAAAGAGAGAGATGAGCAAACTGCACACTTGGCGAGTATGGAGGTCTCATTTAGCGATTTACATAGTAAATATGAGAAGAGTAAACTAATTATTTTGACTTGTAAAGCCAATGAAGACACATACAAGAAGTCTATTAAAGAATTTGAAGAGAATTTAGTAAAAATGCAAAGTAATTACGAGTTATTAAAACAACATGCAACTTCAAAGCTTAATCACGCCAACCAAGAGTTGGAAAAGATGAATAGAGTACACGAGGCTGAGGTTTTAAAGTTAAACGCCATGATCAAGAGGAAGGATTTGCATATCACATCTCTGGAGGAAACTCTCGCACAAAAAACAAAAGCGAACGAGGAACTGACGGCGATATGCGATGAACTCATCAATAAAGTCGGCTGATCTAATTTTGGACAAATCTAAACATTGCTTCGTTTCGTGTCTGTGAGAGAAAGTGATGATATTTTGGATATTTTGGATGCTTTTGTGCTTATTCAGCAATAAGTTGCATAAAGTTTATATAGTATGTGCCAAACCATTTTAGGGTCTAATAAATTTCCGTTTAATTGTAAACGAAGACTGTCATTTGTGATATATTAATTCGAATTCTGGTAGCCATAATGGCGTAGATTTTGGGACGCTATTTCTGTAAACCTGCTTCTAAAATTAAAAATTCAATTTGATATTGCAGCGAAATCTTTATTATAAGGACCAATATGAAAACTAGAAATTGTCTAATAAATTTAAGTCAAACTTGTTATAAATTTACTTTATGACCATTCATAAAATAATAATATGCAAAACTATTATATTACAATTATAGTTTGAGAGATAGGTTTATGTACATAACGTCTCAGAATTAGCCCCAATGTCAAAATTTTTTGCTCCTCTTTTTATAATACTGCACATTTCTCGTTATGCTGGACATAATTCAAATGTGTACGATGGTAAATTAAAATGTCAATTACTCCTTTAAATATATAGTGTTCTTTAATCTTGGACTGTTGTATAAAATATGAAATATTTTGTAGACACTAGACATGTTCAAAATAGTAGTACATTTTAGATATTTATTTTGTGGTATAGATTTTACAATTTGAATATTTTTGTTATCATGTATGACGAACAATTGAATAGGTAATATTTTTGTAAATAATATACTTATTTGAAAACATTAATTTATAATTGATGTATATAGTGGCACATTTACTTACCTACTAGTGGATTCATTCACTCTGTTGTAGTTCACAGAGAAATGACATGATTATAGTGTTATTACTTAAAGAAATGTCACTTATTGATACATATCTCTCACTACACATACATACAAACACACATATATAATACAATGTCCTACTTTTTATGATTGTAGAGGCATCTAAATACTCTTGTATGACACTTCACTACATTTTTTCATATTCTTTATAATTATATCAGCCTTTAACTGTCCACTGCTGAAGTAAGCTTCCCCTCGGGGGTTTTGCCAGTAGTTGCCATGCTTGGCAGGCGGATTGGTAACCGCAGTTGGGCTTTAGATATTTTATTAAGAGGGATGCTGCTGCCCATCCCTCGACCTCCCTTAGTTGCCTCTTACGACACACCGGGTAAAGGGAGGGGTGTTCTATTCTATGCTGGAACTACTCGGCTATTTCATATCCTTACCATTTGTAAAAGAATTATTTCAAGAATAAAATGGCATTCAGTAAATTTCGTAAGTTGTGAAGTAAATGTGCTGCTACATATATTAATCATTGACTTATTACATTTCCCAATGTTTGAATGTAGATTTAGATATTTTTATATTTTATATATTGTATGTTTGATGTCTCGTATTGCGTGTAAGTTTTTCCGATTATGTAAACTTCTATTGACCATAAATTATATTCACAATATTGTTTACAAAATATATTGTTATTTTACATTGAAGCCTTGATTCATCTAGTAACATATATTTATTTTATATTTACGCAAAAAAAAAAGTTATTTTATTGCATTGACATCAATAGTTAAACAGTTTTAAACAATGCCATCTGTTTGAATTGTAAGGTTGACAACCCTCTTAACTATTATATATACTATAAAAACATATACCTATATAATATATTTTTCTTATTGAAAATTGTATTTTAATATAATAACTATTGATTTAAATTACGTGTAATTAAATCGACTGTCAACTTGCCAATCAGGCTCGTGCTCGCGTCACAGTCGCTTATGATTAAGGACTACGAATTGATCCCGAAACTAGTGATGCAATTGCACGTAAGTTAAACCGGTATTTATTACATTAAAATATAATGTGTGCTTACGAAAATTATAATAGTAAATAAATCATATAAAACTTTTGTAATGTCAAATTTCGTAGTTTAGCTTCTCTAAACAAAGTTGGCGCCGTCCATGAAATTAATCACGAATTAATCTTGATAATTTATAAATAAACATTACATAATTGTCTCTAGGTATATCTGTAATAGACAATTCGAATTTTTTTTTTTATATTAGGTACAATTAGTAAATAACTTGGCATGTCTTTTTATCGAAATAACAGCGTATAAAATAAAGAATCGAAGCATTTGGCATTCCACTGTTTCTGCCTACCTTAATGGGTGATAGGCGTGACAGATATGTACGTATGTAGAGAAATAAATTTTAAAAGTTTACTGATACTATTTCATATTATTACTTTTATCTGTAATCTAAGTTTTTATTCTATTTTTTTTTTTTATTTTATCCAAGTTGATCAAAATTCGATAAAGGATATGCTAAGATATTTTCCAATTGATTTACAATTATGGGAACCAGCTTTGTGCGACTGGCGGGTTGTTGAATCAATTATATTACTAGTTTTATATATATATATAATTTTTCAATATATATTTATATATAGTAGGCGTCTGACTCCTAGTGTGTTTAGTCAAAAGAAATAAGATTTAAATATAATGTTTCACACGACGTGTGAGAACACAATAACACGAGATAATTATTTTCACTTAATTAAACGGTTAAGTTAACAAAAGAATTTCGTTGTCATTGCGTCATCGCTGTAGATTAGATATTTCAGTTAAATAAAGTTGACATTTTTTTCCATCTTTGTTTTCATTTAACATCCTATTAGACTTCCTATTTAGATTTCAGTTTACGTAGAAAGTGTTTGTTGTCCCATACATTTGTTTTTTTTTTTAAATTCAATTTAGAATGGCAAACAATCTGACGGTCCAGCTGATGGAAAGTGGTAACTGTCGCCTATAGATATGAACAGTACTATGGATATGACAGAGTTTACTGTTTCGCCCATGATACCCCCAATGCATTGCCATTCCTGAGTATTAAGGTGTTATTTCTCTGTACCCTGTAAATTCACTGCCATATCCCACCCTTCAAACCGAAACACAGCCATGCAAACACAACTGCTTTACGATAGAAACTTGTTTAATTTGTTTGTGGCAGTGTTATTTAAAATTATACCAGCTGTTAATAGTTCACTCCTGAACATAGGCTTAACTTAACTTAAGGTCTCGAGCCACCTTCATCCATTAACTTACTACAATGCATTTGAGGTCGTCGCTCCACCTAGCGTGAGGTCGTCTGCGTTTGCTTGTACAGGGTTGCCATACAAGAAACTTTCTTTGCCATCGCTTGTCGGTTCTTCGAGTTTTATGACCAGCCAATTGTCGCTTCGGTTTGTTTACCCTACGAGCTGTCGATCAGGTTGTTTCTTTTGCGGATATCCTCATTTCGGATTCTGTCACGCAAAAAAACTCCGAGCATATCTCTCTCTGTAGCACACTGAGCAACTTGAAGCTTTAGTATCTATATTGTGTAATTTGTTCTGTTTTTTAACCGACTTAAAAACAGTAGGTACTCAATTTGACTTTTTGTCTATCTATATTGTGAGAAAAATCTTGTTGGGAATTTGATTATTATACATCAATAACAATACGTTATTATTTTGATATTTAAATTACCTGAAGTCTAGGCATCTTAAATTAAAACAAATTTGTTGTGTCTGGTCGACTTCTACTTTTTTTTTTTATACCACTGAGGTGGCAAACAAGCATACGGCCCACCTGATGGTAAGTGGTTACCGTAGCTTATGAACAACTGCAATACCAGAGGCATTACGCGCGCGTTGCCGACCCTGAAGAAACCTCTTTACCCCCCTTTTGAAGAATCCCATGCTGGGGGGTACTTGGTCCCCTCTGGATATTATCGTGTTAAATTCCAAGTGTACTGGAATTCAGCATAGTGATGAAGAGCTATCTGACCCGCCTTTTCCTTCTTACCTATCATCCGTCACTTATGCCCTGCCAGCATATATCGTTAGCGCATACGGTGTTACCATTCTATTATCGTCCATTAAAAAACTATACATATATTTACCTACTTAATGTTTATTAAACCATAAATATACTAAGTTAAATTTAGTACGTATCATAGAAATTTAGGTCTAAATATTAAAATAGACAAGCTAAGTTGAAAATTTTATTTATTTATTTATTTATTCTTTATTGTACAGTAAAATTTTGTACAAATGGCGAGCTTAATGCCATATAGCATTCTCTACCAGCTAAATATTGGGTAAAAACAGAAAGCGTACGAAGGGCAGATGTGGTGAAAAATATGTGACAATTATAGTAACACATTAAGTAATTATAGTAACAAATTTTGTAGGCAATTTGCTTAGATAATGAGAATATTTGATAAGCACGTGCAATAGATAACAGTATAGTGAGCTCAGAGCATTTCTTGAATATCTATTTAATTATTACATAGTATATTTACTAATATTAGGAATGTGAGAGTTTGTTTGTTACCTTAAAACGCCGCAACGACTTATCCAATCACTATGGGGGGGGGGGTAAGGGATTGTTAGTAATGGAGACTAAGAGTCCCATTGCTAGCAATATACCCAACTAGGTCGACCTCCTCGCGGTTCTCCCTGACAACTATCATCATTAATTTCAGATGAATTCATCATGATGGGCTAACTGGCTTGTTTTCATTCTCATCTATCACACTTCACTGGTGCTCCGCCAGCGTATCCCGTTAGCTCATGCGGGGTTACTATACCATTTTCACCCATTAAAAAAAACCAATCACTATGAAATTTCGTATACACATACTATGTGGAATGGAAAAGGATATAGGCTTTTTATTCGTCAATAAATATATCTTTAAATACAATAACATACCAAAGGGAGACTACAAAAGTGGTTTGCTTGGACACCTCTGTCCCATTCGTGTTTCTAACGTGAAGCAGTTGTGTTTGCATGGCTGTGTTTCGGTTTGACAGGTGGGATATGGCAGTGAATTATGTAAGTGAATATGTCCATGGTACTGCTCACGTCTATAGGTGAAGGTTACTACTTTCCATCAGGTGGGCCGTCAGCTTGTTTACCATTTTAATTTGTGTAAAAAAATCCTTGTCACGTGGATGAATTCACGGGTAAAAGAGTGTGTAATAAATGAAACGATGCATATATTTTTTTGCTATCAAAATACAACGCAAGCCACGAAACAAATAGGCAAGTTAATTGTAAATGAATGACAAACGGGAATAGCTCTCACTCCACAACAACTAGTGCCAGTCAGTACCATGTATCTTTTATGAAAAACATAGTACCAGTTCGACGAACTTTCATCCAGTGTTCAGCTTGGATCGTGGATTTCTACCGAGGAGTTCCAACTGAGTGGGTGTAACGTGGTCGTGGCGTTGCCATGGCAACCAGCGACAAACACTGCCAAACGCTGTCAGTGAATACGGCGAGAAACGAAGTCGACTTGGAGGAGTATGCCCGAGTGATGTACGACGAGACCGTCGTTGTGAATGCAAGAGAAATAGAAAGTCCTAGTTCTGAGGAGGAAGTGGAGGCGGTCATGTCCAAATTCAACCCGCCGGTGAGGCACACAGCGCGCCACGATTTCGACTCCGACAGCGAAACCGAATCGGAACCCGATAAGTTTTTGGACAATGCATCCGAGCATGATCGGGTAAGATTGCTCGAGCTACTTGAAATGGTAAAGACATGCTTCATTTAAAAGTAGTCTACTGCCTATAGATAGAGTGTCGTGATTTTACAGAATTCAATATGATGCCCAAGTGCACTTTACGCCTTGTTTTCTTTACAACTAAGAGGTAATTTTACAAAATCATTTTTAATGATGTATGTAGTGGGGATAATGAAATCAATATATTTAACAGTAACAGCAGTTATATAAGAAAAAACGTTTACTCAATGATTTCAATGATGTTGAGCTTGTGTTTGCCAAGTCATTAATTATCTAGACTGTACTTAATATAAATTTTTGTTAACTATATGTTAATAGCTTCTAATTGGTTTACTGTTGTTATATATATTTAATTGTTAAGTTGTTCTGTTTGTTTGTGTTCAAGTTTTCCTCAAAATAAATAAATAAATAAACTTGGCATAGTTTACTCGTATCTGAAATTAGATTGTTTACTAGCCTGAATCGAAACATAAGAAAGCATATTTGCTTATACAGTATTTGATCTAGATATTTTGCCCTTCCAGGCAAAAATCTTACCTTCCCTTTTTACCATTTTGGGGTCGAATGATCAGGCCCTGTGCTTTTTTACAAAAGATCAACACAGGTGTTTCAATTATAGGTACCTATTCATTCTTACGTATATATATATATATATATATATATATATATATATATAAATAATTAATTAAATCCTCATTATAATAATTGCTATAAAAAGAGTAATTGTATTTGTTATACAATTTAATTATATATTATTTTTTAGTCTCCAGAAAGAAACACTTCGCCGCCTCCAGAGAAAATGGCCGAAGCATCGAGAACGGTGACCAGGGAAACCAAAACCGGCGTCAGACAGTCAATGAGGAAAGCGGAATCATCAAATTCGGGTGAGTTTAAAGAAAAAAGTTGATTACTAAATTAAAATGTGATAAAATTATATAACTCTATGTGGAGTACAGGCCACATGTATTTTTTATAGTTTTTATATTATTATTTATCAAATTCGAAATTGACACGCATGTCTATTTTTTTCCTTTTGGCTTCCCTTCACGGCCCGTCTTCTAAGTTCCTTCTGTTAATGTGTACATACAGTGGATTTCGGGTATAACGACGATGAAGGGACCACTCTATTTTCGTCGTTATATCCGGAAGTCGTTACAGGCAAGGGTATAGAGATACAGGCACGTACACATGTATAGTTTTTTCTTCGCACAAATCAGCATTGTTTTCACCGTTTTTCAATTTTGAAATGCTTTCCGCCTTTTCTTTAACAGTGAATGTGCGTCGACGCAGTCATACTTACATACTTATTCAAAAGTTTACTAAACTCAGTTGTTACTCAGAATATCACTTTGTAACTGAACCATAAGTTCAACTCTGAAACGTACACGCTTCTCTACCTACTTAGCTGATATCTATAAACAATAGGTAAAGGTCTCCATACTTGCTGACCATCTGTGTTGATGTAAACAAAAGGTTAGAAATGTTTGTGAAAGAAAGAAATCTTGGTGTCTCTTTGGCGGCCAACTTCGGTCGTAATATCTGCATGGGATTTCTAGCAATTTGTTACAAATGATTCATTAAAAACAGTCGCTACACCCGAACTCGGTGTTACATCCAACACAAAAAACAAATTACTATGTACTTTTTTATATTTGTTACTTCATAACTCCGTTAGTTGAAAATTTACTTGGAAAATTCTTTTTTTTTATATGAAAGGATATATTTATAAATTAGTTTCATAGGAGTTTTATTAAAATCGGTTCAGTAGTTCAGTTTTCAGTTCTTTGAACCCGTGATGCTTGAAATGTAATAAGAAAGTAGATTCAATAAGTCTCTGGTACCCAGTTCTCTCTGTCTATCCCACAAGGCACTTGGCGTGAAAATACATACCGTATAAAAATCTTTACGATACGTTAGTATTTATTTATACAAACGCGCAGTGTTTACTGTAAACAGTAAGGAATTGAACTTTTGGCCGAAACCAAAGGAAATGCCAAGTCTATTTTTGGGTTTATGGCCCTATTCAATCAAACGCGTTTATTGAGACCGCGATGGAATATCTGTCATGTATCTGTACATGAAAGGAATATCAACAAGATCACATTTTATTTTTACACAACTGACATATTTTATTTTTAAAGCTGTTATAAAAAAAGAATCCTTCTGGAAAGATCGCTGGGTCGCTGGTTCATATCCGGCTCGAAGGACCACTAATTTATGTTTGTAAAATATGCTGGTTCTTGTTATGTATATATTATTATTTATTATTTATATTAATTGTAAAATAAAAATGCAATCTGTTGACTTGATGTATTATATGTATATTTTTGTTCTATTTCAATTGTTTATCAATTTTATTTTTTATAATAAACTACAATTGTCAAAGTATATAAAAAGGTTAATTTTGAACAGACAGGATAGACGAATATATTAATGACTAGCGGCCCGTCCCGGCTCCGCACGGGTGAACATTTTTACAACATTTTTAAAAGTGGTTATTGTGACATAACGATAATAGTTGGACATATAGTATCGTTAAGTTTTTTGTAACTATTGATATTTTCTTCAATATTGTAGAACATACTTTTGTACTATCACCAATAGTTTCCGAAGTGCACGCGATGAAAGATATTTTATAACATTTTTTTTTACACCTTGAGTTACGTTACTAAAGTTTCCCTAATCTTTTCTAGCAATAAATATGACCTATATTACTCAGGGTGAATGTAGCTTTCTAACGGTGAAAGAATTTTTGAAATCGGCAAAGTAGTTTTTGAGTTTATACATTACAAACATACACACAACAATACAAATCTTTCTATTTTATAATATTTATATTATAATAATATTAGTGTAGAAGTGTAGATGTAGATAAAAATGTTTGGCAAAAATAATACTCTATAAGTGCACAGTTGCTGACAGTGTTTATTTTTTAAATATTGTTATTTTACCGATTTATTCAGTACTAGCGGCCCGGCCCGGCGTCGCACGGGTGGACATCTTTACATTTTAAAAAGTGGCCATTAAGGCTGCACACGCGACGGATGCTTAAAAATGGAGTAACTTCTCCCGTTTTCCAAACATTTCCCTTCAATGCTCTGCTCCTATTGATCGTAGCGTGGATATAATATACGCTTATTATTATTATTATTACCTACCTCTAGTAAGTACATTACATATTTTTTTTTAATAAGTACCAAACAACCACGCCTATCGTCTTGTCCTCGAGCATAAATATCCAGTGTTATGATATATTTAAAAATGGACAATTAAAAACAGATTCGAGCCAAGACAGAAAAGTTCGTTTTCTATAGAGGCCCAAATGAGACTCGAACCCGTGACCTCTTTTACGCAAAGCAACGCCCCCACCACTACGTCACAGAACTCACGGAGGTCGCCTAACAAATCCAAATTAAATTACAGAATCGGATAGTGCTGATCTAGAAGCTGAAAAGCCAGATCCAGTCGCCGGGAGTGGAAGGAAGCGCGGCGGCGCTGGCGTCGTCATCCCAGCGGAGGGCGCTTACGACCCCAAGCAATTCCAGGACTTGAAGGTGCCGCCCGAGATAGAGAACATTTTCCAGTACATCATGAAGTAAGATAGAATTTTAATGTTAACGTTTACCCGCGACTTTGCCTGCGTAACCGGTATAAAAATGAGTCCATAGCCTTCTCCATCCCATGTTGTATGTGTATACTAAATATCTATAAGTTAACAAACAAACAAACTCACTTTCCCATTTATAATATTAGTAAAAATGTGTTTATTATCATGCAAGCTATGACAAAACTTATTCAATTCAAGTTTTTTTAGTCTTAGGAGACGTGGGTAATAATCCGTTAAATAAATAAATCCACAACATAACATAAATAAATACACACAAATAAATATATAAATAGATAGATAAATAATTTATTTGCATTGCTTACAGCACACAAACGGCAACAGACACAAATGCACAGTGAAAAAAGACAAAAAAAAGCTACATGTACAAAGAAAAAAAAACAAAAACAAAATGCATAAAATTAGTAAAAATTTTTTCCATTCATGCGTGTGCCACAGTAACACAAAATGGTCACAACTCAGCTTATTGCTTTGCCCTAAAAAACCATTGTTTCTCTAGACATCGATGGTGGATAAAACTTCATCATCCATTTCGATATCGCCTATATTGGATAACTGATGTTTAACATATTCGTTATTGGGTCAATACCTATAATATATCTAATATATATATATATATATATATATATATATATATATATATATATATATATATATATATATATATATATATATATATATATATAATATATCTGTAATATATAGATACTCCAACTACAATATAAACTTAGATATTGATAAATTCTTCTCACCCCTAATTCTTAGCATGTCATAATTAATGCAAGAGGTTGCAAATGGCTTCTCGTAGGACTAGATTTATACTTAACAATGGGACGTTATTGGTTCGTAACAAAAGTTGATAAAGATATTGAAATAATAAATATCTTTTTATTATATTAACTTTATACCTTAATCTAATAATATTTGTGAATGTTAATAATATAACACTGTTCTTCTTTATAATCACTTATTTAATCTTTTCTAGCATGTTTCTTACATTATATAATTTATTTCTTTATAACCAGACATAAATCTTTTACCGCAAATACAGAGCTACATTTTTTTTTTCAAGACAATTAACCATAAAGCATACATCTATTTTTTCACAGAGACAAGACCATAGATAAAATATATAAAGGTTGCGTCCGATCTTTTTTACCTCAACAAAATCAGGGTTTCTTAAACTTTTTCGAGTCACGAACCCCTGTCGAAAACACTTAGGTTAGGTTAGACGCAGTTATAATAGACGTACATAATAGAGTATACTGTTTTGCCCATGATACCCCACATGCGTTGCTTTTCCATTCACTCTTCTGTGCCCTGTAATTTCATTCCCATATCCCACCCTTTAAACCGAAATACAGCCATGCAAACAAAACTGCTTTACGACAGAAATACGAATAGGACATAGGTATTTAAGCAGACGATTTTTGTACAAAGTCTCTCTCTGGTAAAATAATCTATTGGTTATGTGTCCGATACTCAAATAGTTAAGTAGCAAAAGAACAAGTATCCAAATGGTTTCTCTATATAATCATATTTTATGGTAATTTATGGCGTTTCTATGTCTGTTGCTTGATCACGCACTTGTATGCACGCAATCTGAGCCGATTTAGACGAAGTATGCCATTACCATAACGTCTGTATCCGTATAGATAAAGTTATATGCAAAGAGTAAATAATATACTCCATAAATCCAAAGACAGTTCCGGGAATGGAGGGAGGGGGTAAGGAATTGTGAGTAATGGCATTTAGCAGCCTTATTGCTAGCAATATATCTTCTTTATATTTTTGGGTCTATCTTCGGACACACTGTGCAGACTGTGCGGGGAGAAATCGGAATCCATGGAACACATGATGTGCAACTGCGATTCGTTGCCAAGGGGACTACAGATATTTTAAACCGCGGGATATCGTTAGGGCAACACATTCTATTCTCTTAACTCTGTAAAACTAGTTTACAAATGTCTGTAGTGTTTTTTTAATACTTTATCCTAGTTATGATTCGCATTATTGCAGGATAGTGGGTGGGCCTCCCACTCATAACCTTGTTATCAATTAGGCCAGCGTTATAAACGCATCATTGCAGTATTACTACTGTCACTTTAAATAGATAGATACTCTTTATTGTTTCCTCCAAAAGATTACAATAGTAAACTTATTATAAATAGATACAAACATTTACAAGAAATGTTCACAGTGAGAAAACGCGGCCTTATCGCTAAAAGCGATCTCTGTAGGTGATAATTATGTATATACTAACCATATTTCGTGATTTCGCCCGCATGAATCTATATAACAATACATATATATAACACATGAGACAGAGGTGTACATACAAACGACTTTTGTACAGTTTCCCTCTGGTACAAATCTTTACAAATTTCTCATTTATAATACTAGCTGTATCTCAAGGTTTTGCCCGCTAGAATCAGTATATAATATAGTAATGGATAATATCCGATATCTATATATCGAGTTCTTCTGGAGATTGATGACCACCTATTGCGATATCACCCATACCCATTTATTGTGAGTGGGTTCTTCTTTCTGATATTATATATTGGATAACTGATAGGTAATATATCTGTTATTGGGTCAAACTTTATAAATATATATACATATACATATATATATATACATATATATATATATATATATATATATATATATATATATATATATATATATATATATATATATATGTTCTAATTTAGGATATAATCTATCTGTGTACCAAATTTCATTTAAGTCCGTTACTAAATAATAACCACTATGGTTTTCAGAAGGACCACACGGAGGTTGACCTGATAGTGTGAAATACTAGTTACTAAAAATCCTTCCTCCCTGATATTTATTGTAGGTCTGTCCACTGTATTAAGAAAAATCTTTAATATATTTTTTATTATGAAAGTGGAATGACACCCCGTCTGTGTTAACGGGATACGCTGATAGGGCATCAGCGAAGGGTGATAGATGAGAATGAAAACAGGTCAATTAGTCCAGCATGAAGAACTCAATAACATCGGTAATAAGGGTTATAAGGAATTAACCACAATAGTTACCAGGGGGTCCCGTATGGAGGTCGACCTAAATACCTCCCCCCAATCTTTAATATTATAACCTATATCCTTTTCCCTGAAACGTAGCTAGGTCTATTACTAACTCACTATACAAAGAACAATATTTAAAATGGGGAATGGTGGGGAAAGATTATTAATAATGGTGTTGAACAACCCCATTGCTAGCAATATACCCTATATCAGGTCGACCTCCACGCGATTCTCCCTGGAAATCGTCCTGATTAATTATTGTTGAATTAGTTACGATGGATCAACGGACCTTGATCCTCGCCCATTATCCCTTTCCATTAAAAAAAAATCTTTAAAAATGGTGATTATAAAAATGAAGTGAGGCTGCGTATTTAACAAGCGGCGAATGGTTTTTCCAGATACACCCCACAGAAAATTGACATAGAGTTCAAATTGCAACCGTTCATCCCGGAGTATGTGCCCGCGGTGGGCGACATCGACGCCTTCCTCAAGGTGTCCACGCCGGCGGCCAACGTGCGCGGCGGGCCGCTCTCCGAAAATGTTCTCGAGCACATTGACAATTTAGGTATGTATTATTGCTGGTAAATGTATTTTAATTTTTGTTATTTAATATATAAAATTCTCGTGTCACGGTGTTTGTTACCAAACTCCTCCGAAACGGCTTTACAGATTTTTATGAAATTTTCTGTGCATATCGGGTAGGTCTGAGAATCGGCCAACATCTATTTTTCATACCCCTCAATAATAGGGGTGACCCACCCCTAAAATTATTATTTTTAATTTTTTTTTATTTTAATTTTATTATAACTAAGCATTGAAAAATACATACAGGTTCAAATTTTTACCCTTTTATGATCAACCCCTGGTGTTTTTATATTTCGAAAAAGGTTTGCAAGATGGCAATTGAAAATAATAAATGTAGTACGATATATTTTCATGTACAGCTCTAGAAATAATGTATATGGTAAAACAACGTTTGCCGAGTCAGCTAGTATTATAATAACAATTTGAAAGTTCTTTGATATCGAGTGAATCACTGGTGCGCACCTCTTTACATTTCTGTCATTCATGTACCTATGTGTATATGTTTGATTTTGTATAGGTAGTTGCACACAACAATTGTATATATTTTGATTTATAATAATAGGAGGCCAATGTCGTTAGTGGTTCCAATGTAGTTACGTGCTTCGGTCCGTATAAAGTGGAATGATGAAAAAAATTTAAAAGTATATTAAATTTTAAAAATATAAACACAAAGCAATAATTATCGCTGACAATTTGCTTTAATCGAAGCATGTCCTAAATTAAATGACCGCATACAGCTACTCTATACTAAAGAATAAGTAAGCAGTTTACGTTTTCTAGGATTTCAAAATTATGAAAGTGTCTAAGTATATTTCAATGGTTATTTATTAGAGTCTCGTGTTTAAAGCCGTCAATACACGGAATTGTCGGTTGCGTGTAGCTTGTGAAAGTCTTGGATAATAAATAAAAATAGCCTACCTATACAATATAATGCATGTTTTTACTATGTCACAGTTATCGGGATTAACTTTTAACATTTATTCAACAGACTAGCGATCCGGCCCGGTTTTGCATGGGTTATTAGATAGAATTTTCGAAAATAATATTTTTATACAACTTAGAATGGCAAACAAGCTGACGGCCCACCTGATTGAAAGTGGTAACCGTCGCCTATAGACATGAGCAGTACCATGGACATAATAGAGTATACTGTTTCGCCCACGATACCCCACATGCGTTGCGATTCCTGAGGGCTTAGGTGTTATTCCTCTGTACCCTGTAAATTCACTGTTATGCCGAGTACATTAGAATCTGAAGTGGTAACGGGCTGGTCACATAGCTCGAAGAACCGACAATGGCTGGCAAAGAAAGGTTCTTGAGTGGCTTAGTGATTAGTGGTTAGTGAGTGATGATTTCACCAGAGGGAGACTTTGTACAAAAGTCGATTGCTTGGGTATCTCGGTTCCATTCGTGTTTCAATCGTGAAGCAGTTGTGTTTGCATGGCTGTGTTTCGGTTTGAAAGGTGGGATATGGCGTGACTTTTGTACAAAGTCTCCCTCTGGTAATACATGAACTATTTTCATAAAGTAAAAAAGGTAGTCCTCCTCTCTCTACTGGCTGCGACCAACAGGGTCCGTAATTAAATCTGTTTAAATATTTACCAATCACATTACGGAATGCAATGAGAAATAAATAAATAAAAATATATAAAATTCATCATCATCATCATCATATCAGCGTTTAACTGTCCACTGCTGAACATAAGCCTCCCCCTTAGCGGGTTTTACCAGTAGTTACCGCGCTTGGCAGGCGGATTGGCAACCGCAGTTAGGCTTTGGAGATGTTTTAAGAGGGACGTTGCTGCCGATCCTTCGCCCTCTCTTAGTCGCCTCTTACGACATCTACGGGATAGGAAGGGGTGGCCTATTCTATGCCGGGATCACACGGCAATATTATTACCCAGCCTTAATCCAACGTGGTAGGAGTTAATTGTATTGTTGCTATTCGAATTCCTTTGATGTTGTAATATATATTGATGTTATACTTTGCAGGTCTGACGGTGCTGGACGAGCCCGCCGCCGAGCAGAGCGACTCTGCTCTTCTACATTTGCAATTGCGTGCCATCTCGAAGACCAGCAGCGCCAAGTCGACTGTGGTAAGTATTATCGTGCGGAGGGAGAGGGGATTGGTAGTAATGGGAATTAACAATCTCATTGCAGGTCGACGTCGATGCGGTTCCCCCTGGAAACTAATGTAATTGATTTATTCTTAGTCACGATAGGCGAACTGACCAGCTTCATCCTCACCTATCGTCCCTCACTGGTGTCCCGCCAGTGTATACCGATAGCGCAGGCGGGGTAACCATTCTATTATCATCCATTAAAAAAAAAGTGTTATTAGGCACGGCCCACAGGAAACCCAAAGAGAAATAAATATAAAAGAAAAGAAGTAGAGATCCAGCTCCCCTATTGAAACTCATAAATATAAGAAGCCAGCCATCAAAGACAATGCTGTCAGAGTTCCGGGGATAGTCGCTCCCGGTGATGATTCCGAGGCAAAGGGGCTCGCCTCTAGGTATCAGTACCTACTTAAGCCCTTGAGAGTTGAGACTTGCGTAGGCCCACTCATCCCCCGTTCCTTAAATAAGCCTATGTACACAATGAATTGTACATATATTTTAAATACCCTATTGGGATTTAACGCGATGCTTTTGCAAGTAAATAGTACCTACATACCTGATTGGGAGGGAAGGGATTGTTAGTAATGGGGTCTAATGAACCCATTGCTAACAATATAAGGTATCAAGTCGACTTCCATGCGATTCCCCCTGGAAACCATCGTGGTCATTTCTGTTGGAATTCGTCACGATGGGCTAACTGATCTGTTTTCATCATCACCTGTCATCCCTCACTAGTGCCCCGCCAGCGTAAATCGATAGTGCAGGCGGGGTTACCATTCCATTATCACGTATTAAAAAAATCATACCTGATTAAGAGTGAAAGGTTTGTTAGTTTTGCGGACTACCAGTCTCGTTGCTAGCAATACATATACTCTATTAGGTCGACTTCCACGTGTTCCCCTGGGGACCATCGTGTTCAATTCCAGGTGTGTTCATCACAACGGACTAACTGACTTGCCTTTTCATTCTCACATATCATCTTGCTTTGGTGTCATTTACCATTCCATTGTCATCCATTTAATTAATTATACCTGATTTAACAACACGAAAGTTTAAAATTAACTGAATTACACATATGTCATCGTTTCAGCCATTATTCGTCCACTACTGGACATAAGCCTCCCCCATAGAGCGTCATAAAAAACGGTCCTGAGCCACCTGCATCTACTGACTCCCTGCAATGCCTTTCAGGTCGTTAGCCCGTACGGGGTCCCCACTCAAGAACCTTTCTTCCCCATCGGTTATCGGTCCTTCGAGCTATGTGACCAGCCCATTGCCACTTCAGTTTGTTCATCATTCGGGCCATGTAGGTTACGTTGGGGTTTTTCCGGATATCTTCGTTTCAGATTTTATCACGCAGAGAAATTCCGAGCATAGCCCTCTCTATAGCTTGCTGAAGAATTTGAAGCTTTTGCATACGGGCAATCGTGTAGGATCATGTTTCGGTTCCATAAGTTATTACTGGTAACATACATAAGTACAATTAATTCGGCAGCTGACGAAGAAGATCGAGAATGCGGAGAAGAATGCAAAAGCAATAGACCGGTGGATCAAAGATGTGAGCGAGCTGCACTTGTCCAAGCCGGCGCCCACTGTTACGTACACTGCGTGAGTGCAGTTTTTGTTATTATAATTTTCTTTTATATAACTCATCAGCAGACAAGTTGACGGCTGACCTGAAAAAGTAGTATAGAGCAGGGGTTCCTAAACTTTTAATGTAACGGAATGCCCACCAAACACCTTTTATTTTATGGCACCCCATATCTAACGATTATAAATAAAAAAAAAAAGCACTGTAATTTAAATAAGACCAAAAAGCTTTTATTAGAAATATTTTAAAAGTATAATACTTAATAGTTAATTGGGGGGAAAAGGGATTGTTAGTAATGGAGACTGAGAATCCCATTGCTAGCAATATACCCAACCAGGTCGATCTCCTCGCGGTTCCCCCTGGAAACTATCATGGTTAATTCCTGATGAATTCATTATGATGGGTTAACTGGCCTGTTTTCATCCTCATCGATCACCATTCACTGGTGCCCCGTCAGCGTATCCTATTAGCGTAAGCGGGGTTACCATACCATTTTGACTCATAAAAAAATACTTTATAGTTTCCCTTAATTTTTAATGTGAAGAATGAAATTGTTTCACTGTATTTAATAATTTTGCGGAATTCTGGTGATTTTACGGAATCTCTAGGTTCCGCAGAACACACTTTAGGAATAGCTGGTCTAGAGACGTGAACAGCATACAGAGTCGACCTCAGTCCATCTAGCGTTCCTGGGTGGGGGGAGAAGGGATTGTTAGTAATGGGGATTCGTAGCCTCATTGCTAGCAATATACTATATCAGGTCGACCTTCTCGTGGTTCTCCCTGGAAATCATCGTGATTGATTTATTGTTAGATTTGTCACGGTGTACTAACTGACCTGTCTTTTCATCCTCACCTGTCATTCCTCACTGGTACTCCACTAGTGTATACCGATAGCGCAGGCGGGGTTATCATTCCATTATCATCCATTAAAAAGCTTTCTTGGGTCAGTTTTTTTTAGGTTTGTTGGTTAATTTAGAAATGGGGTCTAGCAGTCCCATTGCTAGCAATATATTCTATCAGGTGGACCTTCATGCAATTTCCCCTGGAAACTATCTTGAGGAATTGAGGACTATCTGATCTGACCTTTGATACTCACCTATCATTTCTCATTGGCGTACTGCCAGCGTATACCGATACCTCAGGTTACCATTCTTTCTCACTTTTAAAGCTTTTCCTTAAAGCCTGTACTGACTGTAAATTAACGACGCATCCATGTTGTTCCTTTTTTGAAATGAAGTACAGTTGCCTGATGGCAGAAACACGATCCAGGCTTGAACTTAATAATTTTATTTTTCCAGTAAAACACCAGATATCGATACATTAATGGAGGAATGGCCAGAATCCATGGAGGAGACCCTGAACGAGGTGGGTTTCCCGCCAGCGAACCTCGACTGCACTTTATCGCAGTACGTGGACCTGGTTTGCGGTATATTCGACATACCCATAGTTGGAAACACGCTGAACGCCAGGATACAAGCCTTGCATCTACTCTTCAGTTTGTACTCGGCCGTGAAGAATTCACAGCTGTACGCCGAAAGACAGAAAGAGAAGGAAGATAACGCAGCTGGATAAGTGTTGTAATAATAAATGTAATATTTTGTTAATTTGGATTTGATTTAATTCCATGTACATTTATCTAGCAAGCTTGAACTTACAGGATACAGAGGAATAACATCCGAGTCCTCAGGAATGGCAACGCATGGGGGGTATCATGGGCGTAACAGTATACTCTGTTATGTCCATGGTACTGCTTATGTCTATAGGACATATATCATTTAAGAAGAGTTGTCAAGAACAGTTTTAGCCATAGATTATGATACATATACAGATATTGGTCACGCTTGTCTCCCATTAAGGAGGTAGAAACTATTGGACCCCAAATGCTCCGATTCAAACAGACTACTTCTGCTTCCTCCATATTCATCAATCTTTTCAAACTTTTTTTATGCAAATTAGAATGGCAAACAAGCTGACGGCCCACCTGATGGAAAGTGGTAACCGTCGCCTATAGACATGAGCAGTACCATAGACAACAGTATACTGTTTCGTCTATGATACCCCCCATGCGTTGCCATTCATGAGGACTCAGGTGTTATTCCTCTGTACCCAGTAAATTCACTGTCATATCCCACCTTTAAAACCGAAACATAGCCATGCAAACACAACTGCTTAATGATAGAAACATGAAAGGGACAGAGGTGCCCAAGCAAAGGACTTTTGTATAGTCTAGAAATGGCTGAAATAATGATGATAAATGGTAATTAAAAAAAAAAAAAAACATACTTTGTCTAATATTTTTATTAGTAATCGGGGTAGGTGACCGCGATGAGATCTACAATATGTCTTTTGTAAGGTTACATTGGAAGACTACATGGTTGGCAATAATTTACAAACTAATCAACGTGTGCCGTGTCGTATTGGACTAGTTGATGCCCGCAGGTCTGCTCGTATACTGCTACTGCTACTATGACATATTTCGAACTTCGTCAAAGTTTAATTAATACATAGATGGCGACTACGTCTGTGCGAGCTTGTTGGATATTCAAACACATTCTATTTTGGTTAAACAACTAAATAACTTTGCCTTGGTGTATATAAAAAAAAAAAACTTTAAAAATACAAAATAAATTATAAATCGATACACACCGACGACACGAATCGTATAAAGAGAATAAATAAAAATTATGTTACACATAGAAAACAGACTTGAAGTCTGTTTTCTATGTGTAAAATTAATTGATTGAAAAACTAAACTATTGAATTGAATTTATTAAAATTTCTCAAATAAATAGGATCAATAAGAAATATATCCATACAGATTACAAAAAAAAAAAACATGCAAATTGATTTATAAATGAGGCAGCTATGAAGTAACAGTCGTAGAAAAATACAACTGAAAAATGTAACTTGATTCTTTTTTTAAGTCGGTCGAAAAATAACTATTGCACCACTACACTATTCGTTTCTCGTTTCGCGCCAGTGTGTTACGATGTAAAAAAAAATAGCAATTATTAATATATAAATTCGAAATTCAAATAAGAGGTAATAACAATTAAATTACAAACAAAACACGTCATTCTTTTTATCCACATATAGAAAAAAAAAATCAATAGACTATCTGAGGCATTAAAATTTGCTTGCAATTAAAAATAACTTTTTTTTTTTCATTTGAAATAAAACTTAATGCAGTCCATTCGTTTTAAGAATGTGGTAGGAAATTTGAAATGATCAATCTTATAGCTCAATCCAATTAAGGAGTAATAGTGAAATTATAGGCCGAGAACTGGTTGTAAATTTTAAGGAGGCACTCGGAAAAGTGTTTAAAAATAGTTTGCAAGTTTTTATAAGACTTGATAAAAGCACATGCCTAGATGTAAGTTGAATATGGAATGATAGATCTTATATTTGGAAATTTATGAGCCGAATTTATAGAATTGTAAATGTTTTTATTGTGATGAAACGCTTTTTTTTTATATTCCGTTCTCAGCTGTTTATGTCTGTATTGTCATCGATTACTTGTAGGTTTTAGGTTCTATCCAAACACTTTAAAATTTATCACGAGCTCTCCAGCTATTTCAATTTAAAACTATTTCGTTATAAAGCTATTGCTTTTGATACAACTGTAATTAACGGTAGGTATGCAGATTTCATGGTCTAATTATATATGTGTCTAGATGGAGTGTCGAGTGTTATAAACGTCCTAATAACCGGTCAGCCAACAGTCGTCTGAACCGCTCCCTGATTATGCACCTCGTGGGTTGGATGGATTAAATCTACTATTTTTTTTTTATATTAAAGTAAACTATTATTAATGATAAGTAACAAAGCATTATCAAGTGATCGTGTACTGTTAGCGAGATACATAACCAGGGGGCAGTAGTTTGTAATACTCTTAATATAAAACAAAATGCACCATTTTTCGGTGTTGCAAGAAATAATTATAATATTTTGGTATCCCTACAAACGTACACACTGACGAATCGAATTAGTCGTGTTTAGTTTATCATACAAATGTCAAACAAGAATAAAAAGTTGTGCTGTTTTTGGCGAAGCGTTTATAGGCTGTCACTCCATCTAGACGCTGTTAATCAATTTATTACACGATCAAATAATAAACTGAAACAATGATAGTGTAGGAATACTTGGAATGGATTTTAATTTAACACTAATACGACTCATTATTGCTAAATTGTAGGACAAACTTCTAATACGTTACTAATAACTATTTTAATACAATAGACAAAATTTATAAGGTCAACCGAGGCAAGTGTGACAGTGAGGCAAGTGTAACAATTGGTAATAATAGGGTAAATAGACTATATTCTTCAAACCGTCATGTATTGGACGATAAAGGAACTTTCAAGCTATCTTACAGTGTCACAATGGCGTACGTAACGTCAACTGTTTTAAAGACAGACAACATTTTGTCTAACTACTCAACTGACAACAGATCGCATTCCATTCAAGCATTCTGTTTTTAGTTACTGTGTGAAGTTTACGAGTTATTTCGACAAGATAAAAGGTAAGTCATACAAATTAATATTAGGGCTTTACATTTAATATGTCTTTGTAAACTGAAATCCACTATTCCTTAAAATATCTTTACAGTTACACTTACCTCGCTAAAAAACTAACATGTTCAAGTGTAACAGTGTCACGCTTACCCCACAAATTTTCTATGAGAATAACATAACTAGTAATGAACATCTCGAAATAGAATATCGACATTTTTATAAATCGACTTAAAAGAAATTAGGTTATCGATAGTATTTACATAATTTATTTGTGTTTACGTTCTTTCTATGATAATTTATTTGTTTTGTTTTAAATCGTAAGGAACTATGTTAGAAAAACTATCGACAAATACTCTTAGGAAATATTGGAGGAGGCTGTCAAAGCAGTACAGGAGCAACGTATAACGGCGTATAAAGCTGCAAAAATTTTCGGTGTCCCTAGACCCACTATAATTGCACACGTAAAAGGTCATCGAGGTGTCAAATCTAAGTCGCATGGAAGGCCTACTGTATTTACACCAGAGTTTGAAAAAAATATTGCGTCAATGCTTCACATCATGGAAAGACATAGCTTTGGTTTGACTCAACGCGAAGTAAGAGCATTAGTTGGCCAATACGTTCGTCGTAACGAAATCGATACTCTGTTACGACGAACGTATTGGATACGTGAAGATTAGATAAGAGGGTTCAAAAACAGAAACAAACTTTCAATTAAAAAACCTCAAGGGGTGGAAATAGCAATACAAAAAGCAGCAGACCTATTTCTGACTAACAAATTTTACGACCTACTTGAAACAGTTGTGAAGGAGCAAAGATTAGAAGGCGATCAAATTTGGAATCTCGATGAGACAAGCTTCTGTCAGAATCCTGGAACATCAAAAATAATTGGGCTCAAAGGTTTTCAGGGCACTAGAACCATTAGTTCACCAGGCCACGACAACACAACTGCAATTCGCATGCAATTCTTTGGGTCAAAAAGTAAAACCGCTTATAATTTTTAAGGGAACGTATCTTTGGAATACATGGCTACTTGACGATGATACGGTTGATTCGGCATTTGCTGCAACATCCGATAAACCAATAAAAAAAATAACAAAGGAAATCCAAAAAAACTGCCATCTAAAAAAAGGAAAAGGAAAGTTTCAATAAAAATAATATAATACAAACATGACAATATCTACGGTTTGTGTCGTATCCTAATTTATACACTTATCCTTCTTAAACTATCGATATTCTGTTTTCTTAAATTGTCGATAAAATAATTACCTAATGACATCACTATTTTGTAAGACTCCTGTTACACTATCGTCATTTGATAAAAAATCCGTTATTTCGTAAAAATAGAAATTAATATCACTGCAGCAGATCATAAAATATGTTGACATGAGTAAATTTTACAGAAATTTTGACAGATAACACAAATACTGGAGTAAACTGCGAAGAAAATAGTAAGTGTTACACTTACCTCAGGTTCGGGGCAAGTGTGACAGTCCTCGACTCTCATAGGTTTTGTAATATTTTCTCACTTAATAGAAAGATATATGTGTTAATTTGCTTGATTAAACAAATTATCATAAAATAATAAACGTTTCAAAACAAAAGTCTTTGTATTTTATCAATACAGAGTAGAATTATTTGAAGGAAAACTATTGTACCAATAAATTTGCGTCACACTTGCCTCGGTTGACCTTACATAATATAGTGGATAGGATATAATTATATTAATAAGTTAAAATCAAGTATTAGACTTCGTGAAACTGAACAACAGCTCTTAAGGAATTGCCGATTTTTAATACTGGCTAGTGAGAGGATATCTTACTTAGAATTTCCAATTTGAATTAGGAATATCATTTATTCTATTCAAAATTCCTAATTCAAATTTTTTTTTTATTGTAAATTAATTTTATAAATCAGCTTAGCTATACTCGTATAGTTTTTTTAAATCCATTGTTCTTATGCTTTCCCGTCATTTTATTTTTCTTAGACACTATGACGCCACAGTATAAACAATATTAATCTGTAGGTTTAGCAAATCTCATTCAGATCTGTCCAGCCGTTTAGGCGTCAATGAGTAACAATTATCATTATAAAGTCCTGTGATGCTGGGGATTGTTGGCACTTGGTGGAATTCACACTTGGTGGAATTTGGAACTCATCTCCATCCTTAATTTTATAAATGTGAAAGTGAGTTTGTTTGTTACCTTATAACGCCTTAACGGTTTAATCAATCACTATAAAACTTGGTATATACGTACTGTACGGAATGGAGAAGGATATAGGTTACTTTTTATTCTGGTCACGCGAGCGAAGTCGCAAGTAAAAGCTAGTATCCTATATATCTGATTTGTTACACCCTTCGCGTTACCTGTATACATTTTATATATTTAACATATAATAAATACGTGCTAATAGAAACACTGACTACTCCTCATTTTAATCTACCTTTTGTCAAGAGTCACATCAAATTAGTCTTAGGCCGTGGCCACACCGTGTTACTAGTTTTAATAAAATATTTCATTCGGTGTGTCCGCAGCCTTAAATGTAACCTATTTTTTTTTTATTCCTGGCACAATCAGTAACAAAGTTGAAATGTTTTTTTAATAGAGATTAGTAATTTAAAAATTAAACAGACAAAAATGTGACAAAAATCAATCAATGTATATAATAAAACCTATTATATATATATATATATATAATAGGTTTTATTTTTTTTATTTATAAACCGATTGTAATAAAACAAACACAAAATATTATGTGGAGCAAACCGCAACGCAATAGTGAAAACCGCATTCAAATCGGTTAAGCCGTTTCTGAGATTAGCGTGCACAAACGTACAGAAAAACAGACAGAAATTCTAAAAACCATTGTTTCGGGTTCTATTGCGTTCATAAAACCCCCATATAATAGTTTTTCTTATACATCTTCCATGTACAGATAGTGACCAGTTACGACTTTATATACATACATATAGTATTGATAAAATCCTTAATAATTAGCTATATTTATTTTATGTCGATAAAAAGACATGCCAATATTACTATTTGTGCCAAGTATATAGAATGAAATACATACGAACGGTTCACTTGTTGTGTAACGCTTAAATTTAAATAATCTATTATTTACAAGCAAATACACAAAGCATACTATATCACAGTTCAAAATTCTTCACCCACTCACAATTTTCATCTTAAATACATATTTGCAATACACTATTGGGACTCAAAAATCCAATAAAGAAGCACGTATGTAGGTTTTTTTAAGCAACTTAGAATGGCAAACAGGCTGACGACCCACCTGATGGAAAGTGGTAACCGTCGCCGATACACATGGGCAGTACTATGGACATAACAGAGTGTACTGTTTCGCCCATGATACCCCCCACGTGTTGCCATTCCTGAGGACTCAGGTGTTATTCCTCTGTACCCAGTAAATTCACTGCCATATCCCACCCTTCATACAAAAACACAGTCATGCAAACACAACTGCTTCACGGTTGAAACACGAATGGGACAGAGGTGCCCAAGCAAATGACTTTTTATTTAAGTCCCAACAGTGTATTTGAAATATGTGTAAACAACGCGAAAGTTTAAAATTAACTAATACATATTTAATTTATATTTACTAAGTAATACATTTTAAATTTTTTCCAAGCAAAAGTTACTGTATATATATATATATATATGAATTTCGAAGCTTGTAGAATTTTCAAACCAACCTTTATCTTGAATAGATTAAAAAGTTTATATTAATTTAATAATAATAAGTTTATTATTTGACCTGTGATGATACACAGATCAATGCTTGGTTCGACAGAGAAGGGAGATAGAAACTAGCGGTTCCATTGCGATCCAATATACCCTGTCAGGTCGACGTCCACGCGGTTACATTTTTAAACCATCGTGTTTTTGTCACGATGGACCAACTAATTCGACATCGTCCTCACTTATCATCCCTCGAGGGTTTTAGTGGGGTTATTAATAGATAGATTAAAAACGCAGAATACATATAAATTGTGACAATAAACAAAAGTCCCCGAACCGAGAACTGAACGTGGGACCGTATGAAATAATACGATGTGCCTCCAATTACGTAGAGGTCACCAATATACAATAATTACTGATAAGTATTATTGAATTAAATAGTTATACATAACTATTATTATTAGAATACATATAGTAAAACATTACTATGTTAAGATATGTACATAAGAGAAAAAAAAAACATATTTCATACATGTAGTCATGTATAAGATTCAGTTTAAACGTCATACATTAAATACTATTTATATTTCTTTATAATTATTAGTAAATTTACACATGGTAGCTAAAACTGTAGTAAAATTAAGAAAAAAAAAGCAAGTCTCTTAATTGATTCTAACCTTTAACTGTATATAAATAAAGCTCATTTTAATTCATAATCATTTACACTGTCTAGGCCAATACTCAATAAATCCCATCTCTTCCACATGTCAATCACTTTTTACGTTTTTTTTTTTTTACTTTAGTATTTTGATTAATAATTATATATGTATATAAAAATGGGAGGTTAATGAACACACTGTGCTTTTGTTTTCTACGAAAGACTTAACACACTGTGAGACGAGATATTTCACAATTTTCATTATTACCAATAAATATAGTTAGATAAATTAACTTTATATAAAATCAACATTCTATATGTAGCATTAAAAATTTAGCTGAACTAATATTACACTATGTAATGAGGGTTGAGCGCTGTTGTCTGAGATACAGGTTTTGTAACCTAGTTCAGACACAGATGTATAAACTGATCCAAATGTACAAATGAATTGACGTACCTACTTTTACTGTAATTTCCAGTGTTTAGTTTGTTACAATCATGGTTATGCAATAAAGTTATTATTATTATTACTGTGACGCAAAGCGCTGAACGTCCCCTGAAGGAGACTTTCGGATGAAGTCGGAAACAATTGTTGGAAACGGAACACACACACTGAGTTCATTAATCTTCCATATTTATTTAGACATTGTTTAAAAATTAACAATTTTTAAAAACAATAATTATACATCGAAATCATTGGACAATCAACTCGCTTAGTTATAAACGTAGAACAAAACTATTTTATTTAGCTTCTGTGCGGCCATGATGAATTTTATTGTTAATGTAAAATCCAATACATAATGGTACCTACAGGATAATGAGGTTTCTTTAGGATCGGCAACGCGCAGATTTGTAAGCGCTCATATGATACGGTAACCGCTTACCATTAAGTTTTACCAGAGGGAGACTGTACAAAAGTCGATTGCTTGAGTCACCCTTATCATTGAGGGGTATGAAAAATGGCCGATTCTCAGACCTACCGAATATGCACACAAAATTTCTTGAAAAAAAAAAAAAAAAAAAAATGTATATATATATATATATATATATATATATATATATATATATATATTGCAATTATAACTATTGATATATATTGCCATTGGTAATCTTAATTTTTTTTGTCAGTTTTCGACCATTATTTCTTTAGGGAAAAATATTTTAGTGAAAGAAAATACCCTTGAAAGGGCGCTAACATTTTCCTTCTGTATAGCCACTAATAGGCTAAATGTTTGATCAGAGTATATACATTCTAGAATTTTCCCCACAGATATCGTAAATATATTTATATCGTGTATGTATATTAACACTTAGTAACATCTAAATCACACGCGTGTCTCTCTGTATAACACTTGATTACACAACACAAGTTATTTTTAACTCTTAACATGACTGGCGACAGTTCATAGTCTTCGCTTGAAGCGTTCATGATAATATCGAATGTTCCTGAAACAGAAATAATTGTATTGAAAATAAACAGTAGCGGTTTTGTAAAAAAAAAAAAAAATAATGAAATGAGTTGACAACTGTTGAAGACCAGACCAGAGGTAGACTTTGTACAAAAGTCGATTGCTTGGATACCTCTGTCCCATTCGTGTTTCAACCGTGAAGCAGTTGTGTTTGCATGGCTGTGTTTCGGTTTGAAGCATGGGATATGGCGTGAATTTACTGGGTACAGAGGAATAACATCTGAGTCCTCAGGAATGGCAACGCATGGGGGTATCATGGGCGAAACAGTATACTCTGTTATGTCCATGGTATTGCTTATGTCTATAGGCGATGGTTACCATTTTCCATCAGGTGAGCCGTCAGCTTGTTTGCCATTCTAAGTTGTATAAAAAAAAACAATAGCAATAACAATAACAAATAACCCTTAGCTTTGGGAAATCGACCAAGAAGAAGAAGAAGAAAACAAGAAGATATATCCACTCACGTGGCACGGCGCCGGTGGCTAGTGGTAGTGGAACAGGTTGAGCAGCCGCCGGTTGAAGAACGGCTGCTGCTTCAGCTCCGCGAGGGGCTCGTCGTCGTTCCTGATGCAGAAGTAGCTCGTGATCACGCTCCGGCATATCGGGCACTTGTCCAGCTTCGCTGTAAGAACATACACCGTCATTTGTAATAGCTGTTTTTAAATAGATCTCCATTGTATAATAAATCTTTTTCTCAAACATGCTTGGAAATGTGAGCATTATTTTGACAATCTTCCTCGAGATAAATCAAAATTTCCGTACTGGCCAGATACATGCGGGCAGCGGCCGGCAAAAGTTGTATGAAAATCCATATCTGTCGTGTTTTGCGGCCAGATAAATTACTATGTAAACTCATATCTGTCCTGTAATTTAAAAATGGAATGACCTTTTACTTCGAAACATGGCTACCAAGGAGGGAACTAATAAAAGGTTTTATTTAAATTTCGAACTGGCTTGCAAATAGAAAGCTGTTTATTGAAAAAAAAAACAAAGGGACATTATGGCGCGTGAAAAATTATTATTGTTCGTTATTCGTCATTGAACTTAAAAAGTAAAATTGTGTTTTTGATTTCCGCGCATTGTTTGAGAAAATTACTATACAAGCTTTGGCCACAACTAGGCATTGATGGACTCACGTATGTGTGCCTCGGCTACACCTCGGCCCACATTTTCACGTTCGTCCATCAATGCCTCAGTTGCTGGCCGCTGCAGTAATGTACTAATTAATGTGTCCAATGTAAATTATGTACAATAAAGATTTTACAATACAACAGAATATCTCTGAGCAGTTTTTACTATTGTCTTTGTTTTTTTTTTAATAGGCGATAATTTTTAACAGAAAATAGCATGATAACCTCGCCTGCGCTGTCGGTATAAACCGGCGAGGTACCAGTGATAGGTGATAGGCGAGGATGAAAAGGCAGGTCAGTTAGCCCATCGTGACGAATTCAACAATAAATTAGTCACGATAGTTTCCAGGGGGAATCGCGTGGAGGTCGACCTGATAGGGTATATTGATAGCAATGGGGACAATCTACCCATTAATAACAATACCTTCCCCCCTATTGACTTTGTTTGATGGGGTAATATTATATATATAAATTTTTTAATAGATGACAATGAAATGGTAATCCCGCTGCGTTAACTGTATACGTGGCGGGGCACCAGTTTTTTTTTAATATATGATAATGGTATAGTAACCCCGTCTGCCTTAACGATATACGCCGGCGGGGTACCAGTGAGGGATGATAGGTGAAAAGTAGGTCAGTTAGCGACGATGACATCGTGACGAATACACCCGGAATTCAGCACGACAGTTTTCAGGGCGGACCACGTGGAGGTCGACTTGACAATATGCAATATGCCCATTGCTAGCAACGGGACAGGTAGTTAACATTATTAACGATTTCTTAATAAACGAATAAACAGAGATATGACTCCATAAATCAATATCGAACAGGAGGGAGGAAAGGGATTGTTAGTAATGGAAACCGAGAATCCCATTGCTAGCAATATACCCAACCAGGTCGACCTCCTCGCGGTTCTCCCTGACAACTATCATGGTTGATTCCTGATGAATTCATCATGATGGGCTAACTGGCCTGTTTTCATTCTCATCTATCACCCTTCACTGGTGCTCTGCCAGCGTATACCGTTAGCGCAGGGGGGGTTACCATACCATTTTCACCCATCACAAAAAAAATATTGAACAGGACAAACGAGATATATCAGTATTAGGCAATAGTAAAGGCCGTGGCAATGTTAGTGGCATTGGCTCCCAATGGCATTAGTTATTGAATCCGTTTATGTGTTATCCGTGAGCTATGGGCGCTGCATATTAATGGGGGGCTATTGGATGACGACGCAGCGTACACAGCGAAGCGAAGCTTTTTTTTTTATTAACTTATAATGGCAAACAAGCTGACGGCCCACCTGATGGAAAGTGGTAACCGTCGCCTATAGATAATGAGCAGTACCATGGACATAACAGAGTATACTGTTTCGCCCATGATACCTCCCATGCGTTGCCATTCCTGAGGACTCAGGTGTTATTCCTCTGTACCCAGTAAATTCACGCCATATCTCTCCCTTGAAACCGAAACACAGCCATGCAAACACAACTGCTTCACGGTTGAAACACGAATGGGACAGAGGTACCCAAGCAATCGACTTTTGTACAAAGTCTCCCTATGCTATAAATTTTTATTATCTTAATAAAAATCCAGTCAGGATGTTCGCTCAGGCTAATCTTGAAAACTGGAATGGGGGGAAGGATTGTTAGTAATGCGAACTACCATTCCAATTTCTAGGAATACACCCCTGTCGACCTCAACGTGGCTCGACTGGAAACTATCGTGTCGAATTCCGGCGGATCTACCATGAAATGAAATTCCGAAATTTCGGACTCAATTTCGTGTTTTTGTTTATACCAAAATCGGATCAATAAATGGAGTTTAACATTTTGTTCGTTATACACCCTATCATAAAAATCCAAAGGAACAATATTTTAACATTTTTAATATCTCCAAACGGCATGTATTATGTAATTTTAACATCAAAATTGCGTTTCGTTTGGCTCCGAAATTTCGGAACGCATTTCATGGTAGGCCCTCAGGTGTATTCATCACGGTGGATTAACTGACCTGCCTTTTCACTCTCACCTATCATTCCCTACTGGTGCTCCACCAGTGTATATACTATTACCGCGGGTAGGGTTGCCATTTCATTATTAATAAATAAAAAAATATCATCCATTAAAAACTCCATATAGTACGTGTATACGAAATTTCATGATCAGTTAAGCCGTTAAGGCACTATACATTAACAAACAAACAAACTCTTTGACATTTATAATATTAGTATGCTATAGCACACTCATAAACGAAAATTGTATTTAGCTTTATGTATTTTTTTTATCAATTATGTTATCTCGCTTTTTTTTTGTATATGTATGTTGTGATTTGTGTGCTGTAAGTAAGTAATGCAAATAAATTATCTATCTATCTATCCAGTAGGCTAGGATAATAATATATTTAGTAGTGTAGCGTGGCCCTAACGTATCCACTCTCATGCGTAGCTCGCGTTTACAACACGTGACGTGAATCAACAACGAGCGTGAACAATAAGAATTAATCAAACAGATATATGCAGAGATCGTATTATATTCGGAAACCACCTGAGTGTATGATATTATAGCTTTTTAGGGAGTCAAAGGATTTTCCACGAACGAATGAGTATTAGCCGTGTGGTCCCGGCATAGAATGGGCCACCCCTTCCTTTCCCATGGATATCGTATAAGGCTACTAGGGTAGTTTAGTGGTAGAGGGATATTTTGTAGTGGCCCTCTTAAAACATCTCTAAAGCCTAACTGCGGGTGTCAATCCGTCTGTCAAGCGTAACAATTACTGGCTAATGCTCAGTAAATTTGGCTAAAATAGAAGGTAAGAAATTTTCAACTTCTTTGTGTTTGAATGGCTGTGTTTCGGTATAAAGGGTGGGATATGGCAGTGAATTTACAGGGTACAGAGAAACAACACCTGAGTTCTCAGGAATGGCAACGCATGAGGGGTATCATAGGCGAAATAGTATACTCTGTTAAGTCCATGGTACTGCTTATGTCTATAGGCGACAGTTACCACTGCATTAGGTGGGCCGTCAGCTTGTTTGCCATTCTAAGTTGCATAAAAAAAAAGGTAGATACTCACGAAAGCACCTGGCGCAGAGGCACGCGTGCCTGCACGGCAGCAGTGCCCTCGACAGCGGCCGCGCTGCGCACACGCAGCACAGCGCCGCCAGCGGGCCGCCCGCCGCGCCCGCCGCCACCCCCGCCGCGCCCTCGTACTCCGCCTCGCTCACCGCGTCGCCGCTTATGTACAGTTGCTGTTTACAACCAAGGGGGAAACGTTAATAATGGGGATTAATGGACGAGGGATGGGCAGCAGCGTTCCTCTTTAAACATCACCAAAGCCTATTTGCGTTTTTTTTTAACGGATGATAATGAAATGGTAAGCCCGCCTGCGCTATCGGTATACGCTGGCGGGGCACCAGTAAGGGATGATAGGTGAGGATGAAGCTGGTAGGTTAGTCCACCGTGACGAATCTAACAATAAATCAATCACGATAGTTTCAAGGGGGAGCCACGAGGAGGTCGACCTGATATAGTATATTGCTAGCAATGGGGCTACTAATCCCCATTACTAACAATTCCACCCCCCCCCCCTCCGCTTATTGCGGTCGGTAACCCGCCTGTCACGCGTGGCTGCTACTGGCAAAACTCCTCAAGGGAAGGCCAATGTTCAGCAGTGGACAGTTAATGGCTGATATGGCAGTTCGACCTTCAAGCGGACCCCCCTGGAAACCATCGTGGTAAATTATTGATGATTTAGTTACGACAGGCCTATATGTGATGTGAGAAGGCTATAGGTTTACTTTTAACGTGGCCAGTAAACATATCACGGTTACGTGAACAAAGTCGCGGGTAAAAGCTAGTTACAAAATATTGAGGTAAAGCCGGACTGACTTGTTAGCGAGTAATCGTAACGCTCTATTACCGAATTTGTAATATCGCTTGAAAAACTCGTCGAAGGTTATTACAATATGGGCAGTACAGGGAAAAGGATTATTAGTAATGGGTTCTAATAGCCTCATTGCTAGCAATACACCCTATCAGGCCGACCTCCACGCAGTTTCCCCTGGAAACTATTGTGGTAAATTCATGTGGAATTCTTCATGATGGGCCGACTGACCTGCTTTCATCCTCACCTATCATCTCATTGGTACCCCGCCAGTGTATACCGATAGCGCAGGCGAGGTTACCATTTCATTATCATCCTATTTTTTTTTAAATCTACCGCTCAGTTCTGAAATCAATTTCAGCTGAGACGAACGGGCGGGAAACTAGGCTGCTGCTTTTTTTCAAATGTTATATGTTGTATCAGCCGTGAATTGTCCACTGTGAGACATAACACATTGCCATGCTTGGCAAGCGGGTTGGCAATCGGAGTTTGGTTTTGATGTTTTTATAGGGACGCTGCTGTTCATCCCTCCACCACACGCTCCTTTAGTCGCCTTTTACGACACTCACGGGAAAGGAAGTGGGTGACATATTGTATGCCGGGACCTACACGCCTATGTGGTAGGTTCCGACATGGTTTTTTTTTTATACAATTTAAAATGGCAAACAAGCTGACGACATAACAGTATACTGTTACGCCCATGAAACCCCCATGCGTTGTCATTCTAGAGGACACAGATATTATTTCTCTGTACCCCGTAAATTCACGCCATATCCCACCCTTGAAACCGAAACACAGCCATGCAAACACAACTGCTTCACGGTTGAAACACGAATGGGACAGAGGTGCCCAAGCAATCGACTTTTGTACAAAGTCTCCCTCTAGTTTACACACGGTATGATACGGTTCTTTTCAAAAGTTGTTTATACGAGTACACGTCCGCCGGTAAAACGCAAAAACCGATTAATATAATCGGAAAGTGGCCATATAACCGGCAGCAGCAGCGCGTAAAGTTCCGATCGAGCGATTGTTTATTGGCTATAACAATATAAAGCTATTTTGATAACGGTGTTTTCTATTGTGCAACGGGTACCTACGGCCGTTACGAAAGTTAAGCATCACATTATAAACTACTTTGTTCATGCAACTAACCACCGTGTTTACCTTGGATGCAGTTAAATTAATAAATAATAATAAATATATACGGACAAATCACACAGATTGAGCTAGCCCCAAAGTGAGTTCGAGACTTGTGTTATGGGATACTAACTCAACGATACTATATTTATAATAGATACATATATAGATAAACATCCAAGACCCAGGACAATCAGGAAAAGATCGTTTTCCATCATGACCTGGCCGGGGATCGAACCCGGGGCCTCCACGTCACAGGCAGGCGTGTTGACCGCTGCGCCACGGAGGACGACTAAATTATAAACTAATGCCAGTACATAGGATTGGCTTTAAGAGTATACATGTTTGCACGGAAGCGTACGGATGATTTTTACGCAATACGGCGCAAACGAATCGTTTCGCTGTTGGGTAGGGCGCGTGTTAGCTCAAACGGTGTCCTGAAGACAATTGCTTATAAAATGGACTGTCCCATCCTAAAATATTGGGTAGGACAGGTTATCAATGTAAGAGCGTTATGACCGCTCATTTACTAACATAGGTTAAGTCAATTTGTAACTAACAAAATGGGCCTTATGTAGTCTAATTAAATATTATTATTATATATCTCTTGAGATATATAAGGAGTCCGAGGGAGTCGAGTATAATACTTAAGATTGCTTTACACAAAAAGAAAAATAACTTAAATTGCGACAAAACCACTAATTTTGACTTCAAAATTAAACAATTGAAATGATTTTGATAAAAATTCTGTAGCGCCTATCTGTAAGTTATATACTTTCAGATAAAAAAAATAAAAAAAATTTCCACATCGGTTAGTAACTGACTGAGTTAAGAGGTAACAAACAAAATTAAAACTGAATTGAGAACCTTCTTTTTGAAATCGGTTAAAAATGAGCCATTAATGGTGCGCCACAAGTGATTACTGGTTATTTTTTTTTTTTTTAAAGAAAACAAAGCCGATTTTTTGCATTGTTGTCAAGTGATTCGATTAAAAATTTTACAAAAAGTGTAATTTTTTTTTAGAAATTGTAATTGAGAATTATTTTATTTTAAAACACTAATTATTATTATAATAAAAAATACACATTGTACACAAATTAATCAAAATGACACCAATTTCAATGACTGATTTCTAACAACGAATACTTGTTTCCAGTAGTATAGTGTTTCGGTTTCAAGGGTGGGATATGGCGTGAATTTACAGGGTACAGAGGAATAACACCTGAGTCCTCAGGAATGGCAACGCATGGGGAGTAATATAGGCGAAACAGTATACTCTGTTATGTCCATGGTACTGCCCATGTCTATAGGCGACGGTTACCACTTTCCATCAGGTGGGCCGTCAGCTTGTTTGCCATTATAAGTTATATAAAAAAAAAGGATCAAAACAATCAGTGAAAACAAGCATCATTATTAATCATTATACCGTCTGCTCCATTCTTTCATATACACATAATTATGAGAATTTTGTATTGTTTTCGTTTTCCATATTTAATCTTCCATATTTCATCTAGTTACTTACTGTTAAATATTCAAGATTATTTATTTGTAAAACATGCGTGTAAATACAAGCAGATGTTAACAATACAATCTCGTTCGACATGTTTAGCCTGTACGACATACAAAAATATATAGTTACACAGATAGTTTTAAATCGAATGTGGAAGAAGCGAAAGAGGTTTGTATGAATTGAAGCATTTGGCGTTCTATTGTTTCTGCCTACCCTAATGGGAGACAGGCGTGACAGATATGTATGTATGGTATAGTTTTAAATTATACATCAAGTCAATTTCATACAATTACTCATTATCCCATTCTAATTTTAAATACATTTAAATAAATAATAATAATAAATGTCAGGCAAGAATAAAAGAACGATGTCACAGTAATGTTAATATTTTTTTTATACTACTTAGCAAATGGCAAACAAGCTGACGGCCCACCTGATGGAAAGTGGTAACCGTCGCCTATAGACATGAGTAGTACCATGGACACAACAGAGTATACTGTTTCGCCCATAATACCCCCCATGCGTTGCCATTCCTGAGGACTCCGGTGTTATTCCTCCGTACCCAGTAAATTCACGCCATATCCCACCCTTCAAACCGAAACAGAGCCATGCAAACACAACTGCTTCACGGTTGAAACACGAATGGGACAGAGGTACCCAAACAATCGACTTTTGTACAAAGTCTCCCTCTCGTAAGTAAATATAAATAATGAATTCTTTAATTTTATCATTAAAGAATTCACATACATTGTAATAACATTTATCGATTAAGAATTTTGTGTATAACAAATATTGCTTCTTATATAACTCTTATAAATATAACTGGCAAAACCCCATGGCATTATGGGGTGACCTGTGCCCAACAGTGGACAATTCACAGCTAATATGATGAAAATAACTCTTACCTTTAAACAGGACAGGTGTCCATTAGCTTGTTTTAAATACTGCGCTATGACGCCGCTGGGCAGCGGGCACTGATCGTCCCTTATATGGACAACGCTCACTAACGCCACCTTCAAACAGCGGATAACATATCTTAATACATATTACATAAATTCCGAGACACCACGCCGGCATACATAGACCATCAGTGTTTGCCGGCTGAAGAATTCAACGACCCGGAGGTTGTCGCCTCCGGAGTTGAAGCCGGGGTAGTGGGGTATACTCTGAGGCCCCTACCTCACCCGCCAACACGTCATCCTGGCGGGCATGAGATCTCCCTGTTGATTGATTGATAAATTCCGTCTCCCACAAATTTCGAAGATTCGCGTTGTATGGTTTTTGATATACTTTTTTCCCGCTACTTGGGTGTATCAAGGTAAAATATACACCAGTTTTTAAGTTAAACCTTCAGGAATACAACTGTGTAAACCGCATCCAATTTCGTAGCTTTTGAGTGATACCGGAAGAAACAAACAGACACATAAAATTTCTAAAAAAAATTGTTTTGGTTTTTATTAGTCTTGTTAAGACCACTCACATCAATTTCTCTTAAATATCTCCCATGTACAGATATCGTCCAGTTACAATTTTGTTATAATAGTAAAATTATTTTTTGAAGCCGGTTGAAAAGTTACTATATATCGTAAGTGCTCACAGTATCGTCGGGCCTCAGTTCCGCCGTGTCCCTCTGGTCCCTCGCCAGTATCACCACGAGCGGGTAGCAGTTCCGCGGCGGGGCGCCCAGTTGGAGAGGCTCGTCTGCCGTCAACCGCATCAGTTTTTCGTCGTGAGAGTTACTTCTGTAAAGTTATATAACAGTTAATCTATGCATTTGAATTGTGAATTCCAATTTGGTCGACAATTAATCTACGCATTTGAAATGTGAATTCCAATTTGGTCGACAATTAATCTACGCATTTGAAATATGAATTCTAATTTGGTCGACAATTAATCTACGCACTTGAAATGTGAATTCCAATTTGGACAATTATTCTATGCATTTGAATTGTGAATTCCAATTTGGTCGACAATTAATCTACGCATTTGAAATGTGAATTCCAATTTGGCAGACAATTAATCTATGCATTTGTGTTGTGGATTCGAATTTGGCTGACATTTAATCTACGCATTTGAATTGTGGATTCGAATTTAGCTGACATTTAATCTACGCATTTAAATTTTTTTTTCTTCGGCATCCTGAAACGATTTATAAGATTTTTCCGAAAGTATTTACTCCCGGGTTATACACCTATGCCAATTTCATCAAGAGTGAAGTCAAGTTTTAAAAGAAATAAAATCTTAAATTAATAAATTAGTTAATGTATAAAATTTCAGGTTATTAAAATAATAAAATAATAGTCGTTTAAAATCTACAGTAAGATGTAACACCAATCTATACTTATAAAAATAAAATCGTTTGTCCTGACTGGCTATTAACGCACAGCCAAAACTAATAAGCCTAGAATAATACAATTTTGAAAAAAGGTTTCTTTTATAATGTAAGCATCCGCTAAAAAAGAAATTTAGAAATTGATTTTTTTTGAAATTTTCAACTTACAAGGAGAAACACTAAACCAAGCGTACAAAGCCGCGGCCAACAGCTAGTACAATAAATAATAAAAACAACTTAACTACAGGTTATTTACACCTGACATGACATATTATGTCAAACATTATATGAAAATATTATATTTAAATTTAAAACAAAGTAAATACGACATGGCTAATAAGGTATGAATTTTTTAATAAATTTAAATATATAAGTTCCCCTCATTAATAATCATAAACAATTGTTAATGTGGATTTAAATTTTAATATAAATGTAAGTCGATGTTTATGCGTCGAAAGAAAAGAAGGTTCAAGTAAGGGTTCAAACTTATACTGATGACCTTGACGACTGTAACGATAACGAAATAGGGTCGATTCTGAGGCGACATTTTTCATTATTAAAATTTCAATTTGATATTAATGAATGAATAATAGACTGTAAAATCGTAGTGAGTGGCAAGAGCTCCAACGACAAGAGCTCAGAGAGAGAGAGAGAGAGAGAGAGAGAGAGAGAGAGAGAGAGAGAGACGTAGCTCTTAAATAGGATAGATAGATAGACTAACAAAATGGATCTGGAGGGAAGGGATTGCGGGCTACCAGTCCCATTGCTAGCAATATACCCTGTTAGGTCGACCTCCACTCGGTTTCCCCTGGAGACCATCGTGTTGAATTCCAGATATATTCACCATGATGGGCTAACTGGCCTGCATTTTCATTATCCATCTATCACCCCAAACTGGTGCCCCGCCAGTATATACCGTTAGCGCTGGTGAGGTTACCATTGCATTATCATTCATTAAAAAAAAAAAAAACAAAATGGATCTTACTGTATGGCATGAAATGAATTTGAATGAACATTGTTTCCCGCTTTCACTCTCCTTTCAATATCTCCTTTACACTTTCCAGACCTCGTCAACCTTGTATTATTATAATTAATACTATAACTGCATTTTGGATTATTTCGTTTGTTGCATGAAAGTAAGATAAATGCTGTAGAGATGAGAGCTTTGAGAAGTATGTGTGGTATTGCATTAAAAGATAGAGTAAGGTTCAATGTGATAAGAGAGAAGTGTGGACTGAAAGACGATGTAGTGACAAAAATCGAAAAAGGAATGTCGCGTTGGTTTGGTCATTTGGAGAGGATAGATGAAAGAAGAATTACGAAAGAGATTTATCGAGCAAGAATGAATGGAGATGTCGGTAGGGGCCGCCCTAGACGGACCTATGTTGACCAAATAGGCGACGTGCTGAAGAAGGGCCAAATTAAAAGTACCCGTAACCGGCGAGCGTATATGAAAAGATTGATGAATGTGGAAGTAGCGAAAGAGGTTTGTTTGAATCGAAGCATTTGGCGTTCCATTGTTTCTGCCTACCCTAATGGGAGAGAGGCGTGACAGACATGTATATATGTATGTACGTTTGTTACACATCATACACACATAAAGGTCTTTCCACTTTATCGTTTAAAAACGAAAATTAATAATATAAACAACGTAAAAACGTGAAAAAATAAACATATTTCGTAAAACATGTTATTAGGTCAGGGCTGAGTAACTGTATTTCGGCTTTAGTAAATACAATTTTTTATCAATAGATACATCCATGGGTCATATTTTAAATGTAATAAAGTTTAAAATCGCACGTATCTTGAATTTGAATAGTAAATAGTAACGATTTATATCTACAACACGTATTCGTTATGTTTATATAAATACTAGCTGACCCGGCAAACGTTGTTTTACCATATACATTATTTCTAGAACTATACATGAAAATTCATCGTACTACAAATATTATATTAAATTGCCATCTTGCAACCCTTTTGCGGAATATAAAAATCGCGATTAAAAAACAGAGATAGATAGTTAAAGGGTGATAATTTGAATTTGTACGTATTATTCAATGTTAAAACATAAAAAAATAAAGTTAAAAAAAATTTGTCAAAAAAAAATTAAAAAAAAAATTTGCGGTGGGTCACCCTTATCATTGAGGTGTATGAAAAATAGATGTTGACCGATTCTCAGACCTATCCTAAATGCACACAAAATTTCGTAAAATTCAGTAAAGCCGTTTCGAAGGAGTTTGATAACAAACACCGCGAGACGAGAATTTTATATATTAGATAAAAAAAATACAAGATCAAATCGTCAAATAACAGATGACATTTTCTAATTGTCATTGTATTTTTTTTTATATATATTTTTGCCGCAATAAAGAGTTAAATAAATAAATAAATTTATCGGTTTGTTTTCTCAAAATCTGGTTTCTTCAAATTTACATATTATACGTTTCTGGTTTTAGTATAAGCTCTATTGTATGCTAGCGTTCACCCGCGACTTCGTTCACGTGATCGGAATACACCGGTTATAACCACCATGTCATATAGTACGTGTATAGCAAATTTCATAGTGACTGGTTAAGACGTTAAGGCACTATAAGACAACAAACAAAAAAAGTCATTTGCACGTTTATAATATATTCCTGTCACGCGGACTAAGTCGCGGGTAAAAGCTTTTTTTATGCAACTTAAAATGGCAAACAAGCTGACGGCCCACTTGATGGAAAGTGATAACCGTCGTCTTTAGACATAAGCAGTATCATAGAAATAACAGAGTATACTGTTTCGCACATGATACCCCCATGCGTTGCCATTCTTGAGGACTCAGGTATGATTATTCCTCTGTACCCTGTAAATTCACTGCCATATCCCACCATTCAAACCGAAACACAGCCATGCAAGTACAACTGCTTCATGGTAGAAACACGAATGGGACAGAGGTGCCCAAGCAAACGACTTTTGTACAAAGTCTCCCTCTGGTGTTTACGGCCAGTGTTATGTATATATGTCATGATACCCCCCATGCGTTGCCATTCCTGAGGACTCAGATGTTATTCCTAGTTAATATCATAATAATTACGCGAACGTCATTACTTACTTAATAACATTACATTACGGACTCATTAATCGTGATGATTTGTGATGAACTCCGTACTGTGTCTCCGGACAACGGCGAGGATTCATGATCACACAAATCGATTATGTGTTGTCACGTTGCTTCATTTTTCGGTAGGGATGTTAACGAGCTGCCGTGTGGTTCCGGGATAGAATGGGTTTTTTCCCCTTTTTCCCCGTGGATGTCGTAAGAGGTCACTAAGTGAATTTAATGGTCGAGATGGGCAGCAGCGTCCCTCTTAATACATCAAACCATTTTCCCACACCATTTTCACAATTATTTTCCTAATAGCAATTGCCAGGGAAGAAAATGATTCTTAAAAATGGGGATTAGTAACTCTATTAACAGCAACGTACCCTATCAGGTCGACCTCCTCACGGTTCCCTCTGGAAACCATTCTGAATGATTCATTATTGAATTTGTCATGATGGGCTAATTGAACCGCGTCATCTTCACCTATCATCTATTACTGATGCCCCGCCAGTGTATATCGATAGATTCATTATTCCATTATTTTCTATTAAAAAAAAACTACGATTACCAATTCATCTACCAGGCGTGGCAACTACTGGCAAAACTCCCAAGTTTGTTTATTCTTTTGCTTGTAAATTCCATCAAAAACATAAAATGTAAAAAAAGCCAAGTCTGCCATCGCAGTTCTTTCACTACAAAAACTTGTGAAATTTCATTTACCATAGTCCGTTTCTAGACTAGGTGTTATTTTGCGGAAGTCCCTATCATTAGTTAATTCTAATCAAGAATTATTATAATACTGCTATGTATGTTAATTATTATTATTATTATTTATTAATAAGGGTAGGATGGGTAGCAGAGTCTCTCTTTAAACATCTCTAAAAGCCTAACTGCGGTTACCAATCCGCCTGCCAATTGTGGCAATTACTGGCAAAATTCGTCATATAGGAAAGGCTTATGGCTTATCAGTGGACAGTTAATGATTGAAATAATAATAATAATAATTAATTAATATTCGAGTATTGGCAGTCGCACACATATTAATAAAAAAAAACAAATAAACAAAAAATAATTCTAAACAGCTAACAAGTCAGTTATTTTAGTTAGTGTCTACGGAAGTACCTATTTGACAACTTTGTTATAAATCTAAACAATTACTTATCAACATTTATAGCGACCGTATTAATGTTACAAACATATTTATTTCTATAATAAATATAATGACTTGGCAATTAATTCGACAAACCAGTTTCGCCGGCCGATCAATCCTAAATGTCACACTTTTTTTTTTAATTAATTTATGTGCCAGAGCAAAGACAAACCACTATTAGCACGAGATCGCAAATGACTGAGAAACGGTGCATTTGTTTGCGAACTTGATACAAAGCTGTTAATAAGACAATGGCACAGTTAAGTAACCGAGTTATTCGCTAAATGTCCCATATCGTAATTATTACAAGCACTAAACGGTTTCAATACTTAAAATATCAATGCGGTGCCAGTAGGCGTATAGCGGGCAGGGGGGGGGGTGGATAATTGGGTCCCATAATTGGGTAACCATCGTGGTTAAATCTAGTGGAATTCGTTAGGATGGGCTAACTGACCTGCTTTTACCGTCACCTATAATCCCTTACTGGTACCCCGCCAGAGTACACCGATAGCGTGGGCGGGGTTACCATTTCATTATCATCAATTTAAAAAAGGCACATAGCTCTAGTGCCTTTCTTGTACTCTGTATTCTTGTGACTAACTTCTAGAGATAGTCTAATAACATTTGTAATAATTCAATAACAAAAAGGCAACAGTCGCCTAGTAGACATGAACAGTAACATTAACATAACAGTATACTGTGTCGTCCAAGATAACCCTCACGCTTTGCCTTTCTTGAAGGCTAAAATATTATGCCTTTGTAACCTGAACGTAATTTAATTGTCATATCCCACCCTTCAAGCCAAAATACAACCATGTAAACAACTGCCTAACGGCAGAAACACGAATGGGATAGAGGTACCCAAACAGACGACTTTTGTAGTCTCTTTTATACAAAATTTTTAACTTTTGTTAAAGTCAGGATACAACCTATCTGTGTAGCAAATTTCATTAAAATCCGTTCAGTAGTTTTTGCGTGAGACAGCAACAAATATCCGACCATCCATCGTTACAATCAAGCGCATTTATTACACTAATAGGATACGACCTGACCAGTTTCGTCGTGTCAACGTATTATCAAAGGTATAAACACTTGTCTTAAATCGTAACAGACGTCTGCAATAATGTTGTTGCACCAAATAAAAATAAATTGACGGCGATTAGAAAAACCGATGATATCAGAAATCATTACTTGCAAGCGTTTGTTTTTTCGAGTTATTTCCAAAACGAAGAGGTATGGAATAGCAATGCGTGGGGGGAAAATATATCATGGACGAAAAAGTATACTCTCTTATGTCTATGGCTCGCTCATATCTATAGGCGACGGGTACCATTTTCCATCAGGTGGGCCATCAGCTAGTTTGCCAATCTAAATTGCATAAAAAAAAGTTTCTTAATAAGTATGTATTTTTTGTGTTAATATTATTGTCAACTCTGAATCAAATAGCGAGGAGGGAACTCCCAGTAATATTTGATCTCTCGAAATAAAAAAAATAAATAAAAAATCGAGGGGAGATTCATTCCATTTTCATCTATTAAAAAGATTTTCTGATTTGTTTTTGCCTCCGACATTGAACTAACGTGAACACTTTTTAAGTGGTATAAATACCTGGTGAATTTGAGATGGGTAGAAGCGAGGATCTCTGGCAACGAGCCCCATAGCGTCCTGTGCAGCTCCCTGACGGGCGCTCCCCACCAGCTCGCATGCCAGTACCGAACTGTCGAGGATACGCAGCAGCTTACACCTGCAGGAAATACGTACATCAGACCATTTTTTATACCATTACAAACTAGGCATGAGTATCTATATTATACCGATCCGATATCTATGTATTGGGTTGCTCTGGACATTGATGGTGAAAAAAAGGTCGTCACTCATTTCGATAATGCCCATATCAGTCAGATATTTTCAAATATGTTAAAAATCTGTTATTCAATACTATCCTTTGGATAGCAGACTTTTAACATATTTGTTATTGGATCAGTATCTATATGGATATTGTAATTAAAATATATAGATATTACTATAAGACAGGGGTGGCCGACTTGACCCAAGATTTACAGCTTACTGACGAAACCGTGTTCGATCTACCATTTATATACTTCTTGAAATCTCAAATGAAACAGTACAGTATTCAATTATGCAGTATTGTAATATTTTATATTTTATTAAAAGGGAAAACATGAAATTGAAAATTATTCTTAGTAACTACTTATTTATTTTAGTGTGAACATTGCGTCTGAGCATCTTTCGCTAGATTGGCCAAATTATATTTTTTGTCTTGCCACGATCGACTGGACTAATTAATAGTGGCGAGTAACGAACCATCCTTGCTATAAGGTAACAAACTCACTCTTACATTTATGATACTAGTAAGGATTTATAGGGGGGAAAGGGATTATTAGTAATGGAGACTGAGAATCCCATTGCTAGCAATATACCCAACCAGGTCGACCTCCTCGCGGTTCTCCCTGGAAACTATCATGGTTATTTCCTGATGAATTCATCATGATGGGCTAACTGGCCTGTTTTCATTGTAATCTATTACCCATCAAAAAAAAGTAAGGATTTATAAAAAAAAAAAATAGAAGAATGTACAGTCGCTGTCGTCGTTTGTAAACAAACAAGTGTCGTGCGGCTCAGGTGGTTAAATTCAATTGGACATAACCGTGGGAAGGGCTAGTTACTGTAATAAAATTGAACCGGGTCATTAAAAGCGACAATATCACTTGTACATACATATAACAGTTATATTTTATGACGTACATGCGACTTTAACGTACAACTGCTAAAATTTGTTAACTGTACAATAAAGTCGCGTTGTGTGTAAACTGGTGGTGGGCTACAATAACGTTTTATACTTTTGGCAATTCAATATTTGTAAATATTAACCGTGGTCAGCGTCTTCCACTATATTTGGTCGAGAAATGTTTTTTAATAATTTGAAACAATAATTTAATAATTAATCATAGAAAAAGGACATAAAAATTGCTTATTGTAATTTTTTTTTACAACACAGGGGGCAAACTAGCATGCGGCTCACCTGATGGTCAGTGACTACCGCCGCCCATGGTCACCCACAACACCTACGGCATTGCAGGTGTGCAGCCGGCCTTTTAAAAAGGATTATGCTCTTTTCTTGAAGGTTATGTGGTCGTATCGGTTCGGAAATACTGCTGCTGGAAGTTGATTCCAAAGAGTGGTTGTGCGTGGGAGAAAGTGCCTTGAAAAACGCACGGTGGAGGACCGCCACTTGTCCAGATGGTTAGGATGAAATTTTAGTTTATGGCGGGTTGTATGATGGTGAAGTGGTTAAGTGGTTTTTTCAGGATCGACAAAGCGCACGTAATAAACCTGGTATTGCAGGTGCTCATAGGCTACGGTAACCACTGACCATCAGGTGGGGCATATGCTTGTTTACCACCTCAGTGGTATAAAAAAAAATAAGATATTATCTTAATAATAATATGAAGAACTAGAATATTAATAATAGACAACATTAGTATTGGACTCTAAATAGTTCGCATACATAATGCAGTAGGTAGTTTCGAAATGTAATATTCAACATATTTATTGTCAAGGACATGCGAGTTTAAATTTTTCGGTAATAATAATTTTATTGCTACACACAAACAATATAATTTATACCGGTCAAGTGTGAGTTGCGGCAAGCGGATTGCGTATGTTACGAGTAAATAACATGAAAACCGGTCAAGAGCATCTATCGTACACTAATAGGAGAAATAAGTTTAAGTTTTCTATACATAATAGTACTGTAAATTGTGTATTTTTTGTTATTTTATATGTAAGTATATATAATGTTACATACATTACATATTTTATATATTTTTTTTGTTTTTAATTATTTTGTATGTAAGTGTATATATAAGTATATATGTAGATAGAATGCAGGGCTTTGTCATATATGTTTTAACCGTGTGTTTTAACCGTGAAGCAGTTGTGTTTGCATGTCTGTGTTTCGGTTTGAAGGGTGGGATATGGCATTAATTTACAGGGTACAAAGGAATAACACTTGAGACATCAGGAATGGCAACGCATGGGGGGTATCATGGGCGAAACAGTATACTCTGTTATGTCCATGGTACTGCTCATGTCTATAGGCGACGGTTACCACTTTCCATCAGGTGGGCCGTCAGCTTGTTTGCCATTCAAAGTTATATATATATATATATATATATACACAGTGAAAAGCGTATTGTACATCGTTGTATTGGTATATATATATATATATATATATATATATATATATATATATATATATATATATATATATATATATATATATATATATATATATATAGTTGTATTCGTCTGTGGTTCCAGTATATTGTGGCTCAAGAGTAAGGGCGCCGAATGGTTCGGAAAGTTGAAAGTTGACGAACTTAAAAGCTTTTATGTACATTCTGTATAATATTTATATACCTTACTATGGTATGCAGGTTGTAGTGGATGTAAAGTCCAAAGGCACTTAGTAATATTGAATATTTATTATTTTAAACTACGAGTACATGTAAAGTGACGACGTGTTATACGGGCCGAGTGGCGGGAGCGAGAGGGCTCGAACGAACGAGACAGAATGAATGATTACTAAACACATTCTTTTTTTCTTCATTGTGCACAAAAAGCTATTAAAGTAAAAAAGAAAAACATAATAGTGCACAAAAGCGAGCTTATCTCTAAAAGAGATTTCTTCCAGCAAACCCAATATGAGGAAAACTGACAGTTTATTAGTACAGTGAACGCTCTATATAAGCAACATTCTTTATATTTTATTGATTTTACTCAGCTTAGTTAGTAAAAGAAATAGGTAAAAATATTTTCCAGACGCTAAATATTTTTATACTCCTTTTTCCCCTATAAGCAACTTTTCCCAATAAGATTTTTTTTTTTATTGAAATTGATTCAAATGAGTTACTTATATAGAGCGTTCACTGTAGTTATTTATCAGTGAATCTCATGGGCTGTATTTTTTATGTTCTTTGTTACAGAGGAATAACATCTGAGTCCTCAGGAATGACAACGCATGGGGGGTATCATGGGCGAAACAGTATACTCTGTTATGTCCATGGCACTGCGCATGTCTATAGGCGACGGTTACCACTTTCCATCAGGTGGGCCGTCAGCTTGTTTGCCATTCAAAGTTGTATAAAAAAAATGAAATGTGTAATAAATTGCAAACAAGTTTTATGGTATTCCGCAATTCCATAAATAGATATCATTATCATTTACTAATGTCGTCATACACATACGAATACAATGTAATAAGCGTAACAATGATAACAGACACGACAATCCTAAGATATTACAATGACAAATGTTATCTGCTACTTATTATTGTGGACTTGATGAATTAATCTAGTATTTTTTTTTATACCACTGAGGTGGCAAACATGCATACGGCCCACCTGATGATAATCGGTTACCGTAGCCTATGAATTAATTATTAAGTAATTAATTAAGAATACCTATTTTCCCCGCAAAAACCGGCTTTTTTGCGTAACAAAATTAATATGACCTAGTCATATCAATGTTATTTTTATGCGTATATTCCAAAAGTAAGTAAACAATAAAATAGATTACTTTTAAATGGCGTATAACAATAAAACATACGCCAAATGTTTAAAGTAACCTTCAGCAACACAACTGTGAAAACTGCATACAATTTGGTGCAGTAATTTCTTCTTGATGCCGGCGCTAACATACAAACAGACAGTCATACAAATTAAAAAAAATAGTTTTAGCATCTTTAATTGATGTAAATTTCTATTGAAGCGAAGTGGTGTTTTTATAAAAACCGCGTACAATAATTTGAAATATTTAATTTTTCTTTTTACACACTTTCAAGAATAATTTTCTTAAAAAGGAACCAGAGACAAGAGAGAACACACACTAATAATAAAAAAAAAACAGAAGTTGCCACCTTCCAAAAATAAGACAACCAATAAAAATCGTTACCACCTATGAAAAATAATAATATTTTTGGAACTTTATTAGAATAAACTTTATACTCCAACACTTTAAAATCAATTTTTCTAAAATATCTCTCCTGTAGAGACATCATCTTGTTACAATTCTTTTATTTTAGTAAGCTCTAAGTGATTCCCCGAGGTAACCTACCTGAATATCCGATAGGATCGTCCTCCTTCAGTTTGAAGGTGAACGGTATGTGTACCCTCTGCATCAGTAGCCTCGGAGGCTGCATGGCGCGGCTCCACGCCACGTCACGACCCTCGCCGACTACTCCGATCACTTCCATATTTCTGGAACAAAGTAACACGCTTTTACTTAACTGTCAAAGGTTTTAACGAGGTGAAGATGGGAAGAAGGTAAGTGATGATAGATAAGGATGAAATCAAGTCAGTTTGTTCATCGTGACGTTTTCACTTAGAATTTTATTACTTAGCAGTAAAAGTACAGGCTTTTTATTAATGGGTGATAATGGAATGGTAAACCAGCCTGCACTTTCTGTATACGCTGGCGGGGCACCAGTAATGAATGATAGGTGATAATGAAAGTAGGTCAGTTAGCCCATCGTGGCGAATTTCCACCAGAATTAACCATGATGGTTTCCAGGGGGAACCGCGTGGAGGTCGACCTGATAGGGTATATTGCTAGTGATGGGGCAGTTAGACGCCATTACTAACAATCCCTTTCCTCCTGTAAAAGTACAGGTAAAAATATGTATTATTATGTTACAAGCGAATAGTATTTGTTTTATCTGTCCATTGCTGAACATTGGCCTCCCATAGACTGCCATAAGGAACAGTCCTGAGTCATCTGCTTCCACTGACTCCCTGCAATGCATTTGAGGTCGTCCTTCACTGCGTTTGCCCATACGAGGTTGCCACTCAAGAACCTTTCTTCCCCATCGGTTGTCGATTCTTCGAGCTATGTGACCAGCCCATTGCCACTTCAGCTTGCTTATCCTTCCGGTTATGTCGGTTACTTTGATTCTTTTGCGGATATCCTCGTTTCGAATTCTGTCACGCAAAGAAACTCCGAGTATAGCCTTCTCCATAGCCCGCTGAGTAATTGAAAGCTTTTGCATATGGGAAATTATGTAGGATTATGGTTTATAAGAGATGGAGATTAACACGACTATTTAGGTAAATGTTGATAATTTACATGGGTCATCTCAACGTTTCCACCAGGTTACAGGGTCGAAATAACCCAGGTATATCGTTTTTACCCAACTGTTTGTTTTTATCCAACAATTATCATGTTGTTTCAGAAGTGACACGCCTGTGAGGTGAAATGGGCGGCACAGTATAATTACGTATGACGGCATTATTCATGTTTACAGGTGACAGTTGCCATTTTCCATTAGTAGAGTCGTCAGCTTGTTGGCCGTATCCATTAGCATGAAATGGGTGGGGATTTATTGATCTCCAATTAATTGGTTTTAAATACAGTGATACAGCAAGTACACGTATGCATATGTACATATGTTAGCTGGAGTCAATTAGACCCAGTAGGTAGTCTGTTTCACTGTTAAATTTCAAACCAAAGTATCATCATCGTCATATGTATCACACTCCCATCTCGGCGTCTCACTGTCCGACTCGACCCACTGAAACTGCGTAGAGACGTTGCATCTCTGTGCATCTTCTACCGAATTTATCATGGAGAGTGCTCTGAAGAATTGTTCGGATTGATACCTGCTGCTGATTTTCACCATCGTACAACCCGCCATAACCTAAAATTTCATCCCAACCATCTGGATGAATGGCGGGGTCTTCCACCATGCGTTTTTCAAGGCACTTTCTTCCACGCACAACCATTCTTTGGAATCAACTTCCAGCAGCAGTATTTCCGAACCGATACGACAACATAACTTTCAAGAAAAGAGCATATTCCTTTTTAAAAGGCTGGCAGCACACCTGCAATGCCGTTGGTGTTGTGGGTGATCATGGGCGGCGGTAGTCACTTACCATCAGGTGAGCCGCATGCTCGTTTGCCCCGTGTTGTAAAAAAAATAAATAAAAAAGAGTCGTCAATTGAATACAGGCTTCACCCAAAATGGAAGGGGTTTGCCAGCAATTAACACGATTGCCAACCGTAGTCAGCCTTTGGCGATGTTTTAAGAGGGACTATTAAATTCCCTTAGTCGCTTCTTGCGACATCCATGGGAAAGGAAGGGGTGGCGCATTCTATAAAGAGATCACACGACAATCACTCGGAAAACAGAATATAATTATAACAAATACGTATTGCTTCGCAAAACAAATCCAATGACAACAAAATTAATAAAGAGAAAACCAGATGTTTTGTAGACATATTAGATTGAAAACATTTCAATTTAGAACGCAGCGTCTACTTGTACAGACATGTAGATTTTGAGGAGAACAATAATATGTTCAATCTGTACAAAATATGGAATCAAAGTAGGAGTAAATTGTATCGATAGTAGAAATAATGATGAAAATCGGTAGAGTAGTTACATATATAATATTTTTTTTTATTTCTGTATAAAATAGAATATCAGTGTTTTGCTCTTTTGAGGGCAAAGCAATAAGCTAAGTTGTGATCATTTTGCATTACGTACTTTCTTTTTGTTTTCTTTTTTGTATGTTTTATTTTATTTCTTTTTTAAGTACGAGTATGTATCAATATGTAGTGTTATAAGTGATGCAAATAAATTATATATTTATCTATCTAATTAACAAATAAAAAGACCCATGTAGGGTCTTTTAACACTTTTTTCTTTTTTTTTTTTAACGTGATACTGTCAATTTATCTTACCAATACAATAAAATTGTAACTAGACGTCTGATATTAAAAAAATATATATATATGAGGAGTCTCAATAACAGCAATAGAAGTTGAAACAATATTTTTTAGAAATTTGGTGTATCTATCCGTATGTTCACTCCGGCGTCACGCAAAAACGACTGCACCAAAATGGGTGTGGTTCTAACAATTGTATTTTATCTTGATACGCTATCTAGAAGCGGTATATTTCATTCGTTTTTTTTTTAGTGTAGAAATCCACGAATACGAAGTAGAGAGCAAAAGCTTAGTTTGTTATTAAAAAAAAAGTAAATACATAGATGTATTTAGTTTTTTTTTTTAATGTTTAAAAACTGGACGTGCGGAATTACTTGATTACAAATATTTCCTTAAGATTAAGGCCTCATTTGAATGACTATATCATTTAGTTTGTTAACAGAATTGAGCAAATATACAAAGTATGATGTAAACATGTATGTATTATTATCAGAGAAGAGATATGAATATATAATTACACATTCATACAACAGCTGACAACGATATAACGATAAACATGTAAATATAACTACGTACTAACTACTTATTATTTTGCAACTGTTTACTATAATTTCGAAAAATCATTTACTTAATACCTATTAACATCGTAAAAGGAAATATTAAAAAATTTCAAATTTCGATTCTAACCAGTGTTTTTTTTTTTTTAATGGTAATTAAATGGTAGCGTAACCTGTGCTATTGGTATACACTGGCGAAGTACAAGTAAAGTATGATTCATTCATTCATAAACATTCCATTTATCAATACAGAAACATTAAGACTCTGGGGGCCTACAATGAAATGAAATTCCGAATTTTCGGGCTCAATTTCGTGTTTTTGTTCGTACCGAAATCGACCCTGTAAATGGAACTTAACATTTCGTTTGTCATAAATCCTATCATAAAAGTTCAAAGGAACGATATTTTAGCATTTTTAATATTTTTAAACGGGGTACCGTGTAATTTTAGCATCAAATTTTTGTTTCGTTCGGTACCGAAATTTCGGAAAACATTACATGGTAGGCCCTCTGCTCTATCATTACTCTTCTTTGAAACGCGCATTTTCCAAATTACTTAAGCAGCAAATTCTAATACCTTTTTCAAACTCACGATCGTAACCTACGTTTTTGTGGCACTCTGCAACTCTCTAGCCCTTCACACCGTACTGGTATTTAATTTTTTTTTTGTTATATAATCGTCACGGCTCTGGAACATGCTTCTTGATACCAAGAAAAAACTTTCGTTGCATGTAATAATTTCTGATTTCATCGGTTTTTCTAATCGCTGTCTATTTTTTTTTTTGGTGCAACAACATTAGTGCAGACGTCTGTTACGACTTAAGACATAAATGTTTATACCCTTGATAATACGTTGACACGACGTAACTGGTCAGGTCATATCCTATTAGTGTAATAAATGCGCATGATAGTAACGATGGATGGTCGGATATTTGTTGCTATCTCACGCAAAAACCACTGAACGGATTTTAATGAAATTTGCTACACAGATAGGTTATATCCTAACTTTGACAAAAGTTAAAAATTGTGTACAAAGGAGACGCCAAAAGTCGTCTGCTTGGGTACCTGTCTTCCATTCGTGTTTCTGCCGTGAAGCAGTTGTTTGCATGGCTGCGTTTCGGTTTGAAGAATGGGATACGGCAATGAAATTACAGGTTACAGAGGTGTAAATTTTTACTCCTCAGGAATGGTAATGCATAAAGGGTATCATGGGCGAAACAGTATAGTCTGTTATGTCCATGGTACTGTTTATGTTTAGAGGCGACAATTAGCAATACTAATCAGGTGGGCCGTCAGTTTTTTTTGCCATTCTAAATTTAAAAAACATTACAATACAATGATTATTTAACACAATCCTGACAAATAATATTAATATAACTCCTCGACATGTTTTAATAATTGCATAATACTCTAAGACTAGGTTTTAGCTGTGACTTCGTCCGCGTAACAGGGTTATGTCCATTGTTCACGATGAAAAGTACCCTATGACATTTTCTATTCCATATAGTGCTTGTTTACCAAATTTCACATTGATTTGTTAAGCCGTAAATGCGTTAAAAGGTAGTAAACAAACTTACTGTTACAGGTGGGAAAGGGATTGTTAGTAATGGAGAGTAAGAATCCCATTGCTAGCAATATACCCAACCAGGTCGACCTCCTCGCGGTTCTCCCTGGAAACTATCATGGTTAATTCTTGACGAATTGATAATGATGGGCTAACTGGCCTGTTTTCATTCTTATCTATCACCCTTCACTGGTGCTCCGCCAGCGTATCCCGTTAGCGCAGGAGGGGTTACCATTCCATTTTCACCCATCAAAAAAAAAAACTCACATTTATAATATTAGTGAAGATAATTATATTTTTTAGAGGAAAAAAGGATGATACTAAATAGAAGTCTATTTTTTTTTTCTTCTAACTGATAACCTTAAAGTTAATTCTAAGCAGGTATATTAGAATAGACTCGAGCGGGAATCGAAGTTGGTATCTCATTAACGCAGTAGTTTACTTACTAGTGAAGCTTACTTTAAAATGACTTGATCAATATATTGTGAAACAGGTAAATATTCACGATGATGATGTACGAACAATGACTAGGCATTGTTCCAATCCCGACCTTGAACTTTGCCGTTAATTTTCATGTTGACGTGTTAATAGATGTTCATAAATTCAAATGTAAAGACATTTGAATTTATGAATTACAGAAAATATGCTCACGACGGCAATACTAGATAGGGTTTTTTTTTTTAATGGATGATAATGGAAAGGTAACCCCAGGCGCTATCGGTATACACCGGCGGGGCACCAATGAAGGATGATAGGTGAGTATGAAGCAGTTGTCAGTTAGCCCATCGTGACCAACTCAACAAGAATTGCCCACGATGGTTTCCAGGGGGAACCACGTGGAGATCGACCTAATAAAACATATTGCTAGCAATGGGGCTGTCAAACTCCATTGCTAACAATCCCTTTTCCCCCACTAGATAGGGTTCACGCCGTGTATGGGGAGTTAAATGTACTCTGTCGACGTTAGCCAAATACAGGGTTACGTAACATAAAGTGGGGGGAAGGAATCGTTAGTAATGGGGACTAGTTACCCCATTATTAGTATATACTCTGTCATATCAATAATATAATGAACTGTTAATTGATAAATAAATACTAGATAACATTAAACTATTATTCATTAAAAATAAATTAAGTCGCTGTATATGACTACGTGACATCGACCGCATCACCGTAATGAGAAAGTGCCTAGTTCCCTTATCACGGTAAATATACGCCTATTTTTTTTTAATGGATGATAATGGAATGGTTGTTCCGCCCGCGCTATCGGTATACACTGGCGGGGTGCCAGTGTGGGATGATAAGTGAACCTAAAGTAGGTCAGTTAGCCCATCCTGACAAATTCACCAATGAATCAATCACGATAGTTTTTAGATCGCGAGGAGGTCGATATGATAGGGTATATTGCTAGTAATGTGGTTACTAATCTCCATTACTAACAATCCCCTTCCCCCCTCCCCATATACACCTTTTTTTATACAACTTAGAATGGCAAACAAGCTGACGGTCCACCTGATGGAAAGTGGTAACCGTCGCCTATAGACATGAGCAGTACCATGGGCATAACAGAGTATACTGTTTCGCCCATGATACCTCCCATGCGTCGCCATTCCTGAGGATTCAGGTGTTATTCCTTTGTACCCTGTAAATTCACGCCATATCCCACCCATCAAACCGAAACACAGCCATGCAAACACAACTGCTTCACGATTGAAACACGAATGGGACAGAGGTACCCAAGCAATCGACTTTTGTACAAAGTCTCCCTCTAAAACCTGTTGAACAACAATAGTTAAATTTGTAATATTATGGATATATCATATCAAGTAAATATACCAAGGACAGCAAGAATCGAATGTCACGTTTTTTTATTTATAACCAAACTCTTTTCGGCTAGTTAATCGTAATAATCGTATTGACACGCAATTTCGTCATCTAAGGTATTCTAAATTTAAACGTCTCTGAATTATAACACCCTTCATGGTTTTAAAATAAGAACTGGGAGATTATTAGTCAATATTAATCGCCGTGTGTGCTCCGGCATAGAATGGGCCACCCTTTCCTTTCCCGTGGGTGTTGTAAGAGGCGACTTGGGGAGGGCGAGGGATGGGCAGCAGCGTCCCTCTAAAAACTCTAAAAGCCTAACTGCGGTTGCCAACTCAACTGCAAAGCGTGGCAGTTACTGGCAAAACTATCCTTATGGGGAAGGCTTATGTCCAGCAGTGGACAGTTAACGGCTGAAATAATAATAATAATTAATTGTGCTGATGGAAATCAGTTATTTTAAAGGACAACAGAAGGATAGAAATCCCGTTCTAAAGTCTTCATAATTAGCCTACTGCAGTTCATTGCTGGATATAGACGCCTACGAGTATGTCGTTTCTATACGTCTCACCAGAGGGAGACTTTGTACAAAAGTCGATTGCTTGGGTACCTCTGTCCCATTCGTGTTTCAACCGTAAAGCAGTTGTTTGCATGGCTGTGTTTCGCTTTGAAGGGTGGAATATGGCGTGAATTTACTGGGTACAGAGGAATAACACCTGAGTTCTCAGGAATGGCAACGCATGGGGGGTGTCATGGGCGAAACAGTATACTCTATTATGTCCATGGTACTGCTCATGTCTATACGCGACGGTTACCACTTTCCATCAGGTGGTCCGTCACTTTGTTTGCCATTCTGTTGTATAAAAAAAAAGTCTTGTACCGATGGGATAACGGGTAGCATAGGAGTTCTCATCACGCAAGGAAAACGACGAGTTGAAGCATGACCTTCAACTCTTGCGCCGTACATTTGACATCACTCCAGTTTTTTTTTTTATAATGAGTGATAATGGAATGGTAACCCCACTTACGCTATCGGTATACGCTGGCGGGGCACCAATGAGGGATGATAGGTGATGATGAAAGCAGGTCAATTAGCCCATTGTGACGAATTACACTAGAATCAGCCACGATGGTTGCCAGGGGGAACCGCGTGGAGGTCGACCTGATAGGGCTGTTGCTAGCAATGGGCCTGTTAAACCTCATTACTAACAATCCCTTCCCCCCGACATCACTCCACTTAGCCACAGTTCGTCCTACACTACGCTCGCCAATTCGCAGTCTTCATTCTAAAACACGTTTGTTTTAAACTATCAAGCCGAATGGTTTTACTACGTGCTAGCGTCGAATTTGTGTTTCAAGGCTTGCTCACTGTATAGGGAAAAAAGAAGGAAAAGAAAAAATACTAAGCACCTTGTTCAACATTGATATTGCCTAATTTTTCATATAATAGGAATGTTCCATAAAAAATAAAAACTTCAATTGTGGCTAAATCTATTGTTTTCATTTAAAAACTGTAAGTATATCCTTTTAGATAAAAGCCGATCAAGTGCGAGTCGGACTCGTGCAAGGAGGGTTCCGTACAAAATCATTAAGTTTATTTTTTTGTGAAACCACTACAAATTTAGGGTTTTAGGATTTTTTTCTTTACTTGTGTTACATGACATTGCTTCTTGTTAAATTTTATAATCCTAGGTCAATGGAAAGTACCCTACAGGTTTTGATTCCCTTTGCATTGACATTGCAAAAGATATATGAAACATAAACGGCCATATCTTTTGATTGTGTTGAATTAGAAGCTTGATTTCTTTATTTTGCTTTAAGACATTGTAGACCTGAGTGTATGATATTAATTACAACTTGATACCTCCACGTGTTGATAAGAAAAAGGGTCCTGACAAACAGACGGACGGACAGACAACTAAGTGATCATATAAGGGTTCCATTTTTTCCTTTGGTGGTACGGAACCCTAATAAAAAAAGAATTTTCCAAATCAATTTACAACTGACGGAGTTATTTGATAAGAGTCGTAAAAAAAAAAATTGAGACCTCTTTTTTTTTAATTTGATTGAAAAGGAAATATCCCTTAAGATTATAATTTTTTTTTTTAATATAACCATGAAAATAGATTTAGTACGTGACTAGTTTTCAAAATGATTTAGTAAGTGATTTAATTAATAATAATGACAAATATTATGGAATAAAAGGTTCATTAGTGATATCTAATGATTATCATTACACTTAATAACATAAAGTACTATAAATTAATTGAATTCTTAACCAACAGTACATTTATATTTAGAAATGAAGACTCATTTACCTGATGCAAGCTACATGAAGCCACTTAATTGCCTATTTAATTTATAGATTCTAAAAAAATATACTTTAAATTGCATAAACCACTAACTTCTCATTTTTAAATAATTATCTATCTATTTAAAATATTACACATTCTTTTTTGTATGTATAATATAAGTTATTAGGTGAAGTAATAATAGCTTCTATTGTAACAATAATAATGGCAAACAAGCTGACGGCCCACCTGATGGAAAGTGGTAACCGTCGCCTATAGACATGAGCAGTATTATGGACATAACAGAGTATACTGTTTCGCCCATGATACCCCCCATGCGTTGCCATTCCTGAGGACTTAGATGTTATTCCTCTGTACCTTGTAAATTCACGCCATATCTCACCCTTCAAACCGAAACACAGCCATGCAAGCACAACTGTTTTACGGTTATAACACGAATGGGAGGTACCCAAGCAAACAACTTTTGTACAAAGTCTCCCTCTGATAAATTAATTTTTCATTAATTTTAACATGAACAACTTTTTTTTTGTGGAGCAATGACATCATGGGTTTGTAAGTCTTTAACCTTTAAACAGGCAAATCTTACTAATGCCTTTATTAGCACTGGAACAATTTAGTGGAGATAATTTAAAATTAATTTTTATGTACTTTCCTTTCCAAGTAGCTGTTTGATTTTAGGTTACTAATTTATTAGAATAATAATAATAATATAATATATTTATTTATGTCTCCTCACAAACAACTTAAATTTACACATATGAATTTAGGATAAAATAATATTAAAATTTTACAATTTATATACAACGAGGAAATATCTGCATTACCATCAGAATGTTTTTATACTATATTAGCCATGCCAGCTTGGCAACCACAGTTTAGTTTTTGGTGATGTTTTAAAAGTGATGCTGCTGGTTATCCCTCCACCATAAGTTCCCTTAGTCACCTCTTACAACACCCACGGGAAAGGAAAGGGTGGTATATTCTATGCCGGACCCATACAGAAATGTTTACATACATACATACATATCTGTCACACCTGTCTCCCATTAGGGTAGGCAGAAACAATGGAATGCCAAATGCTTCGATTCAAACAAACCTCTTCAGAAATGTTTTTTTTTATAAATGTCAGCATTTAAAACTGCAGCTAGTATCCATAACATTGATAAGTTAATATGAATAGTAATAACAGTCTAGAGGACACTTCAAGTAGTCTTACTGTAAATATGATGTTATATAGACAGAGTAATGCATCTTGAATTGTTGTATAATCATTAAGTATATGCTAAAGACATTGAACCACTGGCTTTCCTTATACTGTGGTTAATAATAGAATTAAAAATTAGAATAACAAGTGCCTCATAATCACATCAATTGTCTCACCTTTAAGCCTGTTTAGCTTCAAGTAGCAAAACAATAGTTAACAATGATCTGTGACTCAATCATCTCATCACCTTCGTCTATTTGTCTTAATTTATAATATATAAAAATATAACTATAAATATGTTGTCAATAGAAATAGGACAGGAAAATCTTAAAATTTCTTCACTCCAACAATATATGAATGGTTTATTTTTATGAGAATTGAGTGGTTGGGGTCACAACCGAAATACCAAATGCTATAAGACAGAGCTAGTTATAAATATAAAAGATGTACATTACCAATTGAGTTTTCAAATAAATAAATTTATATTGAGCAAGTTAAGTTTTAGTACAAAAGGTGGATCAAATTTAATGCTAATAACATTCTCTACTGGGGGAAAGGGATCGTTAGTAATATGGAGTACCAATCTTATTGCTAGCAATATACCCTGGCAAGTCGACCTTCACATGGTCCCTCTGGAAACCATAGTATTGAATTCCAGGTGTATTCATCATGATGAGCTAACTGACCTGCTTTTTCATTCTCACCTATCATTCTTCCCTGATGGTCCACCAGCATATACTGTACAGTCAGGGTTACCATTACATTATCATCAATTAAAAAATATTCTCTACCAGTTAACCTTTGAGGTGAATCGTGAATCATAAACAACACTATTTCTTTATATATTCCATGGATATGGAACCTATACATGGTATCCATGGAACATATGGGATGGAGAAGAATATAATTAACTTTTTATTCCAGTCAGTAAACATATTCTAGTCACATGAATGAAGTCGCAGGTAAAACCTAGTATTGAAATAAACCAAGTACAACATAAAGTTAGTCTAGCAGTTGAAAAGACATATAGACAAACAAAATATGAATAATTTGCTTAGTTATTGCAACATAAATGTTATAATAAGCAAATGATACTAACAGAGGATAGTTTATTTATTTATTCATTAGTATATATATGTGTACATGGCGGATTTAATGCTAAAAGCATTCTCTCCCAGTCAACCGTAGGGAAGTGTCAGAATACTTGAATGCAGTACTACTAATTATTGATATACATACATACTAAAATTACATATATAAATGAATAAATATATATATGAATAACAAATATACTTACACATATATGATAGTTATACTAGATCATTAGATAATTATATTAGTAATTAATTACATATTCATTAATTATTAAGGTATCTTACAATATTTGTATTATAGAAAATATTTAAATAAAAATTATACGAGGGGTCTGACTTCTCATATCAAAAAATATATTAAATAGCCATAGAAGTCAAAACAATTATTTTCAGGATTTTGTCCATCCATATGTTTGTATGGCATCAAGGAAAAACTACTACTCCAAATTGGATGCAGTTTTCACAGTAATGCACATCAAGGTCAAACTTCAAATCTAGTGTTAATATTATTTTGACATATCATCTAGAAGTCGCAGTGGCAGTCTCCTTTTAAACAACATCCATATAAAGTTGAGAGAAAAAGTCAGTAGTAACATAGAATGATATTAATTAGTAATATTCATATAATAGATTCTTATATAATACTACATTGGGAATGTAATATTTTCACATACATTTGTTATTTAGTCATTGGGATTTATTTTATCAGCAACAAGGCAAACTGATGACGAATGAACTTTATTATGTTTTTCTTTAGTCTGGATATTTATAAACAAACATGTTTTTTTTTAAATAGATGATATACTACAATAAAAAGGTTCTTGCATTAATTGATTACTTATGATTAAATATAATTACTGTAGTTATAAGTTTTTTAGCTTTGTAACATTTTATATGAATAAGTGAAATTACAGAACATGCTAAGATTGTTTGATAAAGAAAAAAAAAATATTAATAGATAAATAAACTAATGCTTTTATAAATGAGTAGATAAAGTTTTAATATCATATTAGTTATCTATATCTAGGATAAGAATAAACATAGCAGCAATTATTCTATTACAAATACAGTTAGCACTAGTAATTTTATTATATTATATTTATTATAAGTCCGCCATTGTATATTAAATCATTTACCAGTTTTAAACTGAGTTATGTATAATAAAGATTTTACATTACATTATTTTTGTGACTAAAAATTTATTCATTGCCTATTGCTAAATTATCCATAACTGTGACGAAATCTACTGTAAATATACCAGTAAAATAGTATATAGATAAATCAGGTTCTGTTTCTGATGTCATAAGGCTAACAGCGGCTATTTCTAAGCTGTAATCAATGAGAGAAAGTAAGTAAAAGTAGCTACCCACGGATACAGAGTAGGGCTACAAGTTTTCGAAATGTTTATAATTATATATACAGATATATATTGGATGACTTACCTGAGAAGTATAACTAATACCACGAACAAAGCGACGAGTGCACCGATCATAATAAAAATATTTGGCAAGTCTGCCAGAGTCAATCCTGTAGAACCCATTATCACTTCAGTCGGTCACTTCACTATCACAAAATATTGAAATTCACTTTAATAATATAAACAGTTCGAGCACGCATTAAAGTAAATTCACTATTACTCCACATTTATTGCCTATTTCAAGGTGTCATGACCTTGCCGAAAGATTTTTCAGACAATACGCACAGAGTAATATTTATAGGAAATAATAACAATGTAATTTAAGCTTTAAAATTTTGACACATATGCGCAGAACAGTTTAATTAAAATTATTTCATTTAAATATTTTTAAATTAAAAACAATAACAATCATTGATCGGCACGGCAACAGAAGGCAACATTAGCGACGAGTTCATATGACAGAATGACAAATTATATGAATGAACGTAGGCGCGCGCAACGAACGGGCACCAGCAGACGAGTGGGATGGAATGCGTTGTTATTTCACTCGCTCACACACATGACGTTCCGTTTTTGCGCTAAGAACAAGAACAATTCTTTAGCACTAAACATATTGAAATATTTACCCTTACGTATTTCGAAAGTTATTTTCAACAGACTTCACAAAGGAAATTCTCAATTCGATTGTATTTTTTTTATCTTTGTTATCTTATAATTTTGTTACTATTAAACCAATTTGGAAGATTCTTTTTATCTGTAGGTAAAGCACATAAGTACTTACGGATTGGTTCCATAGAAATTTTATCTAAATCGGTTCAGTAATTTAGTTTTAAATCAAAATATCTGGTATTGTGACAATTGAAGTAAATTTTTTGTGAGACGCAATATTTCATTATATATGCATGAATAATGAAGATGGAATGGTGCACCCGCCTACGCAAATGGTATATAATAGCGGGGCACCAGCTTATTAAATGATGAGGATGAAGTCAGGTAAATTTGCAAATTCGCATTGTGGCGATTTCACTAGACATCATGTGTCTTCAAAGAGCAAAGCTCAATAAGTTTTATTTATTTTATTGAAAGTATTAAATATAGTAAATGCCATTAGTATTAGTTAAATCATGTTTTTATTTGTGACAACCTGTAATTGGTTTTTGTGTTTAATGTTTCTTTTTTTTATTATAAAATTTTCTAACTGTTGGTTTTTCTTTAATAAAAAATAAATAGGTAACCTATTAAACTCTGCTGGCAGTGATGGATTTGCATATATACCGCCAGAAGGCTATTTAAAATCCAACATTATTGACCTTCACAGTTCCATATTCTAGTTCTCAATTATATTGGCTGTATTTCACTTCAAAGGGTGGGATTTGGCAGTGTTATTACAGGGTACAGAGGAATAACACCTGAGTTCTCAGGAATGGCAACGCATGGGAGGTATCATGGGTGAAACAGTATACTCTGTTATGTCCATGCTATTGTTCAAATCTATAGGAGATAATTACCATTTTCTATCAGTGGGACAGTCAGATTATTTGCTATTCTAAGTTGCATAAAAAAAAAATATAAATTATATTTTTTTGAATAAAATTGTGATTTAAATGATTACAAAAAAAAAAAAAAACAATCCCCAAATTTGCTGCCTTTAAAATCTGCCGCTGTAGGCTTCAGTTTATTCAGTCTGTTGGTAAATCCACCATTCATGATAAATAACTGGAATAATTTGAATAATTTGGTACCAGTGAGCAATGATAAGTGAAAATGAAAGAGCAGGTCAGTTAGCCCATCGTGATAAATACACCTGGAATTCAGAACGATGGTTTCCAGGAGGGACCACGTGGAGGTCGACCTGTCAGGGTATATTGCCAGCAATGGGACTGATGGTCCACATTACTAACAACCCTTTCCCCTCAGTAAGTCAGAAAGTAAGTTAGGAAGTTACCATTCCATTTTCACTCATTAAAAATTGTATTGTATTTTATTCTTTTGGAGGAAACAATAAAGAGTATCTATCTATCTATCTAAAAAATATGTTGTATTTTGTTTAGTTGTTACAATAATGAGAGTAATCAGGAATAATATTATATATGATAAGTATAATGAGTGAAACTTTTTCTACCTTGCAAATGATACATTAAAACGCCATGAATAGTCCAAGAGCTAGCAAATGTTCGTATCACTATTCTGTTTAAGTATTTATTTGCTAGTTGCTTCACACGGGTAAATCAGTACAAAAAGTTAATAATAATAAATAAATAAATAGTAATCACTATATAAAATAAATAAATTGTCCTATGTTATATGCTAAGTTAAAATATAACCTATCTACGTATGAAATTTGAGTATTTTTTGCGTAAAAAGTAACAAACATTCATCCATTCTTACAAACTTTCAAATTTATAATATAATATTAATAGAATTTTTCTGCATGTTGCATGGAACACAGATAGAACAATGAACAATGTTGAATAAATAATAATTGTTAACGTAATATACTTATGGTATAATATCAACAATAGAAACAAACACTGGTTAGCGTTAATGTTTACAGGCTATTCTATTACCATTGTCTCGCCACCGTAGAATTGAAATCAACAATATTATATATTATAAGTGAAAATATATCCACTCTAGTAATAAATACCGTACGGGTCGAGCTAAATAAAACCGTTTAAAAATGTGTGTTTTCTTGCACCTTGATATTCAAAAGTGAATCTTAACTCAATAAACAATAAAAAAATACCATTATATAGACTGACATAAATTAAAAAGATATTGTTTTGACTCCTATTGTCATAATGGAAACCCCTAATATATATATTTTTAAATATCTCCCATATACAGATATTGTCTAGTTACAATTTTGTTATATAAGTTTATTTAAAAAAAATATTTTTGTTCACACAAAAGAGATAAGAAATAACTTCTCTTATTATAGAGAATACGGCAGAAACGTCTAGAATTTACAACGTATTTTAGTTAATTATTAATAATGGAAACACTAGGATTCAGTGGGGTCGATTCTGAGGTGTCATTTCTCTAAATTTATCTGTAAAATAAAAAAATTCAATTTGATATCACAGCGAAGTCTTTATTGTAAAGATGATTTAAAAAATGAAATAACTGAACCGATTTTGATAAAATATCTATAAGTATATCCTTTCAGATAAAAAAGAATTTTTCAAATCGGTTTAGAACTGACAGAGTTATGGGATAATAAGCATAAAAAATACAATAAAAATGAGAACTTCCTTCTTTTTGAAGACAGTTGAAAATCTTCTATCTGATGTTGAACTTCTACTTTTAAAGAAGTTTAACAATATATTTTTCAAGTAATCTGAACTCAAGCCTACATTTTTCCCTACCACCACCGTCGTTGTCATGTACACAGGCTAACATAAAACTGTAAACAAAAGGGCGATCGATATTACCATCGTTTAGTACTAAAAGCTTAGCAGCCTTCAGAAGGACAACATCTCCGTCATACATTCCGCTGTTCAGACGCGAAACAATATACCTCGTTATAAATTCAGGCGTATAGCGCGAATATTTGACATAAATTTTGGCGGGAAATGCGTTTCGTTATAACGTCGTACATAAACGCGAATGAATAATTCGATCGTGCTTTGGGACTGGTCAAGTTTCAAACTGTGGAACAACGTGGCGTCCTGTATGGAGAAATGGTTCGGTGATAAACGGCTGTGGTTATTTGGTAACAACCTGCCGCTGCTACCGAGAAGGTAACTTTTTTTTTAAATAAAGCCATTAAGACAAAGGCATTATTTATAAATAATGCATACTGGCCAACGACCTTCATATCGTGATGTCCACAGAATTCCAGTTTCATTATTTAGATGTTCTGCAGTGGACAAAACACTGAAGGCATATGTAGTTACCTACGTTATGTTTTATTTAGGTCTAACATATATGCTCTTTATTGATTTCACGACTTCGTCTGTATGACCAAATCTTTGAATGACCGAATCATAAACTAGCCTATGTCTTAACTCTATTTCTCTATCCCAAATTGTAGGTACGTTTATACCAAATTTAATGACCTTCGGTTGAGCTATTAAATCGCCAAATGGTAATAAACAAAGTGATATTTATAAATTAGTAAGGATTTAGGAGAAATTAGGTATATTAATAGAAATTTTGATTCCTTCTTTTTTATAATAATTGGTTTGGTCTAGACCTTTGGGCAGCAGATACTTTTTTGTCTTAGCCTCTTCCCTTTTATTTGTGCTTAGTTCTCCCGTTCTGATGCATTGGTCTCGTCTGTTCTAGGTTGTTATTTCATTCAGGTGGGCTCCATCTAAGTCTTTTGCCATAGTGGATGACTTAATTGTCATCAGCCGTTCTCTGTTCCTCCTAATATTGGGAATAGCTCTCTGTATGGCATGATTTTGATCCTGTCTCATTACATCGCAATCTATTTTTCGGCAAGTTTATTTGCTATAGGTATGATATTAAAACTGATGTGCTCATTCCTCATTATGTCAGGTCTAGTGACCCAAAATGGGTATTTCATCTCATGACAGTACATCTGCAATACCTCCAATGTTGCGGGTGTTCATGAGCAGCGATAATCACTTACTATCAGGTGAGTCGTATGCTCCTTTGTGCCCTGTGTTATATATAAAAAGGCCATGGGCAGATTATTCGTATGCTTTTTGAATCGCCCAGCATTCATAGGTGTATTGAGAGGGGAGGGGGGCGTGCTTACCCCAGAATTGGCTGGTGGCCATCCAAGGGTGTAAGCGAAGCAGTTTCGTCCCCCCTGGAAAAGAATCCTAAACACGCTAATGCCAGCCAGCATTCTAAGTCAAATATCATCGTTAGTCGTATTGCGGTTTTATCAACCTTGCCCAACTTTACCCATTTGAAATCGTAATTCAATCAAACAAAGCCTATAGTATCCCACAGCTGGGCAGAAATCTCTTTTAATTATTTTTAACTTATATTCTTAACAAAGGGAATCAAAGATATTTGATAGAAAAAATAAAAAGAATATCATAGAGTAATTTACATAATTTCAGCTACGAACACAGAATTATATTTACATACAGACTTTTTTAATTTATAAAATACATAATCAGTTACCTTTTTCCTTTGGTTTCATTCTGTCAGGTTACTTCTCCAGAGTAATGTCAAATATGTATTTATATTTTCATTTTGCAAATGCATACTAAATGCCATGTTGCTAAGAGCGCCTAATCTGTACAGTTATCTATTTATGATAAGTTAGGTAATTCAGATTGCATTATCAGCTGTATAATTGGATAACGTATTCAATTATGGTTGAAATCTAGCTGTGAATTATTACCAACGTCATATGGATGAAATTATAGTGCACCATGAAGGGGGAGATTAACAGGTGTATCACATCCCCTGAAGTTGTCACCTTCAGGTAATTAATATTACTGTGGAAAGTACTGTAAATATCCGATCGATCTCCGAGGAGGAATTATTTAATTAATTAACAATAAATAAATTATTAATCTTTTAGAGTAAGAGGGGGGGGGGGGGAAGAAATTGTTAGTAATGGAGACTAAGGGTTCTATTGCTAGCAATAAACCCAACCAGGTTGATCTCCTCGAGGCCCCGTCTGGAAACCATCGTGCTTAATTTCAACTGTATTGATCACGATGGGCTAACTGACCTGCCTTTTTCATCCTCACCTATCATCCCTCACTGGTGCCCCGCCAGTATTTACCGTTAGCGCAAGCGGGGTTACTATTGCATTATCATCCATTAAAACAAATCTTTTGGAGGAACAATAAAGACTATGTATGTATCTATCTAATATTATGAATGAATTATTAATTTATTCATAATGATTTTATTAATAAATAATTAATTAATAATTATTAGAATAGTATTAAATTTTTTAATCATCATCGTTATAATCAGTCTTTAACTATCCACTGTTGAACATAAGCCTCCTCATTGGGGGATTTGCCAGTAGTTGCCATGTTTGGCAAGCGGATTTTTTATTTTTTTAATGCTGAAATAATTTTATGTTTATTCATACAAATACATACAAACCTATATAGTGCACACACACATGGATTTTTTAATTATCAAATTTTATACAATGGAGAATGGCTATTAAAAATATGAGTTAGACTAGTTTTTTTTCTGATTTTGTAACAAATAATATTCAAGTTTTCATAAAAAATCTACAATCTCGGTTTAAATGGAGGTTTAGAAACACTCGAATGAATGATTACGAGTATATTGGAACTTAGCGCCATTGAGCTTAGAACTGTTTCTAAGGATACACCTACTACTACCTATTTTTAATCGACATCAAAAAGAAGGAGGTTCTCTTCGGTTCTATTAATTTATGTTTGTTACCTCATACTCCTTCCGTTAGACCGCATTCAAAGTCGGGCAGCTCGAATTGTTGACGATCGGCGTCTTACTATACGACTTGACCCACTGAAACTGCGTAGAGATGTTGCATCTCTGTGCATCTTCTACCGAATTTATCATGGGGAGTGCTCTGAAGAATTGTTCGGATTGACACCTGCTACTGATTTTCACCATCGTACAACCCGCCATAAACTAAAATTCCATCCCAACCATCTGGACGAGTGGCGGTCCTCCACCGTGCGTTTTTCAAGGCACTTTCTCCCACGCACAACCACTCTTTGGAATCATCTTCCAGCAGCAGTATTTCCGAACCGATACGACAACATAACCTTCAAGAAAAGAGCATATTCCTTTTTAAAAGGCCGGCAGCACATCTGTAATGCCGTTGGTGTTGTGGGTGACCATGGGCGGCGGTAGTCACTTACCATCAGGTGAGCCGCATGTTCGTTTGCCCCCTGTGTTGTAAAAAAAAAATAACGCAGTTAATTGAAAAGTGATTTGGAAAATTCTTTATTTATCTGAATATTTGGAATGAAGAAGGAAAGATAAAATATGTAATAATGTATGTTAATCAATAAACTTCATAAACATCCTCAGAAATGGCAACGCACGAGGGGTATCATTGGCGACACGTGTATACTCTGTTACGTCCATGTTACGTTACTAGTTACCATCAGCAGGTCTATTATTAAATCTAATATCAATATGAATCTAATTTATTGCCAATGACAATTTTATACTGCAGTCGTGATACGACAGTTAGGAATTAGGTTATAATTGGGATCGATTTACAATAATTTGTATACTTTGTACAAAAGTCGATTGCTTGTGTACCTCTGTCCCATTCGTGTTTCAACCGTGAAGCAGTTGCGTTTGCATGGCTGTGTTTCGGTTTGAAGGGTGGGATGTGGCGTAAATTTACTGGGTACAGAGGAATAACACCTGAGTCCTCAGGAATGGCAACGCATGGGGGGTATCATGGGCGAAACAGTATAGTCTGTTATGTCCATGGTACTGCTCATGTCCATAGGCGACGGTTACCACTTTCCATCAGGTGGGCCGTCAGCTTGTTTGCCATTCTAAGTTGTATAAAAAAAAAACTATCAGAACAATATGGAACCATTATATCGTTAGTATTGCCATTCGGGAGTGCAAAACGACTCAATTTCAATATCAATTTATTGGAATTTATTTTAAAACTAACTCAACAAGTGGGCCGTCTGCTTGTTTGCCATTCTAAATAGCATAAAAAACGCATGTGGCAATGCAGACGAAGTCCCTTATAAACACTTATATAATAGTATGTTTTAATCGAATTCTTGTACTGTTACGTTCACGTTTCTAGCCCATTTAAACCCAGTTAAAGCAGTCGGTCTACCTATTGGAGCATGCTTCTACTGTTTAGTCGTTTAAACAACTTTCACAGTACTTGCTGCAGATATTAATTAGATGTATTCATATACCTACTAGTAAATGCAACCAAATTGCATGAGCGACCTTCAATCCTGCGGTTTACATTTTTTTGATGGGTGATAATGGTATGGTAACCCCGCCTGCGCTAACGGGATACGCTGGCGGAGCACCAGTGAAGGGTGATCGATGAGAATGAAAACAGGCCAGTTAGCCCATCATGATGAGTTCATCAGGAATTAACCATGATAGTTTCCAGAGGGAACCGCGAGGAGGTCGACCTGGTTGGGTATATTGCTAGCAATAGGATTCTCAGTCTCCATTACTAAAATCCCTTTCCTCCCTCCGGTTTACATTATGTCACGGGTACCATTTTCGGTCGTTTCACGCTTGAACAATGAGATGTTTTTTCTATTCTGAGATGATTAATATACATTTATTTATTTATTTATTTACTGGCAAAACACCCCAATAGAAGGAGACATATGTTCAGCAGTGGACAGTCATTGGCTGATATGATGAATAAAAGTCATTATAACAGTAAAAACCGAATTGTTATAACAATAATGAATGAAAACTCTTTATTGTTACCTTCAAAGAATGCTACAGATTATAAAGATATTAACAATATGTATACAAACAAAATGAATAATTAATTATATAAAAGCAAGATAAAGAGGTAACAATCGACGGCCTTATCGCTAAGTAGTGATCTTTTCCAAGCAATCTTAGAATGATATTTATATATAAAATGCATTGTAGGGAGTCAATGGCTGTTGGCTCGGGACTGTTCCTTATGGCAATCTATATGGAAGGCCTATGTTTACTAGTGGAATTAATTAATAAAATTTAGCCCTACTTCAGATATTTCTGAACTGCTTCTATTTTCGACAAGCTACTGCTAAAAATTTCAACGATGTACATTTTTAATACTACTTTTTTTTCAAAAGATTTCACTAATAAAATAACCACGTTTTGTTTATTTTTTTTTATACAACTGGAAGAAATCTCTATCGGAGATAAGCTCGCCTTTGTGCATTATTATGTTTGTTTTTACATTTCAATAACCTTTTGTGTACAATAAAGAAAGTATACAGACGGTGGTGTTCTGTTTGTTTGTGTGGAAACATCTTCAGTAGCGATCTGGCTAGAGGAATATTATACTCCTTGGTAGAATTACCTTGTAAATATTTTCTTATATTAATATTTTTAATTCTTTGAAGTTTGAAGATGCGTGCCATGTTTTTCTTTTTAATGGGTGATAATGGAATGGTAACCCCACCCGCGCTGGATGATAGATGAGGATGAAGCAGGTCAGTTAGCCCATCGTGACGAATTCAACATGAATTGTTCACGATGGTTTCCAGGGGGAACCACGTGGAGGTCGACCTGATAGGGCATATTGCTAGCAATGTCGAACTCCATTGCTAACAATCCCTTTCCCCCCGATACGTGCCATGTTATTGTAGACAATCTATACTCTAAGCCCTCTTATAAATAAGAGGGTTAAATACAATGGCGTGGCTAGGTTACCAAAAGCCTTGAATGGAGGGAAGAGGTTGTTAGTAACTACTAACTCCCTCCCTAAGACTAACCTCCCTAAGGTTAGTCCTGCGCTATCGGTATACACTGGCGGGGCACCAGTGAGGGATAATAGGTGAGCAAGAATGCAGGTCTGTTAGTCTATCGTGATTGTTAGTAATGCAGGCTACCCGTCCCATCGGTAGCAATATATCCTGCCATGTCGATCTCCACATGCCCCCCCCCCCCCCTGGAAAACATCGTGTATTCATCACGATGAGCTAACTGACCTGCGTTTTCATCCTTCACTGATACCTCGCTAGCGTATACTGCTAATGCAGGCGGGGCTACCATTTCATTATCATCCATTGACATAGTTACATTGGGGGGAAAGGGATTGTTAGTAATGGGGTCTAATAGCCCCATTACTGGCAATATACCCTCTCAGGTTGACCTCCACGTGGTTCCCCCTGGAAACCATCATGTTTAATTCTTGTCGAATTCATCATGGTGGGCCAACTAACCTGCATTCATTCTCACCTATCATCTTCCACTGATGCCTCGTCGGTGTATACCAATAGCGCGGGCGGGGTTACCAATCCATTTTCACCCATTAAAAAAAAAACATAGGTACATTAGTGTTCATACAAACTATTGCATTAGGATTATTTACCTGTAAAAATAGTGTATATATATATATATATATATATATATATATATATATATATATATATATATATATATATATATATATAAATAAATTATAAGTGTTTGATATTCGGTTATTAATATTTCAAGGATTACAATATTGATTACAATGTGTGTACTGATTTTATGTCTATATGAAACAGATAAGCCACCGCCGACATTTACCTAAATTATTCAAAACAAATAATCGATGTTCGATGTTTTTAAACACTAATAATATATTAAAATTAATATTTTTATTTGTTTGACACTTAATATAAATATTCCATCCCACAAAACTCTTACATCTTCTTATTCCCATTCGTGTTTCAACCGTGAAGCAGTTGTGTTTGCATGGCTGTGTTTCGGTTCGAAGGGTGGGATATGGCGTGAATTTACAGGGTACAGAGGAATAACACCTGAGTCCTCAGAAATGGCAACGCATAGGGGGTATCATGGGTGAAACAGTATACTCTGTTATGTCTATGGTACTGCTCGTGTCTATAGGCGACGGTTACCACTTTCCATCAGGTGGGCCGTCAGCTTGTTTGCCCTTTTAAGTTGTATAAAAAAAATTTGGTCTACGGTAACAAAATTTATTTTCTCCATCTACGCAGGTCACGCGCGAGCAGTCGCGCCATGGAGCGCTATGAAAAGCTCGCCAAGCTGGGCGAGGGGTCGTACGGCCTGGTGTACAAGTGCCGCAACCGGGACACGGGCGAGATCGTCGCCGTCAAGAAGTTTGTGGAGAACGAGGACGATCCGCTGATCAGGAAGATTGCGCTCAGAGAGATACGCATGCTGAAGGTAGGTCCATAGGCTACGGCGACCGTTTACCATCAGACGGGCTGTATGCTTGTTGTCACCTTTTTAATGGATGATAATTGAATGGTAACCCCGCCTACGTTACCGGTATACGCTGGCGGAGCACCAGTAAGGGACGATAAGTGAGGATGTAAGAGCAGGTCAGTTAGTTTATCGTGGTGAATACACCTGGAATTCAGCACGATGGTTTCCAGAGTGGACCACGTGAAATTCAACCTGATAAGGTATATTGCTAGCAATGGGAGTGATAATGTTTGTCACCTTTGTGGTATATATATATAAAAAAAAAACACTTACCCCTTAGTCATAAAAACGTCAACCCATCAAAAAGAAAACAGTGGTATTCCGGGAGGGCCGACAGTAGTGAAAACTTGAATGATTCAGTCACTCAGACTCAGTGGGTCAGTTTACCCATAATGACAACTTCATAAAGAAATTCCTCTGTTAAAGCCCATTATCTCTCCCTTTAAGTAACTAACTATTTTCCCATGTTCTAGTCTTCATCTTCATCTTCCAGTGTCACTCTCTTCTGTTGTATGTGTGCTTTTAAGCTTGTATGTTTATGTATGTATTTGTTATATATATATATATATATATATATATATATATATATATATATATATATTCTTTATTGCACTAAAACATACAGTAACAACAATAAGTTAATAACAATGTTAGCAAAGGCGAATTTATCTCTAAAAGAGATTTCTTCCTTCAACCTAACACAGTGGCATAGGAAGACTACTACTTAAAGAATAATATAAAGATAAATATGCACTACACTTATGGAGTATAAAAGGCTATTTGCTAAAGCAATTAATATACAGCTATTAATTATTTCCACGTTCAAAGTGCACTATAAAAGCAAGTGACAATCGATTTCTGTCACCTCAACAGTATGGTAATAAGGTGAGCTATATCGATCGTGTTAAACTGTGTTAAATTATTTCCTTTATCAACACCTAGCAGCTGCTTAGTAGGTCATCCGTCACCTGTGGCTTTACAAGCAGGTTGGTAAATAATAGGTATTCAAACGGAGGTCAAATAAGTACCTATATATTTTCCATAATAATGTGGCATGCCCCTCCAAAATTCAAAGTTTTAAAAATGTGCGTGTAAAAATTTTTATAAGGATTCAACCAAGGAGTATAATATTTCTGTGGCCAGACCGTTAGACGTCTCCTCACAAACATAAACAGAGCACCACGTCTGTATATAGTCACACACATTGAAGTAAAAAGTTCAAGCAGCATGCCATGTTAGTGTAGGCGTAGATTAACTATAGTACATTTTATTTAGTAAACGAAACAGGAATACTAGCTTTAATGCGTGACTTTGTTCTTAGAACTATGATATATTCGCAGATAGTAGCATGTCCTCCATTTCATTTAACACGTGTATAACAAATTTCATAGTGATTGATTAAGCTGTTCGTCAGGACGTAACAAACAAACACAAACACTTTTACATTTAGTACCAAAATATATATTTTTTTATATAATTGAGAATGGCAAACAAGCTGACGGTCCATCTGATGGAAAGTGGTAACCGTCGCCTATAGACATGAGCAGTACTATGGACATAACAAAGTATACTGTTTCGCCCATGATACTCTCCATGTGTTGCCACTCCTGAGGACTCAGGTGTTATTCCTTTGTACCCAGTAAATTCACGCCATATCCCACCCTTCAAACCGAAACACAGTCATGCAAACACAACTGCTTCACGGTTGAAACACGAATAGGACAGAGGTACCTAAGCAATCGACTTTTGTACAAAGTCTCCCTCTGGTCTTAGGAATTACATTTCTGGGAAACACGAAACCTTCGTCTATTCAAATTTCAATCTAGACATAGTGTAGTTACCTAATGTGAAAGTAAGTTCGTTCCACTTCCAGGGTAATTTGCATACATACATGCTGTATCATGAAAAGCTCACAGACTTGTTACATTTATTAGCGTATTCGTGTGTATTTGGCAGGGTAGTTTATTTACTGTCTATGCTGACGTAATCATACACTTTCAAGGATAATGCTCAAAATATCATTTTTTATTAATTTTTTTTTATACCACAAAGGTGGTAAACAAACATACTGTCCGTTTGATGGTAAACGGTCACTGTAGCCCATGGACGCCTGCAATACTAGATTTACGTGCGCGTTGCAGTCCCTGATGAAACCTTAATATAGCCTTTTTGAAGAACCCCATACTGTAGTCCCTAGGGAAAACCTCGGCAGGGAGCTAATTTCACAGCCTGAGCATTTGCTGGAGAAAATTCCTTTGAAACCGCACTACGTACGTGACCATTTAGGATCAAGCGTGTGAGGATAAATTCCCTGTCGATGGCGAGCGGTGCGATGATGAAAGGTGGCTTGGGGCATCATTTCAAACAATTCCTCAGAGCAGAAACGGTTATACAAGCAAGTTATTAATGTGAGCTAGGGCAAATATGGTCGGTATACTTATAATATTTTATAAGTATTAGTAACTAACCTCTGTCCCATTCGTGTTTCTACCTTGAAGCAGTTGTTGCCAGAACACCGCCTGAAATTATATAAAGCCCAAGTCAGGCCGCATATGGAATACTGTTCTCACCTGTGGGCAGGAGCACCACAGTACCAACTCCTTCCGTTAGACCGCATTCAAAGTCGGGCGGCTCGAATTATCGATAGTCAACGCTTTACTGTCCGACTTGACCCATTGAAACTGCGCAGAGATGTTGCGTCTCTGTGCATCTTCTACCGAATTTATCATGGGGAGTGTTCTGAGGAATTGTTCGGATTGATACCTGCTGCTGATTTTCACCACCGTACAACCCGCCACAAACTAAAGTTTCATCCCAATCATCTGGACGAGTGGCGGTCTTCCACCGTGCGTTTTTCAAGGCACTTTCTTCCACGCACAACCATTCTTTGGAATCAACTTCCAGCAGCAGTATTTCCGAACCGATACGACAACATAACCTTCAAGAAAAGAGTATATTCCTTTTTAAAAGGCCGGCAGCACACCTGCAATGCCGCTGGTGTTGTGGGTGATCATGGGCGGCGGTAGTCACTTACCATCAGGTGAGCCGCATGCTCGTTTGCCCCCTGTGTTGTAAAAAAAAAAAAAAAAAAAAGTTGTGCTTGCATGACTGTGTTTCGGTTTGAAGGGTTCATAGGCGACGGTTACCACTTTCCATCAGGTGGGCCGTCAGCTTGTTTGCCATTCTAAGTTGTATAAAAAAAAATAAAAAAAATTATAAATTTAATTATTTCAGCTTCAATATCGCTTACATCAGAGTTATTTAAAAAAAAAGAAAAATCGACTGCAGTTGTCGATACGTAAGACTGTATTTCACAAAAAATAAACCTCGACCTAATAAGGTATACTGATAGCAATGGGAACTAACCTCCCCATTATGGGGTGAAAGAGATTGTTAGTAATGGAGACTAAAAATCCCATTGCTAGCAATATACGCAACCAGGTCGACCTCGTCGTGGTTCCCCCTGGAAACTATTATGGTTAATTCCTGATGAATTCATCATGATGGGCTAACTGGCCTGTTTTTATTCCCATCGACCACCCTTCACTGGTGCTCCGCCAGCGTATGCCGTTAGCGCAGGCGGGGTTACCATTCCATTTTCATCCACCAAAACCCTTCCCATTACTAACAATTCCTGTCCCCCTGGAAAAAAGGTCATCATCCATTCATCATCCGTACCCATCGGATATTTATAATCATTCCGACAGTGTTCTCCATTTCAATATTACACATTAGATAACTGATATTTAATATCCATTAAGTGGTAACCGTCGCCTATAGACATGAGCAATACCATGGACATAACAGAGTATACTGTTTCGCCCATAATACCCCCTATGCGTTGCCATTCCTGAAGACTCAGGTGTTATTCCTCTGTACCCAGTAAATTCACGCCATATCCCACCCTTCAAACCGAAACACAGCCATGCAGACACAACTGCTTCACAGTTGAAACACGAATGGGACAGAGGTATCCAAGCAATCGACTTTTGTACAAAGTCTCCCTTTGGTAAAATATATAAATATTGTAATCAAAATATATAGATATTGCTATAAATTACCCACGCCTAATAAAAAGTTGTTTTTCTTCCTAGAATCTGAAACACCCGAATTTGGTGAACCTGATTGAGGTGTTCCGCAGAAAGCGCAAGCTGCACCTAGTTTTCGAGTACTGCGACCACACAGTGCTGCACGAGCTTGAAAAGTATCCTGCTGTGAGTATATTTTCATCTTTAGACCCTGACCTATTTGGCAATTTATCTAGTACATGGTAGGTATTACACATGCTTTGCTGTTCTCGAGGACTATGATACTTTTTTTTTACAACACAGGGGGCAAACGAGCATGCGGCTCACCTGATGGTAAATGATTACCGCCGCCCATGTTCACCCACAATATCAATGGCATTGCAGGTGTTCTACCGGCCTTTATTACACTTTATACTTTATTTACATATTTATACTTTATTGTACACAAAAATTAGACTTAAAAAAGGACGGTTTCTTTAAAAAAGGATTGATAAATATCTAGTATAGTTGGTGTAGTCGATGCATGAATTAATCAGTTTCTACCAAAATGTGACATTTGCATGCTATTCTGTAAATGGCTAAATAGGCTTATAATACTTTATTTATTAAATGAAATTATTTTATTTTGCTAGAATGTAGGTAGTTTTAGACGAAAGAGGTTTACATTTCCCATTTACATTGTGCCTCTATGTCGGCGTGCTAATTTTTTTTTCTGCAAAATCTCTCCTAAGACTTAAGGGTTCAATACCGCATGCAAGCATGGGATCATCGACAATTCTCATAGCTCGTCGTTGCACTGAGTCGAAGGGTTTAAGCTGGTATCTAGGTGCTCCCGCCCATAAGTGACAGCAATTATTAACAATATGAGAAATTTATATCTATTCTACATAATATTTCTTTTCATTAGTCATACAAATCAATACATACATAATTTATCATAGTAAACAGAAAATAAAAATACCAACTATACCACCCGAGTCCTCAAGAAAGGCAACGCATGGGGATATAGATATATGGGCGAAACAGTATGCTCTGTTATGTCCATGGTACTGCTCATGTCAATAGGCGACGGATACCACTTTCCATCAGGTGGGCCGTCAGCTTGTTTGCTATTCTAAGTTGTATAAAAAAAAAACTAATTACTTAATTAATTTTTTAGTAAAATATTTATTAATGTTTTAAAAAAAATATATTTGGCGCATTTAACCAACGATACCTACACTATTTAAAGTAAATAAATTTATTATTATTTAAAAAAATTCACATCTCCCCTCTTAAGGAGAGGAGATGGCAAACTAATCCCTGGCAGAAGCACAGTTGGCTGGGGTTCAGGGCCCCAGGGAGAGAAACCGGCGTACAATGCGGGCAGAATCTAAGAGCACCGCTTTCTGCATCTTTCCCGGGAGTGAACCGCCGCGGAATCCCAACCATCTGAGATGTTGTTCCAGACTGGTTGGGATAAGACCGTTCACCGACAAAACGATTAAGAATGATTTCGGTGGACGTCACCCCCACATTTCGGTCACCTCGTGAGCCAGGTCGATTCATTTTCTCTTTTTCTCGGTTTCGGCTTTCACGAGGTTCTCGTCATGCAGTATGGTGACATCCACCAAAAACACCCTCGAGAGTGCCCGATCTATCACCACGATATCAGGTTTGTTTGCAAGAACTGTCCTGTCCGTGTCCTGTCGTTTTCGAGGACCGGCAGGGGCTTTTAGTACGGCAAACTCTCATTCGCGAAGCCGTACTTCAGAGCTAACTAGTGATGGAGTATTTTGGCTACCTGGTTGTGCCTGTGCAAGTACTCAGTGTTGGCAAGAGTTGAACAACCCGAAAGCACATGTCTGAGTGACTCTCCGGGATGGCTACATGCCCGATAGATGTTCTCAGTGATTCCTTCCTTCAGAATGTGCTTTCGGTAATTGTTCGTCTTAACCACCTGATCCTGTATTGCACAGACAAAACCCTCGGTCTCTCCGAAGAGATCACCGAATTGTAGCCAGTGCACGAAGGTCTTCGCCTTGAGGTACGGCCCGTGAAGGGCTTTGAAGAACCTTCCGTGAAACTCTTTCTCTTTCCATACGGCCTCCCGCTGAGAGGTACCCTGGACTTCGGGTTTTTGCCAGTCCTTTTTAGCCAGAGAAAGAGAGGTGAATTCTTTGTCACATTCTATGACCTCTCTATGTATACCCTCGTCTCTTTTCTTATTATTATTATTACATTATCCATATTGTTATATATCATCCACTCCTAGTTGTTAGTTACTTTTTTCTTTTTCCATTTGTATTTTCTATTTGCGTTTCGCGTGTTCGCCGTTGACATCAACAATATCTATTTATACCGCGGCGGTTGGCAGGTGACCGTGACCCTGCCACGATTGTAGGGTTAATGACGGTTAATACCGTAGGTAGTTAAAGGTTTTTGGTTCCTTATCTGGATTAATAGAAAACAAAGGAATTTTTACCAGTCTAATATTTAGTTATTATTTATAATTTTATTTATTTATTTATTTATTCATTAGTACAAATATGTGTACATGGCGGACTTAATGCTAAAAGCATTCTCTCCCAGTCAACCATAGGGAAGTGTCAGAATACACGAATGCGGTACTACTAATTATTGATATACATACATACTAAAATTACATATATAAACGAATAAATATATATGAATAACAAATATACTTACACATATATGATATATACTATATTATACACGAATTTGGGAATAATATAAAGCACTTACTGCTCGGATATAGATAAAAAGTGAGCGTGAACGCATTTTTAAAAGACGGTTTAGTCGGTAGTCTCTTAATGGCATCTGGAAGCGCGTTCCAGAGTCGTGAAGAATGTAGGAGAAAAGAGTTTGAAGCGTAAGCGTTTTATTCCTCTGTATAAAATTTCCAGGAAAATTTATTAACAATAAAACGAGCAATCAGATAGAATTTGAACATATTGAATACCTGTCTGTCGCGAATTTACCAGCTTGTTTTTGAAAAGACAAATAAAGACAGAGAAATCATTAACATACTTTTAAGGAAGTGTGGAGTGGACCAAAAAAAAAAAAACATAAATCGAAAAACCACAAAGAAAATCTGAGCATCGCATCAAAGACTAAATTCGTTACAAAGACATATTAAGCCTGATTACTAATTGTGCCAAATATAGAAAAGAGATTATAGAACTTTTGGTCGGTGCAATATTACCCGCACAAAATGAGGTCGAACACGCGCCTCTGAATGTCGTTATTAGCCGTATATAGCGGGCGGTTAGCACAGAGTAATTTTTTTTTTTTTGTTTGTAAATAATGTTTATACTCATACATAGTATTGTATTTACATATTATTTATATATTTTGTGTTATTATTACGAGTAAGTGATGTAAATGTAGTGTTCCAATAAAACATACATAGATAGATATATATAATTTAATATTAATTACGCCAGAGGGAGACTTTGTACAAAAGTTTTTTGCCTGGGCACCTCTGTCATCTGTCCCATTCGTGTTTCTACCGTGAAGCAGTTGTTTGCATGACTGTGTTTCGGTTTGAATTTGCAAGGTACAGAAGAATAACACCTGAGTCCTCAGGAATGGCGACGCATGGGGGGTATCATGGGCGAAACAGTATACTTTGTTATGTCCATGGTACTGCTCATGTCTATAGGCGACGGTTACCACTTTCCATCAGGTGGGCTGTCAGCTTGTTTGCCATTTTAAGTAGTATAAAAAAATAATATCGGAACTTTATAGATTTTAAGCGATTTCCAAATTCTAATTCATTCCGGAGTACTAGAGGTGTTATTCCTCTGTATCCTGTAAATTCACTGCCATATCCCACCCTTCAAATCGAAATACAACCATGCAAACACAATTGCTTCACGGTAGAAACTCGAGTCAGACAGAGGTGCCCAAGCGAACGACTTTTGTACAGTCTCCCTCTGGTAAGGTTATCTCATGCATTTTTATTTTAATTTTATTTTAATAACATTAATTTTTATTTTATATATAAAATATAAATATTGTTTACTGGTTATACAAAGAATTGAAAAAAACAATTTTTATTTTATTTTTTGTACCATATTAATTTTTTTAATACCTGCCTAAAGTTTTACTTATATTGTCATTTAATTTTTTAATCGATAAGTATTTTATCGTGGCAGTCTCATATTAATTTAATTTCTTTGCGGATCTAAAAATTGTTTATTGCGAAGTTAAATCTACTTGTAAAAGCCAATGTAAACACGCCATTCCGCGTTTTAAATTTTAATAATTTCAAATGCAAAATATCTGCGAAACATCATGCTCCTTTCATCTACGTTGTTTTTACGAATGTAATAGATTTTTTTTTTTTATTTTGAAGCAAAATGTAGCTACTTAAAATTAACATGTGTTTCTGTCGTCACTTACCATCTTACTTACCAGAAGAGGTGATCCATGTTATGCCGGGACCACACGGAACTAAATCGTTACTTTTAGCTAAATATTATATAAAGTGCAATGTCCCCAGGGTTGTCCCGAACTGCTGTCCAAGCAGATCATCTGGCAGACCCTGCAGGGAGTAGCGTACTGCCACCGACACAACTGCATACACCGTGATGTGAAGCCGGAGAATATCTTGCTGACCAGCGATGGTGTGGTCAAGCTGTGCGACTTTGGCTTTGCCAGGATGATCAGTGCGTATTGCTCTTTTTATATCATCATCACAACATACAGGAAGAGTGGGGGAAGGGATTGTTAGTAATGGTGACTAAGAGCTCCATTTGCTAGCAATATATCCAACCAGGTCGATCTCCCCGTGGTCCCCTCTGGAAACTATCGTGCTGAATTCCAAGTGTAATCGTCACGGTGGGCTAACCGACCTGCCTTTTTTTCATTCTCACCTATCATCTCTCGATGGTGCCTCGCCAGCGTATACCAATAGCGTAGGCGGAGATACCATTCCATCATCATCCATTAAAAAAAAAACATACAGGAAGAGGAAGGAGAGAGATTTTATTTTTTATTTACTTTTTATTGCACAAGTCGTTTGCTTGGGCACCTCTGTCCCATTCGTATTTTTACCGTGAAGCTGTGGGCATGGCTGTGTTTCGGTTTGAAGGGAATTAATATGGCAGTGAATTTACAGGGTATAGAGGAATAACACCTAAGTTCTCAGGAATGGCAACGCATGAGGGGTAACATGGGCAAAACAGTATACTCTGTTATGCCCATGGTACTGCTCATGTCTATCCTTTCACAAGGCATTCCACCTTGGAGACTATCGTGATTAATTTCTGATGACTTCGTCACGATGGGACAATTGACTCGCTGTCATTCTGACCTATCATCAGTCACTAGTATACTTATGATATAAAAACGGAATAGCAACCCCGCTCCCAATACCAATACAAGCTGGCGGGGTTGTAATTCCAGTTTCATGCCATAAAAAAAAACAATAATCTAACGTACTCTCACTGTTTGCAACGAGTTAGCATTTTATCTTAAGTACTAAGACTACACACTACTACACTAGGGGGTAAAGAGGTTTCTTCAGGGTCGGCAACGCGCGCGTAATACCTCTGGTATTGCAGGCGTTCATAGGCTACGGTAGCCGCTTACCATCAGGTGGGCCGTATACCTGTTTGCCACCTCAGTGGTATAAAAAAAAAAACTAGGTATCATATCGTATAGGGAAATTAAACATAGATATAGTGGTTGGAGAAGAATACATGAATTAGTTGACAATTTTTCTCAAAAAAAAAATTTAAAATACACTTGGTTTACTAAGCCGAAAAGAGTTTTATTTCGAGTTTCTTGCTTGTGTTTTTGTTTCGGAAACACTTCATGTAATAATCTAGGAATGAAAAGAAATATGGTAACATATTGTATTCTCGTTCTACTGCCATTATTTTACAAAGAACCTACGACTTCAATTACGATTAGAAATTTCGCCTTAAATCGAACCGATACGACAACATAACCTTCAAGAAAAGAGTATATTCCTTTTTAAAAGGCCGGCAGCACACCTGCAATGCCGTTGGTGTTGTGGGCGATCATGGGCGGCGGTAGTCACTTACCATCAGGTGAGCCGCATGCTCGTTTGCTCCCTGTGTAGTAAAAAAAGAAGAACCCCAAAATTAAGAACGTGTCTAGTGGAATCAGCTTAATAGGCGTTCCTTTGAGGACGGTCATCATTTCCACCATTTCCACTAACAAACATGACCTCCATGGATTCCTGCATTTAACAACCCTGTACCACTTGCATCCATCAACACACAGGGTAGTGTTTGAAATTCTAATAAGTCTACCGCTGTACCTTTCCTTTTCATCCATTCCATTAATCCCTATCAATCGGGGGAAAAGGGATTGTTAGCAATGGAGTTTGACAGCCCCATTGCTAGCAATATGCCCTATTAGGTCTACCTCCACGTGGTTCCCCCTGGAAACCATCGTGAACAATTCTTGTTGAATTCGTCACGATGGGCTAACTGACCTGCTTCATCCTCACCTATCATTCTACACTGGTGCCCCGCCGGTGTATACCGTTAGCGCGGGTGGGGTAACCATTGCATTATCTCTCATTAAAAAAGAAATCCTTATCAACCTATCCTTTTAATTCCTTACCACCAGGTGGAAGCTGCTCGTCAGAGTACTCTGTACACACCATGATACCATTCGGAGTGGATGTACGACGGAGAGCTAGTAACTATTATATGTAATTAGTAATTTAGTAGATTTTGTACTGTAGAGTGTACTGGGTGGTTAAAAATAGGTAACTTGGCAATAACACTGCTATGTTTAATAGATGATAATAGAATGGTAGCCTCGCCTGCGTTAACTATATACGTTGGCAGGGCACCAGTAAGGGATGGTAGGTTTTTTTTTAATGGGTGAAAATGGATTGGTAACCCGCCCGCGCTATTGGTATACACCGACGGGGCACCAGTGGAAGATAATAGGTGAGAATGAATGCAGGTTATTTGGCCCACCACGATGAATTCGACAAGAATTAAACATCATGGTTTCCAGGGGGAACCGCGTGGAGGTCAACCTGAGAGGGTATATTGCCAGTAATGGGGCTATTAGACCCCATTATTAATAATTCCTTTCCCCCCAGGGATGGTAGGTTAATATTTGTCCTCTACGATTATATGGCACAAGACTTCTAATGAGGTTATCTCTTCGATTAGTACCTTATTGATAAGATTATTTCATGCGTGCTCTTAACCAGAGGGAGACTTTGTACAAAAGTCTACCTGATGGAAAGTGGTGACCGTCGCCTATAGACATGAGCAGTACCATGGACATAACAGAGTATACTGTTTCGCCCATGATACCCCCATGCGTTTCCATTTCTAATGACTCAGGTGTTGTTCCTCTGTCCCCTGTAAATTCACTGCCATATCTCACCTTTCAAATCGAAACACAGCCAGGTACACGAATGGGACAGAGGTGCCCAAACAAACGACTTTTGTAAAAAGTCTCCCTCTGGAAAATTATTGTGGTATTTGATGTCCACGCGTTATTATCATCGTTTGCAAAACAAAATAATGCTATTGCTGGCGTTGTATAATAACTGCACGTTTTATAGGTACGTAAGTCTAGGCACGAAGCTTAGATATTAAGTTCTGATAAGGTTTCCAGGTTAGCTTATCATTGATCGAACGTTCCACTGTTAATAAGGCTAACAGTAAAATTTAAAGTGATAATATTAATAGGGACTGGAAGTAGTGTGTTAGTAAATTTATTAGGTCAGACAGATACCTTTGTTTAAACTGTATGTTAAAGTTAATAGAATGACTAATAATTATGACGATGTAAATAGTGCTTTGCGGCGTCTCCTGCACTGGTTTACAACTAACAATCTTATGTTAAACGCTAAAAAAACAAAATGTGTTAATTTCTCTCTATCTAAAAGTTTTAATACTAATTGCAATATTAAATTAAATGACGAATCTCTCGAATTTATAGAATCTACTGTCTTTCTAGGAATCACACTAGATAATAAAACACAATGGGGTGCACAAATTCAAAGCCTTGCAGCGAAACTAAGTTCAGCAGCTTTTGCCGTGCGTAAAGTTAGACAGTACACTGATACTGATACTGCTAGATTAGTCTATTTTAGTTATTTTCATAGTTTACTCTCTTATGGAATATTACTATGGGGAAAAGCGGCAGATATTAAGAATATATTCATATTACAAAAACGTGCCGTTCGAGCGATCTACTGTATGAAGAGTCGTGACTCATTAAGAGAGAAATTCAAAGAGGCAAATATTCTCACCGTTGCTTCTCAATTTATATATTCAAATATTCTATATGTTCATAAAAATCTTGACTTATTTCCAAAAAACAGCAATATTCATAATATTAATACTAGATTTAAAGACAAACTTGCTGTCCCCAAGTATCGTTTAGAAAAAGTTAATAGGTCTTTTATGGGAATAGGTATAAAAATTTACAATAAGATACCAAAGGATATGTTGGAATTACCCTTAAATAAATTCAAAACATCTGTTAAATCATATTTACTGAGCAAAGCCTATTACTCACTAAACGATTACTTGAATGACGAGTGTGCATGGCAATAGTTGTTCATGCACTGAATTTTCATTTAATGTTAGACATAGACACCTATATAAATATACATTGTAAATAAACTGGCTTTAAAAAAAAAAAGTAATTCAATTGAGTTTCTTGCCAGTTCTTCTCAATTGGATCTATATACCGAACTGGACGGTAGGGTAAATATAAAATTATAATGTAAAAATTTGACGTTAATAAGCGGCTAAAATGTCCTACATGAATAAATGATATTTGAATTTTGAATTTTTTTTTTGAATTTTATGTATAATGTAATTTTAACATCAAATTTATGTTACGTTCGGCCCCGAAATTTCGGAAAATATTTCATGATAGAACCTCTGAGGGCCTACCATGAAAACCATGAAATGTTTTCCGAAATTTCGGAGCCAAACGAAACACAAATTTGATGTTAAAATTACATAACATATGCCGTTTGGAGATATTAAAAATGTTAAAATATTGTTCCTTTGGACTTTTATGATAGGATGTATGACGAACGAAATGTTAAACTCCATTTATTGGTCCGATTTTGGTATAAACGAAAACACGAAATTGACTCCGAAATTTCGGAATTTCATTTCATGATAGACCCTCACATTTTATTTTCGGCACGTTTGTATTTGGATGAAATGAAATTTATTGCGATGAATGCAGTTAAAGATAATATTATACATTTTGTGTGACCTTAACATTTAGCCAGCTTGGCATGTAACATTTTTATATGTATTATTATTGTTAACTATAACATGCAAACAATTATTTTAATTTTACACATGCATTTTTCACCATGAAGTCAGTCACCGGCTCATACATTTACAACTATATACTCTATACGAGTATAACATCCTACATTCAAGAATCAATTATGTTATGTCGTCCATTTTACTTGCAAAATAATCTTCAAGTGTATAGAAACATTTTGTAATCAACCATTTACGTAAAATGTCTTTGAACCTTTTAAAACACAGATCAATAAGCGAATTTGGTAGTTTATTGTAAATTCTTATACATGATGGGTAATTGTTACCTTGATACAGATATGTTTTTATGTTTGGTAGCTTAAGCCTTCCAGGATGTCTAATAGTGAATTTATAAAAGGCATCTCTTTTTGCAAACTAAATAGGAATGTTTTTTACAAAGAGGCAACACGGTACGGGAGGGAAAGGGGTTGTTAGCAATAGAGTTTGACAGCCCCATTGCTAGCAATTTGCCCTATCAGGTCGACCTTCACGTGTTTCCCCCTAGAAACCATCGTGAACAATTCTTGTTGAATTCGTCCCGATGGGCTAACTGGCCTGCTTCATCTTCACCTATCATCTTTCACTGGTGCCCCGCCGGTGTATACCGATAGCGCGGGTGGGATTACCATACCATTTTCACCCATAAAAAAAAAAAACAATCCAGTACGAAGTACATATGTAGAAAAAATATTCTATTTATTATAAGTAATATTATTGGTGATTGACGATTACTACAAGTTGTTGTTACAAACTCCGTGGTGATTCATAATAACCCTATTGATTTAAGTATAACTACTGTATCGAATACTATGACCAATGACAATTTACTTAGAAATTACCTATATGCTATTAGAAAACTATTAGAAAGTAGCTTTTGACGTAGAAATAAAATACATAGCCGTGGATAATCCATATTTTGTTGATTTATACTGATTCAGCCATAGATTGAGCATAATTTATGTATGTGTGAGGTATGTTTCATATCACAACAATACGCTGTCTGTAGAGGGTTTTTTTTTTCAATGGGTGAAAATGGTATAGTAACCCCGCCTGCGCTAACGGGATACGCTAGCGGAGCACCAGTGAAGGGTGATAGATGAGAATGAAAACAGGCCAGTTAGCCCATCAGGAATTAACCATGATAGTTTTCAGAGAGAACTGCGAGGAGGTCGACCTGGTTGGGTATATTGCTAGCAATGGGATTCTCAGTCTCTATTACTAACAATCCCTTTCCTCCCAATCAGGTCAGTTAGCCTATTATCACGAACTCCACAATTCCTTTCCTCCCTTGTCTGTAGAGGGTAGGCAATGAAAGAAAAAGGGACTCAGTAATCATTAATGGGTAAAGATGAAATAATAACCTAGCTTAACTATATGTTCCGTGGGGGAAAGGGATTGTTAGTAATGGAGACTGAGAATCCCATTGCTAGCAATATACCCAACCAGGTCGATCTCCTCGCGGTTCTGCCTGGAAACTATCATGGTTAATTCCTGATGAATTCATCATGGGCTCACTGGCCTGTTTTCATTCTCATCTATCACCCTTCACTGGTGCTCCGCCAGCATATACTGATAGCGCAGGCGGGCTTACCATTCCATTATCACCCGTTAAAAAAAACTGTCAACAGTGAATGGATGTAGTCATTTAAACACCGAAATCCAACAGATAAATTCACTTTCAAAATTAAAATAATATTAAGGATAGCCTAGTCATATATGGATTGAATATTTTTCGTGCACCGAAAAAGCATAATTTAAACAACTGTTTACGTCCCTCTGTCTACATAATTATTAATGAAAAAAAAAATATATGATCACGAACACGTTTTCTAAACAAGGGGAATTATAGTTAAACGCACGACGTATTTTTAGGGTTCCGTATTTATCCGTTATCCGTTCCGTGGCCGTGTAGTTCCGATATAGAATAGGCTACCCCTACCTTTCTCGTGGGTGTCGTAAGAGCTGACTAAGAGAGGGCGAGGGATGGACAGCAGCGTCTAAAACATTTCTAAAGCCCGACTGGTGTTGCTAATCCGCCTGCCAAGCGTGGTAATTACTGGCAAAACTCCCCCATAGACTGCCATAAAGAATAGTCCTGAGCCACCTGCATCCACTGACTCCCTGCAACGCATATCAGGTCGTCACTCCATCTAGTGGAGGGTCGTCGTACACTGCGTTTACCCGTACGTGGTAGCCACTCAAGAACTTTTTTTCATTCCATCCATTCAGATAAAAATTAAATTTCTAAATCGGTTTAGAACTGACGGAGTTACATATGAGGTAACAAATATAAAGAAAAAAAAAATTATGACCGAATTGCAAATCTTTTCGAAATCGATTGAAAAAGTGGAGTGACGATTATTTGATTGAAATTTCCAATTAAAATTAATTTGTCTATCAATCAATTTCAATCAATCATTTATTTGCACAAAAAAAGTACAGTTATAAGTTTGATGTTGTAAAATATATAGAAGTTTTAGTTTTATACAACTTAGAATGGCAAACAAGCTGACGGCCCACCTGATGGAAAATGGTAACCGTCGCCTATAGACATGAGCAGTACCATGGACATAACAGAGTATACTGTTTCGCTCATGATACCTCCCATGCGTTGCCATTCCTGAGGACTCAGGTGTTATTCCTCTGTACCCAGTAAATTCACGCCATATCCCACCCCTCAAACCGAAACACAGTCATGCAAACACAACTGCTTTACAGTTGAAACACGAATGGGACAGAGGTACCTAAGCAATCGACTTTTGTACAAAGTCTTCCTCTGGTGAAAGATGATAGAAGACTATGTTTTATCATTATAGGAAGTACAAATAATATTATTAATGTTGAGTTGGTAGCTTTTTCACTATTGTGGCTCATAAAACCACCTACTTTATAAATATTTATTTTATAAATTCATAAATTATGTTTTTTTTTTATGCAACTTAGAATGGCAAACAATCTGACAGCCCTTCTGATGAAAAGTGATAACCGTCGCCTATAGACACGAGCAGTACCATGGACATAACAGAGTATACTGTTTCGTCCATGATACCTCCTATGCGTTGCCATTCTTGAGGCTCGGGTATTATTTCTCCTGTCTCTGTAAATTCACTGCCATATGCTGTATGCCTGTTTGTCACCTTTCGTGGTATAAAAAAATCTGTTGTGAATGTAGTTCTAAAAGAAAGAGAAAAAAAATAATCATATTAAAATTTTGTACGGAATCCTCAATAGGTACGTGAGTTGATTCTATCTTGTCTGGTATTATATTAACTTGTTTATTGGTTACACCCATCAAAAAGAATAAAATTACGGACAGTATTGGTTTTTACCCCATGCAAAGGAGATCCTTAATAATTTCACTGTATTTATTGCTAACGTTGTATAACGGGGAACGGATTGTTAGTAATGGAGATTAACCCTACAATGAATGATTTTTTTAAATCGTGTCAAAAAAATATATGTGGTTCTATATAGTGTCTAGACATAATAAATGATAATAATAACAATTAAAATTCTTTAATTTTGTAGATATTTATTTTTTCAATTCTGTTCCATATGTGGTACAGTATGCATTAACACTAATATTTGGCTTTTAATTAGGAACAATGAACATAATCATATATTTAGTTTTATATTAAGAAAAGCTTTATTTATGAATGAAATTTATTAAAACATTTATTTGTCTTTGTTCAAACACAACTCAACACAACACAAAATATATATGTATTTCCTTTACATTGTGGATACTTATAGCATTGTCTCTTCTCATTCCATATAGGAAGATGATTAAATTTATCAAATCTTACATCTCGAGGGGGAAGGATTACTCTTTTTTTCTTCTTCTCAATCATGTCATCTGTGGTAGAAGTCTTTTTCTTTGTAACGATGGACCACACATACAAAGTCTTTTAGCGATTTCCAGTTTAAAATCTTTTAATTTAATTTGAGTTAGCTCATTCTTCTATTCTCTTACCCTTTTGTGCAGTAGCTAGCAATTTATGGTGACAATGTCTAGAAAATGTTAAAACAAACGCAGATACCAATCTGCGTTTGTTTTAATTGTCAAGATTGATGGTGTAATTATGGGAGTGGAGGGGGAAAGGGATTGTTAGTAATGGAGACTAAGAATCCCATTGCTAGCAATATACCCAACCAGGTCGACCTCCTCGCGGTTCCCCCTGGAAACTATCATGGTTAATTCCTGATGAATTCATCATGATGGGCTAACTGGCCTGTTTTCATTCTCATCTATCACCCTTCACTGGTGCTTCGCCAGCGTATCCCGTTAGCGCAGACGGGGTTACCATTCCATTTTCACTCATAAAAAAAAAAAACTACCAGTTCCATTGCTAGAAATATACCCTGTCAGGTCGAGCTCCACGTGATGCTTCCTGGAAGCCATCGTGCTGAATTCCAGGCGTATTAATCGTAATAGGCTAACTGACCTGCTTTTTCATTCTCACCTATAGATAGATAGATAGATAGATACTCTTTATTGTTTCCTCCAAAAGATTACAACAGTAAACTTATTATAAATACAAACAATCACAAGAAATAATCACAATGAGAAAACAATGGGCGACCTTATCGCCTTATAATATATATCTCTCTATAATCTCTCACTAGTACCATTTCATTATCATCCATTAAAAAAAAAAACTTTAGTCCTCAGGAATGACAGTGCATGAAAGGTATACATGACGTCACAGTATACTTTGTTATGCCCATGGTACTGTTTATGTCTATAGGCGACTACCACTTTTCATCAGGTGCGCCATCAGCTTGTTTGTCATTCTAAGTTGCATAAAAAAAATAACCAATCCTATCTAAACCAGAGGGAGACTTTGTACAAAAGTCGATTGCTTGGGTACCTCTGTCCCATTCGTGTTTCAACCGTGAAGTAGTTGTGTTTGCATGGCTGTGTTTCGGTTTGATGGGTGGGATATGGCGTGAATTTACTGGGTACAGAGGAATAACACCTGAGTTCTCAGGAATGGCAACGCATGGGGGTATCATGGGCGAAACAGTATACTCTGTTATGTCCACGGTACTGCTCATGTCTATAGGCGATGGTTACCACTTTCCATCAGGTGCGCCGTCAGCTTGTTTGTCATTCTAAGTTGCATAACAAATAACCAATCCTATCTTTCACATCATTTTTAACCGACTTCAGAAAAGGAGGAGATTATATGTTCGACTATATATTTTTATAAGAGTCCTTCTCAGATTATTTCACTGTTGGCTGCGAATCTTATAATTATTTATCGATCGAAAACTTACGTCGCGTAAGACAAGTGAGTAGGCCCTCAATATTTCATATAAGCAACTATTTTGCGAAACGCAAAATGGTATTTCGTCAATCTCAATATGAAGATAGACCTATTAGTTACAAAATCGATTGATGGACCACAGTGTAAATAAATCGACAAACTAAACTGACCGTGGCATAGTTTGTGAGCATGCGAGCGTCTCCATCTCGCAGTGTCAAAACTCGCTTGTCGCAATGCGCCCGCGCAGTTCGTGTGTGGGATTCATTTGCATAACGTACACCTCGGTTCATGTAATGTGGAATAAAATAAGAATAATAACATTATTAATAACTACCTGTATACCACGGCTTCGTTTGCATGAATCATTACTTAAAATATTCTATGTGCTAGGTTGGGATGTAACCTATCCGTATATTAAATTTCATTCAAATCCATTCAGTAATTTTTGCGTGAAAGAGTAACAAATTTTCAACGTTACAAACTATGTCGAGTCCTGACAATGTTTATTGCCTGTTTCCTCATAATCTATCCTAGCTTGAGGACCAGGCAATTGTTATCTGATATGTGAAGTACACGGGTAATAAAAGATGGAGCTGAGTTATCGTATGTTAATTTCAAATTTTATCCACTTTCATAACTCGCCCCTTGTGAGTGATTCCTTTGACAACCATCATGATTAATTCATTGTGAATTCATCACGATTGGTCTGACTTCGTTTTCATTTATCATCCCTCACTGGTGCCCCGCCAGCGTTACCGATAGCGCAGGTGGACTTACAATATCATTATTATCTCTAAAAAAACGTAAGTGATTTTTGTACGGTCATAGGTAAATGTTAATTAGCTATATATCCTTTTAACTCGATCGCCACGAGGTTCCCAGTTAAAATCGTCCTAGGTAAATAGTTTATGGCGAATTCGCTACAACTGACTTGAATTCACCCTCATATGTTATCTCTCACTGGTAACCCAGCAACGTAAATCAATACCACGAATAAGGCTACCATTGGATTTTTACCCATATAAAAAATATTGATTTAATTTTACTAATATATTAAAATTAAAACTGAGTGATGTCGTAAGAGGCGACTAGGAGAGGGCGATGGATGTGCAGCAGCGTTTTTCTTAAAACTTCCCCAAAGCCTAACTGCGGTTGCGAATCCGCTTGCCAAGTGTGACAACTACGGGCAAAACCTCCAAGTGGCAGGCTTATGTTCATCACTGGACAATTAAAGGCCGATATGATGGTGATGATGATGTCTGTAAATAAAAGATAAAAAAGATTTTTATTTTAAATATAAAGGATTTTGTCTGTGCATTTGTGCCAACATCACGCAAGTTCTACTGCACCAAATTGGATGCAGTTTTTCACAGCTATATTCCTGAAGGTCTAGGAACTTAATGTATGATGTATGTTTTTTTCTTGATATGCCATTTAGAAACAGTTTACTACTTTCAAACATACGTGTACGAAGTCGCGAGTACATTTTAGTTAAGAAAAAGTTAATAATAATAATAATAATCCCCCCAAGGGATTGAACCTTGACGTGGTGGGGGGGCTTAAGGGAAGCAGGTACAAGTGCTTGGTCAGGACATCTCGACCACATACCCCAATAGGGAAGTACTTATTGACAGAGTCAATAACAACAGGACTATACCCTTCCTACTAATCATCCCAAACACAAAAACCCTTATGGAGCAAAGTGAAAGAAGATATAATTTACGGTCGCTGCCCGGGGGTCGCCGGGGCGCACCTGGAGCCGGTGCTGGGTGCTCCAGTCTACGAACCACCGGTGATGAGACGCTGAACAGGCGGGCTCTCGTCACACAAGATGCTACAGCCGGTCGTCGGGAGTTGAGCAAGCGGGCTCACGACGTTGAAGCTACAGCTGAATCTATAGGCGATGATACCATCTCACTTTTTTCATCTATCCCTTCAACTCGCCCCTCATACATGACACGAAGAACATCTACTGTTTCTTCTTCTAGTACGCTAGATGGTGTTGTGCGAGATGTCATTACAGACTATGAGCTTGCACCCACCTCTGGTCTTAACCGAACGCGCAGGCGATGGACACCTGAAATGAATATTTTTATACTGCGCACTTATCTACAACTAACAACATTACACACCGACACCAAGAATTATCTTGAACCTTTACACTTAAAATTCATAGAAATGTTTCCAAATATGAATGTCAGCCGTCAAAGAGTAGGAGACCAACGTAGAGCAATAGTACGCAATAAATTGTTACCTCAAGAAACAATAAACCAAATTTATGACGATGTAAGAAAAGAATTATCTCACCCTCATCATATTCATCAAAACCGCGAATCTGTAAGAAATATACAAAAAGATACTTCTGAATCACACAACCCACAAACTCAAATTCATATGAAATGGACAAATGAACAAAATGAGAGCTTAATACGATCCTATTATAGGATAACACAATTGGAAACAAACAAAACAGCTTACCGGAAATCATTACATGAAGCTTTTATTAGAGATTTTCCCACATGTGCTCAATTAAGTGAACAGAGAGTTGCTGACCAAAGACGAGCAATTATACATAATAAGTATATTTCTGACAATAGATTAAATGAAATAAAACAACAAATAGCACAAGAATTATCAACTAATCTTAATAACTTAAATAATGGTACAAATGAAGCCAACACCGTAAATGAGCCCAACACTGCTAATACTGACAATGAAAATCTAAATAATATAGAATTCAACCTTCTAGAACAAGATCCACTGGCTTCACAGCAAATAGAAAGAGATCCAATAATAGACGAAACTTATCGAAAGGCATTTCAATATTTCAAAGATATAGAGCCTACAAGCAGAAATCACATTCCTAAACAAAAACCATCTAAAAAACTGGCTAAAATAGTACATTATCTAAACGAAGTAACACTGTCTGAAAATATTAATGCAGAGACAGATTTCATCACTTTACAAACTACAATATATTGTGCAGCTTGGACAGCAGCTAAAGTAAATGGAACCAAATTAATACTGGAACCAGTGGAAAGATCCCGGCAAATGAAAACTCATAAGCCGAGTTGGCAACGGCGACTAGAAAAACGCTTAGAAGACTTGCGTACTAAAATAGGTAGATTAATCCAATTCATAAATGGTAATACAAATAGAAAACTAGAAAAACAAATAAAAAACATAGTAGAACAATATAAAACACATTCTGCACACGAGGAATCTAACATGCATCTCACACACACACTTGATACGCTTAAACAGAAACTCGCAGTCGTATCAGGTCGCTTACGAAGGTACAAGGCGTGCACATTAAGAAAGACACAAAATAAACAATTTTACAATAATGAAAAGTATTTCTATAGAAATATTATACAAGCAACGACAAATATACAAGAAAACAGAAATAGTGATAATAAAGGCAATCTACCAGATATGAAGAACCTCCGTGACTTTTGGTCAGGAATTTGGGAAAATCCTGTTGAACACAACATGCAAGCTGACTGGATACAGTCTGAAACTGCAAATAACAACTCATCTATACAAGAAATGACATTTGAGTACATTCCAATGACCACGTTTAAAAAAGTACTAAGTAACCTACATAACTGGAAATCAGCAGGTTCAGATTGTATCCACAGTTATTGGTATAAAAAATTTACTAAAACCCATGAACATCTGCTTAAACATATTAATCAATTCATTGAAAATCCGAACACAATCCCAGATTACATCACCCGTGGAATATCTTTTATGATTCTTAAAGACTTTAAAGATCCTGCTAATCCCGCAAAATACAGACCAATTACGTGTTTACAAACGTTATATAAAATTATGACATCCTGCATATCTGAACTAATATATGAACACATTGCCGAAAATAAATGTCTAGCCGAACAACAGAAAGGATGTAGAAAATTTAGTCAAGGATGCAAAGAACAATTAATTATAGATTCTGTGGTCTTAAAACAAGCCTTAAAGTCAAAATCTAATTTATTTTCTATGTACATTGACTATAAAAAAGCTTATGATTCTGTCCCTCATTCATGGTTAACAAAAGTACTAGAAATATACAAAATACATCCAAAAATAATTACCCTTTTAAAGACGGCAATGAAAAATTGGACCACTCAATTAAAAATACCCACATCATCTACAACAATAGAGACGCAACCCATTAAAATTCAACGAGGTATCTTTCAAGGTGATGCACTAAGCCCTCTGTGGTTCTGCCCTGCCCTAAATCCCCTTTCAAATATATTAAATTCAACACAATTAGGATTTCATATTCAAGAAAAAAGTATTAATGGACATCCAGAACCTAACGAAACCATAAATCATTTACTTTACATGGATGACATAAAGCTTTATGCCAGTAGTGAAAATGATCTCATTCAACTAGCTACCCTCACTGAACAGTTTACAAAAGATATTAAAATGGAATTCGGTATAGACAAATGTAGAATAAATTCAATTAAATGTGGGCAGTATTTTCAACACCACTATACAATGACTACAGGAGAACAAATCGAACCACTAGAAGAACAGGAAACATACAAATATTTAGGGTACAATCAGGCACGCCAAATTCAATATAAGGAAATTAAGCAACAATTAAAACAACAGTTTCGTCACAGACTCAACACTATTCTTAAAACGCAACTAAACGCCCGAAATATAATAAAAGCTATTAATAGTTTTGCTATCCCTATACTTACATACTCTTTTGGCATTATTACTTGGACAAAATCAGACCTAAAAGCTCTACAACGAATAATACACACCACAATGACTAAGACACATAAACATCACCCCAGATCTTGTCTACAAAGACTGACGCTGCCCAGAAAAGAAGGCGGTAGGGGCCTTATAGACATAGTGAATCTACATAATAAACAAATTACAACTCTAAGGCAATATTTCTTCAATAAAGCCGAATCCTCTCCAATCCATAAAGCAATAATAAATAGTGATCACAAATTAACACCTCTTAACCTGAAAAATAAAACGACACAAAATAACGAAAAAATTACTGAAGAAAAGACCAAAATTGCCGAGTGGACTGGAAAGTCTTTACATGGAAGGCATCGACAAGACTTATGCCAAACTAATGTCGACAAAGAGGCGTCGAACGCATGGCTAAGTCGAGGAGAACTCTTCCCAGAGACTGAAGGTTTCATCATGGCAATTCAAGATCAAGTAATAGAGACTAAAAACTACCAGAAATATATAACAAAAACCCTTACATCTGATATATGTCGTAAATGCAATAGCTGCCCGGAAACGATTCAACACATCACAGGAGCATGTAAAGCAATAGTGCAAACTGATTTTAAACATAGACATGACCAGGTAGCCAATATAATACACCAAAAACTCGCCTACCAAAACAATTTCATTACCTCCATTCATCCATATTATAAATATAAGCCTGAGAGTGTACTAGAAAATTCCACAGCTAAACTTTATTTTGATCGAGCCATCCTCACAGATAGAACAATCCACTACAATAGACCAGATATCACATTAATAAACAAAACAAACAAAACTGCTTATTTGATAGATATAGCTGTACCTAATACACACAACATACAAAATACAATAGCAGAGAAAATATCTAAATACACCGAACTTCAATACGAAATCACCCGACTTTGGAACTTACAAAAAGTGACAATAGTTCCAATAGTACTGTCCACGACAGGTGTAATACCAAAACAACTGCATCACGCGATAAATACTCTAAAGTTACCACCCAATATTTACCATCAATTACAGAAAGCCGTAATCCTAAATACATGCCGAATTGTCAGGAAGTTTCTGCAAATTGGACTAGACGTTCCTGGTACATCTACAGGTTAACATAATATTACAAACAGATTACCAGACAAATTACATTTATACAAAAAACATAGCACACAGTTATGCACTTGGCTTAGGCCCGTGTACACCTGTAAAACCGGTTTTAAGCCGAGATATCGTAAATTTAAATTAAAAATAATAATAAGATTTATTGCACATAAAAATATACAGTCATGGGCTTACAGAAATTTAAAAGTGAATTATATGTGTATAAAATGTAGCATTATGTCCAGCACATTAGTGTCTAAACTTGGCCTAGCCTGTATCTTAGACACTAATGCAGTTTCGCTATATTAAAATATATATTAATACCTAGTGTTAACACTAATAGATGCCTAGACAATGGCGGACCGGCATAAACATAGTGGGTAGGCCGTGCAAATTATTACAGCGCAAGCAACGGTCACCATACTACTCTGCAAATTTTATATTAATCGCGCGGTTGAGACGCCCTCTGTGTGACATTATACAACTACAAGACTGTCTTATTGTTACGCTGTAAATCTTATTATAATATATCTATTTGAAGTAAAACTAAAACTGATAAATATATTTAAGACTATAACTGCACCAACTGGAGTATTTATTAATGTTGTATCAAACAATTTGGTGACCCCGACTCTATCAAACACCTAGTTAATAATAGAGATACCTTAATTAGCGTACCGTGTCGCACTCGGGTCGTTGATCCGCCATTACCGAGGTGTCTATGTTTGAAACTGGTTGCACTCATTCATAACTCGTCCGGTTATGTAATTCCCAATTGTGAAACCTTGACCTTGAGGTGTGCTTTGTTTCCATCGGTTGCGTTCTGGAAAATATGGCGGCCTATTGTTGTTTGGATCGAACGAATTGAACACGTGTTTAGCTTATTGTTTTTTTTTAGTATTAGGTAAGAATAGAATAGAGCAGGGCGCCAGTGAGAGATGATAGGTAAGGATGAAATCAGGTTAGTTTTTTTTTTATGGGTAAAATGGAATGGTAACCCCGCCAGCGCTAACGGGATACACTGGCGGAGCACCAGTGAAGGGTGATTAATGAAAATGAAAACAGGCCAGTTAGCCCATCATGATGAATTCATCAGGAATTAACCATGATAGTTTCCAGTTGGAACCGCGAGGGGGTCGACCTGGTTGGGTATATTGCTAGCAACGGGATTCTCAGTCTCCATTACTAACAATCCCTTTCCTCCCAATCAGGTCAGTTAGCCTATTATCACGAATTCCACAAAAATTAACCACGGTGGTTTCCAGAGGGAATCTCGTGGAGAACGACCTAATTGCTAGCAATAGGAATGTAAGATCCCCATTACTAACAATTACTTTTACTCCTTCCATTTCAATCCTACAATGGTTCTTCAATAAACAGGATCGTGTTACCACATACATTGTTACAGAAATTGACATAGTCTGTCCAGTAGTAACTGTAGAATAACTTTTTATCTATTAGTTTAAATAAAGCAGTTATTTTTGAAGAAGATTTAACAACTAATGAATTAATTAAGATTTATGCATGGAGGGAGACCCACCTGGGGTTGTGTGCACGTCAAAATTGTCTGGTGCCCATAGCCCATAGCCACTAGGATACGAATGAAGATCTATAAAGACATGTCTGAGAGTACCTAGTGGGTCTTAAGGCGCCAGGCCAGGAGGCAGGAATATGATTTCATATATGCCAATGATTCACAGTCATCATCATTCTCATCATATCAGCCGTTAAATGTCCACTGATGAACATAGGCCTCTCTTTTCTGGGGATTTTGCGACCAGTTGTTATGCTTGGTAGGCGAATTGGCAACCGCACTTAGGTTTTATTGTTGTTTCAAAAAGGACGCTGCTGTCCATCTTTTGTTCACCAGTGGATAGTTAAAGGCGGATGTAATTAAAATAATGGTAGTTTACAGAAATCAAGTTCAAGTATTATGTAACTAAATTTTTGAAAATTTATGACTCTACCTTTCCCCCATGTAATGCACTGTAACATGCATAGAGAACTATACCTCCTCTTCCTTCCTTTAAATGTTACGTAACACCAAAGCGACTATTTTTATCTAAAAGTCACAACATTAATAAATACTAGCAAGGAAGACCTAAGCCGAGGCCGAGCCCTAAGCCGAGGCCGAGCCACTCTGGCGCCCTTAGGCGCACACCGCAGTCCATAAGTAAGAGTCGACACCTCTGTCGCTCCCCTCTCGCGGGCTTGGGGTGCCATCTGCACTCGCCCCTGCATACGCGTCCGGTGAAGCTGTAAAAGCTACCCACGGCCAACAGCAAACAAATTCAGGAAAAAAAAACTAGCAATAAAAACAAAATAAAAATTATATACGATACAGTCAAGGGGTTTCCTCGTGAAACAAACGAAAAAGGTTATGAATTTCCTCTCACTATCGTACCGCTTGCCATCGGCAGGGAGTCCGTCCTCAAGCCTTAGAACCAAAATGGTCACGCACAGTTTTAGTGATGAATTCTCCCGCTAACACTCAGGTTGTAGAATGATCTTCCTGCCGAGGCTTTCCTTAGAGACTACAGCATGGATTCATCGAAAATGGCGTATTGAGGTTCCTTAAGGGTCACTGGTGTTACAGGCGTCCATAGGCTACGGTAAGCCCGTTTACCATTAGACAAGCCGTATACTTATTTGCCACCATAGCTAGCATAAAAAAGCTTGGGAGATTTTAATTTCTTAGTTCTTTATTTAAATAAATAAATGATTGCTCTCAGCAATAAGACCGCCTTACTGTACTTATACAATTGTATCGTTGTTTGTAAATTGTCTTGTTTATTTCCTATATTGTATAATGCAAATAAAGTATACTCATTTATTCATTCATTCAATAAAACAATGTTACGTAACGCGTTGTTTCTCTCCTCCCTTCTACTGTAACGCTTATGATGCATTACAGTGGCGAAAGGGGGTGAGGGTTTACAAGACGTTTTACAAGAATTCTTCCCTCCCCCTAAACTGTGGTACGTAATTATTAAACGTCCAATTATTAAAATATCCAGAAATTTAATAATATTTAAGATTTCATTACAGAGCCGTCTATTATAATTTAATGAAACATCCAAATAACCTACATTTATTGCATGTCATCGTTACATAATTCTACAGCGTTTATACCATAGTATAACACCAACAAATTACCCCATATGCTGGGTTAAAAATAAAATTCGCAAGGTCTACGAGGGGTTGAAAGTTGGTGTAGATACGAAGTTACTATATTTACGCATTGTGGCCTGATACGCCAGCTGTCTTTGAAAGTACATTAATCAAGTTTACTCGAGTCTTTATATTTTTAAATCAAGAAAAAGTATTTCATAAGGCTGTGATATCTTTGTTTGTTTTTTTTTTATAGAATTTGGAATCTTATTAAATGCGAAAGTTTGTAACGATAGATGGATGTTTGTTACTCTTTCACGCAAAAACTATTAAATAGATTTGAACGAAATTTGGTACGCAGGTAGGTTTTTAATTTTTTTTTTTATGGATGATAATGAAATAACAACTCTGCTTGCGCTAACGGTATACGCTGGCGGGGCACCGGTAAGGGATGATAGGTGAGATAAAAAGGCAAGTTAGGTAGCCGATCATGATGAATTCATCAGGAATTCAGCATGTCGATTTCCAGGGGGACCTCATGGAGGTGGACCTGGCAGGGTATCTTGCTAGCAATTGGACTGATAGTCCGCTTTGCTAACAATCCTTCCCCACCATACAACCTTATTCAAGAATCCCATGCAGTAGTCGCAAAGGCAAAAACCTATTTTATAGTGTCCTTTTATCCTAAGATTCCACCGTTGAATTATGCGTTTATAATTTTTTTTTAATAAATCTTTGTTTTAAATTAAAGATAAATATACAAGATAACTTCCAGAAGTCAGCAGAGAGATCTCAGGCTATTTGTTGTGTTTAGCGTAAGTCATGGGAGCGTGTAACTAACAGATATCTTCCACTCTACATGCCCAGGCCCTGGCGAAAGCTACACCGACTACGTGGCTACGCGTTGGTACCGAGCGCCTGAACTGTTGGTGGGCGACACTATGTACAGCACACCTGTCGACGTTTGGGCCATAGGTAAATACATATTTAATGATATATATATATATATATATATATATATATATATATATATATATATATATATATATATATATATATATATATATATATATATATATATATATTATTAAAATGAAGCCTATATTACTCGCTGATAATCTTAGCTTTCTGCAGGTGAAAGAATTTTTAAAAGCGATTAAATCATTTTTGAGTTTATCCATTACAAATCAAATCGTTCCTCTTCATAATTTCAGAAAATATGCAAATATGAAGTCCTAAAATAACTAAATAAAATTATGGAAAACTAATAAGGTGTATTGTTATTCTACGACCACAATTTTATAACCTATAAACATATAAATTTTACTGCCTACCAATTGTGTTACTTAGAGAAATTAAGTAATATTTACATTATAAAGAAAAATATTATAACATTATTTTATGTATGCAATTTATAATTAATTTTCATTTATTATATTATTGTAATATTTTTCCTCTTTATATATTTAATTAACTTTATTGATCAATTAAAAATATGGTACAAAAGGCGGATTTAATGCTAGCAGCATTCTCTACCAGTCAACCTTTGGAATGAACAGTGAATCACGAATGCGGTACTTCATTATTAGAATGATTATGATGATAATAGATATGTTGCAGTCAAAACTCTTAATCAATCAAAAGTATTATTGACTAGCAAAATCAGTCAAAAGTAATTTTGACCGTATGCTTTAGTCAACAATACTTTTGCCTAAAATAACAGTTAAAAGTACCTAATCTAACCTAACCGCTTTGCAGTCAAAAGTACTAATAACTGTAATTCGCCGTTTGTGTCCCGGCATAAAAGGGGCCACTCCTTCCTTTCCTATGGGTGTCGTAAGAGGCGACTAAGGGAGGGCAAGGAATAGGCAGCAGCGTTCTAAAACATCTAAAAAAGCCTAACTGTAGTTGCCAATCCGCGTGCCAAGTGTGGCAACTACTGGCAAAACTCCCCAAGGGGGAGGCTTATGTTCATCAGTGGACAGTTTAAGGCTGATATGATGATGATTATATGTAATAGCAATAAGTAAATCAGACTACAGTAAAAAAAACTTTTGTCTCTATATTAAAATAAAAAATTAGACGAAAATTAGACACAGTAGACCCAAATCGTACCCGGAGGTATCAAGAATTTGTCTATGCTAACCAGCCACTTTTCCCCATCCCTATGCCCCCTATTTTAGCTACCGTTATTTATTCCTATTTCATAGCATAATATAATAATGCTATTGGTCTAAACAATAAAATTAATCACTAAAAACCATAGCAGCAATTAATATTTTTTACTCTTTTGCTATAGTAAACTAAACAGGCGCTTTTCGTCATATTCCTTACTTTCATAACTGTAGACATATAAGTTTTATATATTAACTGATACCAGCGACTTTGTCCGCGTGGTAGTTGTTATTCCTGTTTAGTATATATCGATATATGTACGCATTTATTATCTCAGGGAATATTGGATCAAAATTAACAAATGGCGTGTCGTTCTCACTTTCTTTCTCTTTGCCTTAGATTAAAATAACTTTAAGTACAAAGGTTGTGTACTAAACTGTATAAGTTGCTATAGTTTTTAACTATCCTGTGGGAACTCTTTAGTTTTCCATGATTAAAAGTATGTAAAATGTTGAGCAGGGATGTAAGTTATCAACATGTAAAATTTCATTTCAATCCGTTCTATACTTTCGGAGATTAGCCCGTACAAACAGACAAACAAACAGAGAAACAAAATGTTTAAAAAAATCTGGATGTGTTTTATTTCACTTTTAACATCCTCTTGACTCGGTTTTTAGCGTTTTTTTTCTGAATACAGTCATTTGACCTCTACACTTTTATTATATGTATAGATTCGACCTTACGACATATATACCCGCCATATTGATCGCATAATAATATATATTTAATTTGTAAATAAAACTCTAAACATAGCTTAGTAATAAAATAGTAATAAATGGAAATTATTACTGACATTACACCGAGAGATTGAGCTTTCACCTTGAATATAATATTTACTCAATCGATTTGATTTTGTACTATAGAATTTTACTTAATAGTACAGATAAAATGAGTAATGTCCAATAATGGAAAATAATTCTTTCTTTTTAATATAAAAATCGGTTTAAACATTTTGTCTACATGTTTACGTACCTAATACTAAAGATTGGGGGGAAAGGGATTGTTAGTAATGGCGACTGAGAATCCCATTGCTAGCAATATACCCCACCAGGTCGACCTCCTCGCGGCTCCCCCTAGAAACTATCATGGTTAATTCCTGATGAATTCATCATGATGGGCTAACTGGCCTGTTTTCATTCTCACCTATCACCCTTCACTGGTGCTCCGCCAGCGTATCCCGTTAGCGCAGGCGGGGTTACCATACCATTTTCACCCATCAAAAAAAAAATACTAAAGATTTGACCCGCCTTCATACAGGTAAATATTATTTTTGAAAATAACAAACAACCTATGTTATTCGCTGATAATGTAGCTTTTATATATTTTTTTTTAAATTAGTTGAATTGTTTTTGAGTTCATCCATTTTAAACAAATAATCACATCTTTATTTTTTTTTTATAATACAGTGAACGCTCTATATAAACAACTCATTTGAACTACTTTCAATAAAAAAAATACATACATACATACATACGAGTACATATCTGTCACGCCTGTCTCCCATTAGGGTAGGCAGAAACAATGGAACGCCAAATACTTCGATTCAAACAAACCTCTTTCGCTTCTTCCACATTCATCAGTCTTTTCATACACGCTCGCCGGTTATGGGTACTTTTAATTTGGCCCTTCTTCAGCACGTCGCCGCCCTAGACGGACGTATGTCGACCAAATAAAAAAAATCTTATTAGGAATATTTGCTTATAAGCGAAAAAGGAGTATAAAAATAGTTAGCTCCTGGAAAATATGTTTACTTATTTATTTTACTAATTAAGCTGAGTAGAATAAATAAAACATAAAGAATGTTGATTATAGAGAGGTTTTTTTTTTTTTTTTGATAGGTGAAAATGGTATGGTAACCCCGCCTGCGCTAATGGAATACGCTGGCGGAGCACCAGTGAAGGGTGATCAATGAGAATGAAAACAGGCCAGTTAGCCCATCATGATGAATTCATCAGGAATTAACCATAATAGTTTCCAGGGGGAGCCGCGAGGAGGTCGACCTGGTTGGGTATATTGCTAGCAATGGGATTCTCAGTCTCCATTACTAACAATCCCTTTTTCCCCCCGGGATTATAGAGAGGTTATTATTTAGAGCGTTCACTGTATTTAGTATTTTTTTTATACTACAAAGGTGGCCAACAAGCATACAGCCCGTCTGATGGTCAACAGTTATAGTAGCCTATGAACGCTTGCAACACAATACAAAACGTAACAAATAAAAAATGTGTATTAAATATTAGTATAAAAATAGTCTACAAAATGGAAATTTGTGCTTCTGGATAACTTACTGAGGGAATAACGAAGGTCTTAACTACGAGTGTATAAACATTTTTCCATGCAGGATGTGTATTCGCCGAGCTATTGTCAAGTGAAGCCCTCTGGCCTGGCAAGAGCGACCTGGACCAGTTGTACCTCATTAGGAAGACCCTGGGCGATCTCCTACCTAGACATATGACTATTTTCTCACAGAACACATTCTTTCAGGTAATACATTAATAATTAGTTATTTATTTATATGCTTTTGTACATTCACTTATGGATTTTTTATGGGTGAAAATGAAATGGCAGCCCCGCCTGCGCTAACGGTAGGTATACGCTAGTAGGGCACTAGTGAAGGGTGATCGATGAGAATGAAAACAGGCCAGTTAGCTGATCATGATAGATTCATCAGGAATTAACCATGATTGTTTCCACGTGGAGGTCGACCTGGTTGGATATATTGCTAGCAGTGGGATTCTTAGTCTCCATTACTAACAATTCCTTTCCCCCCTAGTATAGATATTAGGTTATAATAAAAATATACACAAGGGGACTTATTCCTTGAAGGGATTTCTACTAGTCAACCTTGAGAATCCGAAAGGAGAAAGTGTCTATAGGGTTTGTATCTCTTTTCATTTAATAGTTTCCTCTTGTCGGTGCAACTAATCATCATCAACTAATCATAAACATCTTCCTCCAGCCAGCTCTATCCCAGGCCATATCCTTGATCTCCCTATACGACATGACACCTAGTGTTTCTTTTATCTGTCCCATATAGTTATTCCTCGGTCTTTCTCTTCCTCTTTTGCCCTCTATTTTTCCTTCTACTATGCTCTTAAAAACAATCGTCATGTCGTATAAGGTAGCCCAGCATTTTGCCTTCTATTCTCTATTATTTTAATTAATGTTCTTTTCTCGTTCACTCTTTGTTTGTTTGGGTTTGTATATAAAGCATAAAAAAATATTAAATTAATAATAATTTATTTAATAATATAATTAATGTACCATTTAATTTTGCGTTAATATCGATTATAATAAAAGAAGTAATAGTGTTAAATTATCACACTCATATTTTACTCACTGGTAACTAATTAAAACGGATTTCTATTTTGTTTTTTATTACAATTTTTAAGAGAATTGAGGCAAAATGCTTTTGTGTGCGTAACTGGAAATGGCAAATAAGCAGACGGTCCATCACTCTTTCTAAGAGTTAAGATTTTTCGAATTCTGAAACACGAGTAGGACAAAAGTACCCTTCTACCCCTACACGACCTTTATATAAAACTGCCCTCTGGTTCTCTCTATTTGTCTGTTATTTCTGGTGTCTCTTATTGATGCTAAATACGGTATTCAGTTAGTTTTATATGAAGTAATAATTGCAGGGTATGGCGCTGCCAGAACCGACAACACTGGAACCACTGGAGAAGAAAATCCCGCAGCGATATGCACATAACGAATTGGTTGTAGATTTTTTAAAGGTAAGAGGTAGTTAGAAGTAAACTCACACATATACACATTGGGTGACGTGGTAAATGGTTAGAATATTATTAGTGGTAAAACTCTACTTTGGATTCTGCAAGTGATTCTGAATCCATTTTAAAAGGCCGGCAGCACGCCTGCAATGCCGTTGGTGTTGTGGGCGATCATGGACGGCGGTAGTCACTTACCATCTGGTGAGCCGCATGCTCGTTTGCCCCCTGTGTTGTAGAAAAAAAAAACATTTAGCCCGAAAGAATATGGGTCGAAACTTTACATTTTTATATATCTAACTCAGTGTTTTTCAAAGTGTATGTTGCGACCCCCTAGAGGGCCCCTAAATCTCTACGAGGGGGTCGCGGAAGTTCGTAAAGCCGTAAAATAGACAACGTTCAAAAAGATATTTTTATTAAGAAAATGTTCATTTTAGATAGGCTAACATATATAAATTAAGAAAATTTATGTTAACTTACCTAACTTATTTGACTTAGTTACCTTTTCCATGGATGTGTTTTGCAACGTAATCCATGTCTGTTTTTTATTGTTCATTTTATTATTTTTAATCGATAATTAACTATGGAAATAAACAAAAATGTACCGACTTGATATTTTTAAAATAGTAAAATACGTATAGGTTTGAAACGGCGAAGAGTAGGAGGTCATACTGTAAAAAATTTTGAAAACTACTGCTCTAACTTAATACTAAGTTGGTAGCTTGACACGCCATGTGATGATAACTTAAATTCTCCCCCAGAAATGCCTCGACAAAGACCCGATGATGCGGTGGACATGTGAGCAACTCCTGAGGCATCCTATCTTCGAAAATTTCCTCTTCACAGTCCCACACTCCGATCACGAGGAGTACGAGAAAGCGAGGAGAGCACAGGTACTTAGGTCTAGATACTTTTTTTTCTTTTTTTTTTGATGGGTGAAAATGGTATGGTAACCCCGCCTGCGCTAACGGGATACGCTGGCGGAGCACCAGTGAAGGGTGATAGATGAGAATGAAAACAGGCCAGTTAGCCCATCATGATGAATTCATCAGGAATTAACCATGATAGTTTCCAGGGAGAACCGCGAGGAGGTCGATCTGGTTGGGTATATTAATAGGCTTTTCAGTCTCCATTACTAACAACCCCTTTCCCCCCTAGATACTATAAATTACATAGAACCATATTAAATACATGACGACAAAAATATTGCATAATTGTTATACTAATAAATAGTTATATGTACCTATATTCATATAGTAATATAATATGTTTACCCGGTAGCGCCATCTACCACTCCCCTAGATGCTCCTAGAGGTTGCCGGTCGGTCTTCTTCTGATACCTTCTTCCACTCTTACTTTTTAGAGGAATAGGAGTTAGCGGCTTTATTACTAGCTATATATTTTATCAGATCGACCTGAAAACTTGCGAGAAACCATTGTGATTTATTAGTGGGGAATATGTCACGATTTTATGCTGTGTGCTCCCGAAATAGAATGGTACCGCCCATTCCTTTCCCGTGGAAGTCCTAAGAGATGACTAAGAGAAATTACTAGTCGAGGGATGGGCAGCAGTGTCCCTCTTAAAACATTATCAAAGCCTAACTGCGGTTGCCAATCCGCCTGCCAAGCGTGTCAGCTACTGGCAACCTCCCCTTTATTGGGGAGTCAATATTGGTCAGTTAACGCCTAATATGACGATACCGACGTAACGATTGGCCATCTTACTTGACTATATCCTCACCTCATCCCTCTTTGGTACCCCGCCAGCGTAGCGCAGTCGTCGTTACCATTTTCATTCATTAAAAAATCCTTACTTCCTTTTCAGCGCAAATTTACTCAGCGTCAAACGAGCACAGATAATGTCTCCTTACCGCCTCATTCCACTCCATCCATATCGACTACAGAGAACAAAAAATCGAAGAGCAAAAGGAAATGACCGTTATAATTGATGCATATGTATTACATAATTCTAGGTACCTACTCGTTAGTTAGTTGAATTTAATTCGTTCGACCCGCTTTGTAATCCTATTAACTTTATAAATGCGCAATTTTGTAAGAATAGATGGATGTTTGTTACTCTTTCACGCAAAAACTACCGAACGGATTTCAATGAAATTTACTACACTTGTAGGTCATATCCTAAATTAGCACTTAGGATATTTTATGTACTAATCCACGCGGGCGGAGACGCGGGATAGAGCTTTGTTGCGGTGTTTCACAGGTCACTAGATTGATCTGCCTGTCTTTTTAGTTAGGATTTATAAGCAGTCCATGATACTGCTCATGTCTATAGGCGACGGTTACCACTTTCCATCAGGTAGGCCGTCAGTTTGTTTGCCATTCTAAGTTATATAAAAAAAAAAGTATAGGCTTCACCACTATTACCGCCGCTGACCGCAGCGTGCAGTGATAAACAGCGCGCTGGTCGCGCAGTGCTGCTCGCGATACAGCCGTGAACCGCGCCCATGAATAAGGGCTCCTACTAGTCGGGTATTCCTGCATTAAAAAAATATTAGTAAAATCGATTATAAATAAATAATTAAAAATTTCGAATTGTTTGTTTTGATAGGTGAAGTTTTTTTGTAATGGATGATAATAGAGTGGTAACCTCGCCTGCGTTATCGGTATACGCTGGCGGGGCACCAGAGAATGAAAAAGCAGGTCAGTTACCCCATCGCGATGAATATTCTGGAACTTAATGACCTTAAACAATTTAACTCTGTCACTAATGTACAAAATAAAGTGCTGGACCTGTTACTGTGCAATGAGGAAATTGTGGAGGTCTCTGAGTGCTCAAATCCTGTAAGAAATATAGACAAATATCATATACCCACCAGGCTTAATTTCTATAAGGGCGACTATAATGCAATTAACTTATGTCTCAAGTCGATACCCTGGACTGAACACTTTGACTCCTGCAATGATGTTAATGAGATGTTGTCGAAATTTTATGATTTATTACAAGACACTATTAATTCTTACATCCCTATAACCACAACACGAAAAAATTCATACCCTGTGTGGTTTTCATCACACTTAATATATTTACTTAAACAAAAAAATAAATACCACAAAAGAATAAAAAAATATAATAATTTACTTGATAAAATAGAATATGATTATTTGAGAGGTGACTGTAATAAATTAATAAAAGAATGCTATAATAGATATATTAATGAAATGGAAAATGAGTTAAAAAATAATCCCAAAAAATTCTGGACGCATGTGAAGGGTTTGCGTAGAAATAGTTCATCGTATCCAAACACAATGACCTTGAATAATAATACTTCTTCTGATGCTGACAAAATTTCATGTATGTTTGCGAGTCACTTTTTTTCGGTGTATGAGGAGGAGGATAATTGTGGAAATAATTTCACTCCTGTGATGACTTCTCAAGTACTCGACATGATCGGTTACATTCATTTGACGCCAGAGGAAGTTAAAGGTAAACTTAAAAAACTAGACACAACAAAGGCTATAGGCCCAGATAAAATACACCCGCTATTTCTTGTAAAGTGCGCTGATACATTGGCTCTTCCATTGAGTATGATTTTCAATCAATCTCTCGGTTCGGGCATATTTCCTGATGAATGGAAGAAGGCTAATATAGTACCGATATTCAAGAGCGGTAATAGGGAGAACATATCTAATTATCGACCAATATCTCTGTTGTCATCGATGTCTAAGTTGTTTGAGTCAATGGTTCATTCAGTTATGTACTCTCATATAAAAAAGTACATAGTAGATATTCAGCACGGATTTATGGCAGGGAGATCAGTAAACACTAACCTTATACTTTTCACCTCAGAGTTAAAGGAAGCAGTCGATCGAAATGTTCAGGTGGATGTGGTTTACACAGATTTTGCAAAAGCCTTTGACAAGGTAAACCACTATATCTTAGTGAAAAAATTGCAAACATTTGGAATAGGAGATAATTTGCTGGAATGGTGTAAATCTTACCTTAGAAACCGTTCCTCGAGAGTAGTATTTGACGGTGTTCAATCATCCTCCATTGTGGCTTCCTCAGGTGTGCCTCAGGGCTCTATTTTAGGACCTCTATTCTTCAATGTCTTCATTAATGATATTATGCAAAATATTAAGCATAGTAATGGATACCTATTCGCTGATGACTTTAAAATGATGAAGATAATAACAAAACCATCAGATGTGGAATGTTTTCAGAAGGACATCGATTATTTAATCAAATGGTGTAATAATAACAAAATGTATTTAAATACTTCAAAATGTTACCACATAAAGTTTACACGGAAACTAAAGAAGTTGCAATCGCATTATTTTATCAAGGGTAAGCAGCTTCAAGAGGTTAGTGTTGTGCGAGATCTTGGGGTTTTGATGGACAGTCAACTAAGATTTTCGGAACATATTGATAAAATTGTAAATGAATCAAATAAATCATTGGGTTTTATCCTTAGGAATACAAGGTGTTTCAAGAAACCATCCACTGTCATTCAACTGTACAATAGCTATGTCAGAAGCAAGTTGGAATATTGCAGTATGGTGTGGTCACCTATGTACAAGATACATGAGGACAGAATAGAGAGAATACAGAGGACATTCGTTCGTAGCCTAGCTTATCGTTTTAAAATATCAAGAAATATGAAAACCTACAAAAACAAAATTAAACATTTTCACCTTGATGAACTATGCCTGCACAGATCTTACCTTGACATGTCTTATCTTCATAAGTTAGTGAATAATCACATTGATTGCCTGCCTCTACTGGGGAAACTAGATTACAATGTTCCTACTAGAGTGCCGCGGCATCCTTGTAATCTATTTAAAAATGCAGCTTGCCGAACAAACTTGGGTCGCGAATCACCTATCGTCCGCATAACGCGTCTGTATAACGATATTGTAAAAACCAAGCCTGAACTTGATATTCACTGCGATAGTCACTCTGTATTCATGACTAAATTAAAGTGTTGATATACCTCCCCATTACATTATATTTATTTATATTTTATAATAATTTGAATACAATTTCCATTATTTATATTATATTATTATTCATATTGTTAATATCTTTACTCATTTATTAATTTAATTATATTTTAATGTTTGTCAAACACAAGGCATGCTGTGGTTGCCTATAAATGTAAGAACGGTGAGATCTGAGCTGCCAGTGTATTGTATTAAAACTTAGCTTTATTGTAGCTGTATCTTATGTTGGTAATCCTGTAAATAAATAAATAAATAAATAAATTCAGCACGATGGTTTCCAGTAGGAACTACATGGAGTTAAACTTCAGGGTATATTGCTAGCAATGAGAATGGTAATCCCCTTTCCCCCCTCTTCGGTAGGTGAAGTTAATTTTTCGATGTTTCACAGGTGCAGTCGTCTCCCCTGCTGCCCCAGTTGATCGTAACGGACCGCAATCAGCCGGCCAAAGGCAAGAAGTCCGAGATGGACTCGCGGAGCCACCTGCCTACCATCTGACTACCACCACCCGCGCGACACCGAAACAATTTATTGTGATTAAATTATTCATATGCATTGAATTTGTTTCATTCAATAATCTACTCAAAATTTCCTGGGGGAAGAGGTTTGTTTGGAATCGGCTTTAGCGGCCATATTTTTTTTATGTATGATAATGGAATGGTAATCCCGCCTACGCTATCGGTATACACTGGCGGAGTACCCGTGAGGGATGATAGGTGAGCATGAAAGTAGGTTAGCCAGGTATTGCCCATCGTGACGGATGCAAAAATAATTAATCACAATGGTTTCCAGAGGGAGCCGCGAAGAGGTCGACCTGATAAGGCTTGCAAGCAATGGGGCCATTAGTCCATATTACTAACAATCCCTTTCCGGGGGGAAAGGGATTGTTAGTAATGGAGACTGAAAATCCCATTGCTAGCAATATACCCGACCAGATCGATCTCCTTGCGGTTCTCCCTGGAAACTATCATGGGTTATTCCTGATGAATTCATCATGATGGGCTAGTTGGCCTGTTTTCATTCTCATCTATCATCCTTCACTGGTGCTCCGCCAGCGTACCGTGGTTACCGCCACCGTTAGCGCAGGCGGGGATACCATTCCATTTTCACCCATAAAAAAAAAACAATCCCTTTCCCCCTTAGCGGTTTCATTGCTAGCAATGTACCTTGTCGGGCAAACTTCAACGCGGCTCTTTTTGGAAACCATCGCAGTCAATACCGAAGTCACCACGATAGGTCAAATGACGAGATGTCTTCTTAATCGCAGACAAGGTTACCATTCCAGTTCTACACCATGCAAACAACTCAAAATTTGTCATCAGATCTTACACTACAAGTATTTTTTATGCACCATTCTGTTGTGTGTAATTTATTTGTGATATCCGCTGGAATGATATTGGCTCTAAAATACAGTTTATAAAAAAAGAGATCATTAGTTTTGGAGACTGTAAAATTTAAACCGTAAAACCCTAATATATAAAAATACTATGTCATAATGTCATTCACACTTATCTTTGCAAATATTTATAATAAAATCATTTATTTAATATAATGTTACAGATGTGTATTGTTTGCTCCTATGTTATAGAATAGTTTATATCCTAACTAGCTTTTACTCGTGACTTAGTCTGTGTGACCAGGATATGTTTACATAAAAAGTAACCCATATTCTTCTTCATCCAATATAGTAAGTGTATAAAAAAATTCATTTGTTTAGTTAAGCCATTAGGACGCTGTAAGGCAACATACAAACAAACTCACTTTCACATTTATAATATTAGTAAGGAGAAGTGCTGTTATTATATATCCATGCAGGGGGGTACGGAATTAGTAATGGGCTATAACAACTCCATTTCTATCAATGTACCCTATCAGGTCAACCTCCACACAGTAGGGGGAAAGGGATTGTTAGCAATGGAGTTTGACAGCCCCATTGCTAGCAATATTCTTTGTTAGGTCGACCTCCACGTGGTTCCCCCTGGAAACCATCGTGAACAATTCTTGTTGAATTCGTTACGATGGGCTAATTGACCTAGTTCATCCTCACCTATCATCCTTCACTGGTGCCCCGCCGGTGTATAAAGATAGCGCAGGCGGGGTTACCATTCTATTATCATCCATTAAAAAAAATAAAAAACCTCCACACAGTTTCTCTTGGAAACCATCATGGTTATTTTTCATGGAATTCTAACTAGGCTAACTGACCTGCTTTCATCCTTACCAATCACCTCTCACTGGTACCCCGTCAATGTGTACCGATAGCGCATGCAGAAATACCATTACATTATCACTTATTAAAAAAAAACTACCCATGAAAGGAAAGTTGCTAATCTACACTATAGGTGTAAATGATAATTCCCATTGTGCATGTATAGAGATATCATATTAAAATTAACATAAGTTTTAAAAATAATATAATATTTTTATGGTACAATTGAGATTATTGCAAGTTGATGCTGACAATTCTTCTCTATATGTAAACTTCTTATGTTGGCTCCATAATTATTTTATCAAACTTTAAGTTTAAAAAAACTTTAAGTTTTTAAAAATTACGTATAGACGTCCCATAAAAAAAAAAAAAAAACTACACAAAATATCTTTAACAATATTTAATAAACAAATAAAGTATTAAACTATAAAGTTCTTAGATACAAATATTTACAGAAGTCATCCTATGTATGCAGTGTTTATTTTTATTTTGGATCTGATGCAAAATTGAAGCTTTTTATAAACTGAAACAAAACAAATAATCATGTTAGAATAAATATCTTCATACACTTAACTTTTTTCTTACATCAATACTTAACTATATACCATAATTATGAGTACATTTACACCTACAATACAAATATAACATTTCAAATACTGTTACAGAGGGGAAAGGGATTGTTAGTAATGGAGACTGAGAATCCCGTTGCTAGCAATATACCCAACCAGGTCGACCTTCTCGTGGTTCCCCCTGGAAACTATCATGGTTAATTACTGATGAATTTATCATGATGGGCTAACTGGCCTGTTTTCATTCTCATCTATCACCCTTCACTGGTGCTCCGCTAGCGTATCCCATTAGCACAGGCAGAGTTACCGTTACCATACCATTTTTACTCCATCAAAAAAAAATACTGTTACATATTTTCTTTCATCCCCAATAGTGTTTCAATTTATTATTAAAAAATCTAAATCATTTCCTAAATTACTTATAATTTACAATAGATACAAAGTTGGTTGCATAGATTCCAGGTTGATCCTTTTAAAAATGGGTATATGTATTCTCAGACGTATCTTAACTAAATTTCACTCCTGGTGTAAGGACCAGATAATGTTGGGGTAGGCACATTTCTCCCCACCCCTTCCCATCCTTAAATGCAGTTTGATATTACAGCCAAATTAGTATTTTAAGGACTACTATGAATACAATTTATAGTAAAATTGCAGGTGTTCATAAGCTACGGTAATCACTTAACACAAGGTGGGCTGTATGCTTGTTTGCCACCTTAGTGGTATAAAAAATGAACTATCATTCATTTATTTTTTGGTGACTTGTAACAATTGTAATTATAGTTTCGCTAAATTTTCTTAAATAAAGTCTGGAGTCAATTTTGAGATTGTATGCCTCGAAACTAATCTCCTAATTTAACATTTTAATTCGATAGTTTCAAAAATTACTATTTTATAGATAAGATAAATTTATTATACATTTGATTTAAATCTATTAGGAAATTTATTTAAAATTGATATTTTAATTTTAGAATCAGTTTTAGAGAAATGGCTTCTCAGAATCGATCTTAATAATATTTAAGATCAAATGAAATCGTAATAAACTACCTCTAAGGGTATCCACTGACCAAACTTCATAAATAGGGAATACCGGAATGGTGGTAATATATACGTAACGTACATCTTGGATATGATTTGATTAAATCTTGTTAAGTCCATTGTTTTTTATAATTACCTAACCGGTCCTAACCTACAAATCTATTACGTTTAATTTCAATTTCTCTAATATAAGGGCGAAAGCTGGATTAAAATTGAAATTAATAATGGTAATATAATTTGTACCTTTGTAATTGGTAGCTTATTTCGTTCTTCAGCTGATACCAGGCTATCAACTTCTTGTAATTTATACCATCCATAGTGAGTACCGATAATCATGGGCACCATTACCAGCGCAACAAGATTTTTTTTAATAAAATTTCCCAAACTCATATCTGTGTTGTACACTGGAATGATAAATATCTCATTTATCGTTATCGCTAAATTACTTTTGTTTTTGTAATTGTTTATTTTTGGTTCTGTTTTTTCCATCAATAGGGAAGAATGGTTTCTTTTATTTTTGACATAACCTAGCAAAATTTGAAATGTGATTAGTAAGAATGGACAAATGCGACATTTGGATACAATACAAATTTGTCGTATATTATGTACAAAACATATGTCAGTCATAAATGTCATAATGACAGTTAGTGTTCAGAAGTTGAATTCAACTTTCTACTATACTCACAGTTATGAATTCAATTAATTATTTCAGTGTTTTGTTACATAAGATTTACCTCAGATAAAAACAACGAGTAACATTTGTTATTTCTCTTATTTTACCATACACCGAATAAATATATTAAACTGACAAATTAAACCATTTTTTTTAATCTACATTTAGTCCGGTCCGAACTGGCCATAAGTCAAATGTCACGTAATCATTATAGTAACCCAACCAATCAATGAACAGAGTATTTAAAATTCACCAATGATAAGAAAGATTTTTGACGTTTGCTAGAAAACAAAACAAAATAATCTTTTAAGATATTTGCCAATGATGTTTGACATTTGGGTGGTTGTCATAAATAAAAAAGATAGAATTTCAGAACAGAAACTGACAGAAACATGGTGGCAGTTCAGTGAGAAGGTGATATTTTCGGCTAGTCTTTAAATTTTTCGAGGCTTATTTCGCAAGAGTGTTTGAAACAAATTGTAAGTGCGTTTGTTTCACAGAATGTTACGAAAATTTCATAGAGTGCGTTCTTAATAACATTAAATTCCAGGTAAACACCATACCAATAAGCTTCAACCAAATTAAGAATGACGTCTGAAGAATCCCAAATCTCGGAGGAATTGAAGGGATGTTACGAGAATCTTATTGTAATCGACATTGGCGCAAACCTGACGAACAAGAAATACGGCCGTGATCTCGATTCTGTAGTACAAAGGGCAAAAGATGCAGGTATGTAAGTTCAGGTGAAAAAATATTTGGCCTAAATAGCGCGCATTGTGCTAATGTAACGTATAATGTGGCAGTATTACAATGCCTACACTCACTATTTCCACCAACCGTATAATTAATTCATGTACCAAATGGTTGAAGTAAATTCACAACATCTGGTAGATATCTTTTCCTTGCCTTTTTATCTCATCCAGTCTTAGCTTTAAAATTAAAACTTTGGCCTCTTAATTATTAAATTAGGTATATATATATATATATATATATATATATATATATATATATATATATATATATAATTATTATTATTATTTAAGTACTTACTCAAACATATTATCACTCAATAGTAGATAAATTTATTTAAAGAAGGCAAATTTGTAATTAGTATTGTCATTAGAACTAATTATATTTGTTTGTCAATAATGATTATCATTAGTTTATTAACTGATAATGTATGTATGTGGATTTGTAGTGATAATTTAGTCTAGAAGATAGGGTAGTATTTGTATCTTATGTTCATGTGTAATGCAAAGGGTTTCTTTTTAATTTTTTTATGCCGCTTAGAATGGCAAATAAGCTGATGGCCCACCTAATGGAAAGTGGTAACCGTCATCCATAGACATGAACAGTACTATGAACATAACTGTTTCGCCCATGACACCCTTAACTCATTTCCATTTCTGTCAAACATACATTTTTGTAAATAAACTTAAAAAAATAAACACACATAACACTAATATATATAACACTACACACAGAAAAAAATCTCTACTTTTGCAAAAGTAGAGATTTTTCTGTGTTATGAGATACTTTTTTTCAGAGCTGATTTTGTTAATTCTTCTTTTTTATTTATATGGTATACTTGCTTATTGTTCTGACAGACAACTGACTAAAGTTTCCTTGGGCGGCTTTGGCAAGCGACTAGAAAGCATGATTACCAGAAGGAAGGCTTGATAGTCGCATACCAATTCTGCATACAAATTCAATTTTGGCTTTGACAATAACTCTATTAAATCTCTACTCTAATAAATAATATTCTCTTTTGCGCAAAAGATTAGGAATCCAGAGAGGTAATGCTGCCAGTATCTTGGGTATGCTGCCAGCCCTGGATATAAATGATCAACACATGGTGTGTTGGGAGATTATTTATTATTGTTTTTTATTTTAAAAATTGTATAAATTTATAACAGTATACTCTGTTATATTCATGGTACTGCTTATGTCTATAGACAACTGTTACCACTTTCCATCAGGTGAGTCACCAGCTTGTTTGCTTTTCGAAGTTGTATAAAAAACATTTATGTTAATGTCAACATAAACGTTTTGTATTATTTAGAAAGTAAGCTTATATACTCACATATGTATTCTACATAGTCATTATATTAATGAGGCATCATCTTTATTAAGGTGTCCAGAAAATAATGGTCACAGGCACATCAGTGAGAAACAGTAAAGAAGCCCTCCGACTGACTCGCCTCTATCCTGGCACCATATACTCCACAGCAGGTAACTACATGTTTGTTTATTTACACATTAATAATAAATAATCTACATATCATCATTGCATACTAAAAAGGAGATACACAACATATGTACATTGCTTTTAACGATACCGCCTTTGTATATGCACATTCTATATAAATACTCCTTGTATACATCACTTTTGTGCGCAGTAAATAGTTTATTATTATTATTATTACATGACAAAATTAAAATGGTGTAACATTAATTCAGATCTCCTTCTGAATGCTACCAATAAAAAGGAACCACTGGTCTAAATGAATTGGTAGTTCAATTTAAGCCAGTAAAATACGCCAAACCCCTTAAAATTAGTGGGGAAAGGGATTGTTAGTAATGGAGACTGAGAATCTCATTGCTAGCAATATATCCAACCAGGTCGACCTCCTGGCGGTTCTCCCTGGAAACTGTCATGATTTATTCCTGATGAATTCATCATGATGGGCTAACTGACCTGTTTTCATTCTCACCGATCACCTTTCACTGGTGTTCCACCAGCGTATCCTGTTAGCGCGGGCGGGGTTACCATGCCATTTTCACCCATAAAAAAAAACGCTTAAAATTAATAAGACATGACATTTTGAAGCTCCATGATGAAGGTGGCCGATCGTAAAACTAAAAACCTAATCTTTTTGTAATATGGATAAAACCATGTTACGTCAACCCCAAATAATAATTGGGATAAGGGTAGAAAGATGATTTTGAAATTTCCCAAGAGAACTTAATTTCTATTGATACTCTCAATTTAGTAAGGGTGCGTTTTTGTTATACCACTGAGGTGGCAAACAAGTATACGGTCCACCTGATGGTAAGTGGTTATCGTAGCCTATGAACACCTGCAATACCAGGGGTATTACGCGTGCGTTGCCGACCCTGAAGAAACCTCTTTACCCCCGTTTTGAAGAACCCCATGCTGTAGTCTCTTGGGAAAACCTTGGCAGGGAGGTCATTCCATAACCTGAGTGTTCGTTGGGTGACCCATCATTACAGTGGAGTGTACATTCAACAAACACACAGTTCATCTACGTACTTTAGATATAGAAACATTGATTCTGGCTTGAAATTAGAAAAAAAAAATGTTACACTGATTAAAAATATTAATTGAAGTAAATATTTATTTATTACCAGAGGGTGACTTTGTACAAAAGTCGATTGCTTGGGTACCTCTGTCCCATTCGTGTTTCAACCGAGAAACAGCTGTGTTTGTATGGTTGTGTTTCAGTTTGAAGGGTGGGATATGGCGTGAATTTACTGGGTACAGAGGAATAACACCCGAGTCCTCAGGAATGGCAATGCATGTGGGGTATCATGGGCGAAACTGTATGCTCTGTTATGTCCACGGTACTGCTCATGTCTATAGGCGACGGTTACCACTTTCCATCAGGTGGGCCGTCAGCTTGTATGCCATTCTAAGTTGTATAAAAAAAAAAAATTAATATGTTCAAAGGTGATGTTATCGCTTAAGTCTTATCTTAAACCGTCTGACATTAATGCATTTTTGTTTTAATTATAACATACAGACTTACTTTCACTTAACCTACTACTTAGTAATTGTAACCGGGAAATGAACATCTGGTTTCACTCTAATTAAAGTATATTAAAAAAAAAAGTTAACGTCGACACCATTATTCATGGTCCATAAACTAAATTTAGGTAACATCAAAAAGTGCTCATAATATACAAATATATATATATATATATATATATATATATATATATATATATATATATATATATATTTTTTTTTTGTATATTATGCGATAACTATCTTAATTCTGAACTGATTTTCAACCGAATTCAAAAAGAGGAAGTTTCTCATTTCGGTTTTATTTTTTTTTGTATGTTTTTTCTATACCACTGAGGTGGCAAACAAGCATACGGCCCACCTGATGGTAAGTGGTTACCGTAGCCTATGAACACTTGCAATACCAGAGGTATTACGCGTGCGTTGCCAACCCTGAAGAAACCTCTTTACCGCCCCCTTTTGAAGAACCCTGTTGTTACCTCATAAGTGCGTCATTTTAAAACTAATTAGGAAAGTTCCCTTTTTATGTATGATATCCTATGTATATAATTATATATATAATATCCTTTAGTCATAATTTTTGTGGAACCAACCTATAAGTTCATTTCATAGAAATTTTATCAAAATCGCTTCAGTAATTTAGTTTTTATATTAAAATAACTCACAATTGAAGTAGTTTTTTGTGGAACACTAAATGTATACGATCTAAACAGTCTATTATTAGAATTCAATATATAAAAAAATTGTCCCAGGTGTCCATCCACACGATGCAAAGTCAATGGTGGACGAGGATATGTGGATGGAGCTGCGGCAGACCGCGAGCGCGCCCGAATGCGTGGCGATAGGCGAGTGCGGACTCAACTACAGCAAGGACTTCTCCGAACCGCACGTACAGAGGGACACGTTCAAACGACAGGTCTGTGCTTGTAATTTTTATACTCTGTTAGCTGTAATCGAGCATAGGGCCCGCCGTATGAATGAATGAAAACACTTTATTGGGTCGCTCAAAGTAAGATATTGTTTTATGAAATATTAGTTTTTACCCGCGACTTTGACTGCGTGAACGGGATAAAAAGTAGACTATAACCTTCTCTATGCCATATAGTATGTGTATAAACCGTTAAGACGCTAACAGGTAACAAACGAGCTCACTTTTACATTTATAACTTTAATAACGATATAGAAATACGTAATTACAGAAAAATACAGAATTACAGAAAGAAAGGAAAAGAGGAAACGACTGGCTACCTTATTGATTGAGAAAAGTAATGTACACGTAAAAATAAATATCTTTATTTGAAAGTCACATATGTGTGGGTTACCCAAGTTACTCATATGTGTGGGTGCACCTGTAAATCAATTTAACCCCTACAGATCAAATTAATGATAATGCATGATTCCTTGCACTCGTTAGTAACACTCAGGGTTACGTCGTTTCGACTTTTTTTTTATTGGTTTCTTACAAATGTTAACCAAAGGACGCGAGATTGCGTTCTAAATTCAAAAATTTAAATCGTGTCGTGTCTAAGAAATATTTGTGCTTAAATGCGTAGGTGAAGCGAATTAAAAAATAAATTGGTCTAAAAAAGAAAAAAAAAAGTTTTGTTTTAAAACTAAATTAATGAAACGTTGTTGATAAAATTTTTATGGCACCGGCTTACAGATGTAAGCATAATTTTAAGATAAAAAGAAAAATTCCAAATAAGTATAGAAAACAAAAAAATACAACGGAATTGAGGAGCTTTTTGAATTCGGTTGAAAAGTAATAAAATTCAATAGCACTATACATTATCTACTTACTATTTCACCAGAGGGAGACTTTGTACAAAAGTCGATTGCTAGGGCACCTCTGTCCCATTCGTGTTTCTACCGTGAAGCAGTTGTGTTTGCATGGCTGTGTTTCGGTTTGAAGGGTGGGATATGACTGTGAATTTACGGAGTACAGAGGAATAACACCTGAGTCCTCAGGAATGGCAACGCATGGGAAGTATCATGGGCGGAACAGTATACTCTGTTATGTCCATGGTACTGCTCATGTCTATAGGCGACGGTTACCACTTTTCATCAGGTGGACCGTCAGCTTGGTAGCCATTCTAAGTTGTATAAAAAAAAAGTTTGTTCATTAAATATACCAATCTAAGATCATTGTATAGATAGATTGTCTCCATACCAATCATCGTCATCATCTCAGCCACTTACCTGTTCACTACCGAATATAGTCCCCCATAGACAAATGCTCAAAAAAAATGTTGACACGATTTTGACGCACGATGCTCTTTTTATATAGTCTATGAAGCCAAAAAAAGTGTAAATATTTGTAAGCAATATTATGTATATCATTATATGAATTGATCACGTATTTTTGATGGGTGAAAATGGTATGATAACCCCACCTGCGCTAACGGGATACGCTGGCGGAGCACCAGTGAAGGGTGATAGATGAGAATGAAAACAGGCCAGTTAGCCCATCATGATGAATTCATCAGGAATTAACCATGATAGTTTCCAGGGGGAGCCGCGAGGAGGTCGATTTGGTTGGGTATATTGCTAGCAATGGGATTCTCAGTCTCCATTATTAACAATCCCTTTCCCCCCAGTGACCACGTATTAGAATAAACTGTCCTTTACAATTCATTTAATGTACGCACCGTGCTCGTATCGTTTACATCGAATTATTCAATGATCAATGTCATAAAATGATATCCGACTGTATGGGTCAGCATACATACGGGAGTCCGGCTTCCTCGTCTTACAAAGATTACGTGGGCTTATATTGATTAAATAGATGGGCTGAGATATATTATTTATATTTAGATTATAACAGGCTAGCTTTTATGTGAGACTTCGTACGTGGACCGGAATATTTTTTTTTTATAACAGGAGGCAAACGAGAATGCGGTTCACCTGATGGTAAGTGACTACCGTCGCCCATGATCGCCCACAATACCTACGGCATTGCAGGTGTGCTGCAAAATATGTTCTCTGACCAGGATAAAAAGTAGCGTATGCCCATATAGTACGTATGTGTGTATATGTGTTTTTTTTATGGGTGATAATGAAATAATAACCAACCCGCGCTATCTGTATACACCGGCGGGGCACCAGTGAAGGATGATAGGTGAGGATGAAACAGGTCAGTTAGTCCATCCTGATGAATTCAACTAGAATTAGCCACGATGGTTTCCAGGGGGAACCCCGTGCAGGTCGATTTGACAGGGTATATTGCTAGTAATGGGGCTATTTGAACCCATTACTAACAATCCCTTTCCGCCCTGTGTATATGTGTTTATACAATGTACGCGGATCCCATGACTGCCTATTTTTATTTTTTAAAATAACATTCAAATCACATGAAAAGATTTGCTGGAAGAAATCTCTTATTAGAGATAAGCTCGCTTTTTTACATTATGTTTAAAATTAATTGTTCTTAACAATATGTTTGTGTAAAATAAATAAAAAAACAAAAAATAAAAAAAAAATAGTAAGGATTCTTTTATTTAGATTTCTTTATAAATAAAAAGTTACATTAATTTTGATTAATTTTATTTGGTATATCAATAACTTCAATCATAGAGTAATTATTACCCAATCTCTATGGAAATAAACCTTATCGTTTTAGTAAGAATTGTCGAAATAAGTTGGAGATATTTCGTCGTTTTCTCCTTTTTGAATTTTTTTTTAGATATATAGTGTTCGCCGAATCAATTATTCAAACTCAAATTTAGAATCTATTCCTTTTTTAAATAATTAAAAGTGTTGTGTGTATGTATGCCTGGAAGTCCATTGACGATTCTTTTTTTTTTATCGTTTAAAAATATTCTACTGCGCAGGAAGTAAATTAATTCTCAAGGCCGGCGGTCTCAAATATGCTATTACTTCCTTTGCTGCGTTAAATCCTTTACTCGAATACTAATTGAACGAGATGCGTCTATAAATAGAGTTTTTATGTATGTTCGCATGTTTAGTCTTATGTCCTGACAGTGTTGGCCTGCCGCCAGAGCATTCCAGATTACTGCGGGCTCACTCTCCAGTAGTGATGTCATTAGTCTATACGTGCATACATTAGTAATCAAGTTGGGCGAATTTGTATGGAGCATTCATTTCATTAGCCTCTTTTAGTAATTCATGTCCCTGAATCTTAGATTTTTCTTTGTCATATTCGGATATAATCGCCATCTTATTAGCTGATAACTGTCTACAGCTGAACATAGGCCTCCCCCTAATGGGGGGGGGGGGCGGGAGGGGTTGCTAATAGTTGCCAAGTTTGGCGGGTGGCTCGGCAGCCACGGTTAGGTTTTGGTGATGTTTTAAAAGGGACGCTGCTGCCCGTCCCTCAAGTATTAAGTTCTCTTAGTCGCCTCTTATGACACCCATGGGAATGGAAAGGGTGGCCCATTCTATGCCGGGACCACAACATCGAGTGTTTAATATTTAATATACATACACATCATTTTGTATCTATATTCAAATGAATTGAATTGGCACACCCAGAAAATACATTCAGAGGAGATTCACTTCGTACAAAAGTGGTTTGCTTGGCACCTCTGTCCCATTCGTGTTTCTACCGTTAAGCAGTCGTGTTTGCGTGGCTGTGTTTCGGTTTGAAGGGTGTGATATGGCAGTGAATTTACAAGGTACAGAGGAATATCACCTGAGTCCTCAGGAATGGCAACGCATGGGGGGGTATTACGGGCGAAATAGTATACTTTGTTATGTCCATGATACTTCTCATGTCTATAGGCGACGGTTACCACTTTCCATTAGGTGAGCCGTCAGCTTGTTTGTCATTCTAAGTTGCATAAAAAATACCCAGGAAAGAATTTTAAACAAGCAACCTTTCCTTTTCAGGTGGAAATGGCATGCGAACTAAGGAAACCTCTATTTGTGCACGAGAAAGAAGCCCAAGACGATCTTCTAAAAATACTGGACGAGTTTGGAAACCGGTTGCCTGCGGTTGTTATTCATTCATTCACAGGATCAGTGGAGCAAGGGCTCAAGTATATCGAGAAAGGCTTCTACCTCGGCATCACTGGGTACATATGCAAGGACAAGTCGGATGGAGGCATCAGAAGACTGTTGTCAGAGAGTATACTGCCTCTGGATAAACTGCTGGTAGAAACTGATTCGCCGTTTATGTATCCAAATATGAGAGCTTCGAAACTGCCATTGCATGTTAAGGACTCGTTAACGGAGAGGTGAGTTTACTAACATTTTTGTCTATTCTATTCTATTTCACCAGAGGGAGATTTTGTACGAAAGTCGTTTGCTTGGGTACCTCTGTCCCATTCGTGTTTCAACCGTAAAACAGTTGTGTTTGCATGGCTGTGTTTCGGTTTGAAGGGTGGGATACATCTGAGTCCTCAGGAATGGCAACGCATGGGTGGTGTCATGGGCGAAACAGTATACTCTGTTATGTCCATGGTACTGCTCATGTCTATAGGCGACGGTTACCACTTTCCATCAGGTGGGCCGTCGGCTTGTTAGCCATTCTAAGTTGTATAAAAAAAATTAAGACACGATTTAACGTGATTATTTAGGTAAACTATTATCATTTATCAGGGTTATCTCGATGTTTCAACTCTGTAAATATATTTTTTATTTCAAGTCAATTCTATGTCAAGTAGTATATTACAGATCTATCGGTAACCCAAATATATATAAATATATATGATACTGTGATTAGATAAATGGCTAGTAACAGACATGAAGTGCATTTTGTAATATTTAATATTATATCTATATATTATGTAATATAGGGCTATCTAAGTAAGATAAAGTTTTTAACCTATATTATATATATTTTTTTGCTACTAATGGCAATTGGCCAGCCAGCAAATGTATGCTTTTCTATATGTATTTAAATTGAATATATATATATATATATATATATATATATATATATATATATATATATATATATATATATATATATATATATATTCTTTATTGCACTTGTAAGTAACATATAAAATAATGTATTTATAAATGTTGTGAGCAAGGGTGGACTTATCTCTGACAGAGATCTCTTCCAGTCAACCCAGTACAGTAAGAAAGCATTTCGTTAGCGGCCAGCTGAAGTGCTACAACTATTAATACATAAACAAATATACAGATAACTAAAATATTAAAATATATAATAAAATATTACATAAATACATACACTATAATAAAATACCTACCTACTTATATAATAAATGTTAAAATAAATGAATACTACTTACATTAGAAATTTCGTTTAATGGTTTTAAGATTTGACAGTCCAATTAGAAAAATACAAAAAAAATATTACTCAAGGGAGAGAAAATGTGATTTCAACCTAGATTATACATACAATGAAATGTTATGGATAGGTTTTTTATGCAACTTAAAATGGCAACTAGTGGGTCAACTTAGACTGATTTCAGGGTCAGCTAAGCCGATGCACGTCGACCCATACGGATCTTTTGTGCTTCCCCCTGCCTTATACCATCATTTTATGGATCCTATGTGTTACCGTAACGATATCCCGCGGTCTAAGATATCTGTAGTCCCCTGGTTTTGGATAAGCCGTTCCCAGTAGACTTATACGCATACTTGCCAACGAATCGCAGTTGCACATCAAGTGTTCCATGGATTCCGATTTCTCCCCGCACAGTCTGCACAGTGTGTCCGAAGGTAAACCCATCTTGTGTAGTATATGCCTTATTGGCATATGTCCAGTTAGGGCACTCATAATGAGTCTTGCCTGTTGTCTACCACCGCTGTAGATGAGTTTATCCCATCCCTCAACATTGTCATTTAAGAACTTTTTAGAATGTCTAAGACCCTTCAAAGTCCTCCATTCTTTTTGCTGTTTTTTCCTCACATACTCTTCAAGGGCAGAGTTAACAACACTTGATGCAAGTGCAACGTATGGTTCAGGACCTATCATTTTTGATTCTGATCCCTTTCTTGTCAACTCATCGGCTTTTGGTCGACAACTGGTCATCTTCACCTATCATCTCTCACTGGTGTCCCGTCAGTATATACCGATAGCGCAGGCGGGGTTACCATTCCATTTTCATCCACAACAAACAACCCATCCTCATGCAAATATTAGAAGCAGTAATTTTATAGAGTCATACGATATGAACGGTTCCAGGTCGATGAACTTCGTGAACCGCTACTGCACGTTCCAACGCAACGAGCCGTGCGCCCTGCCCGCCATCGTGGAGCTGATCGCCGGCTTCCTGGGCCGCAGCCCCGAGGATGTCGCGCTCGCCACCGCCTTCAACGCGCTCAAGATCTTCGGATTGAGTCAGTAAGCCAAATAGTCACGCCGCCACTATGAAACTGGACTAGGCTGGTCAATTAATAACTTTTCACACGTTCCGGTCTTAATTAGAGGACCGGTAAGGCTGTTTGACATGTAACCACTTACCATCAGGGTGGGACGTATGCTTGTTTGTCACCTCAGTGGTATAAAAAAATCAGCGCGTGCCTACGATACTGTATAAAATAATACTACCCTGCCTCTTTCTGAGGTCATCTCTTCTCCGGGATTTAAATGATTTCGCCCAAGGAATGTACCTTGTTAGGTACAAACGCACACATTTGCACGTATACAGTTGTCGTTTTTTTATAAGTAGATTGTTTTTGTATGGTATGTTTTTTGGGTGTGATATTGGCTTAATTCACTTGATAGATGGGCAGCTTAATATACCGCTAATTAACTGCTATTTATTATATACATTTTTGCCAAAATTCACACTGCAATTTGGGGCAATTTACATACGCTTTATTGTCCGCAAGCATTGTAGACATTTATACAGGATTATTGTTATCGGCCGTCTATAGAATAAACGTGTGTGCATCCCTTTGGTTTATGATGTAGGAACGTGTGAAAAGATAGTTAAAGATATAAAATATCACCTTGAAATGGTGGATCCCAGTCCAAGATGGATAGTGTTGGCTTTAATTTTTTTTATTCAACATGGAGCTTTATTTCCATGTTAATTAATATTCAAAGAATCGTAATTAAATTATTCAGCCTTATTTAGCTTGTGCCTTAAGGTAAACGATTACAATAAGATTAATAAACGATGGAATGTATATTTACAAGGTAATATAATAATGTATACGTCCAAAGGATTCTTCAAACGTCATCGAGAAACTTGATTAGTCTATTGTGTGACATATCGAAATTTGATATACTCAGTTGACATTGCATTTCGGAACGAACAATTACATGACTGAATTTATATGTTGTATGAAGAGCCGATGGCTAGTGTTGCCTGATGATAGTGGATTGACGCTACAAACAATCAATTTGTCGATGATTATTCGAGTTTCCGATATAATCGACTATAACTATGATCATATTGTATCGATTTTAGTTTGTAATTGTTTCATTTAAAAAAAAAAAAACTTATTATATTATCGATTTAATCGATAGATCAATTGAAATTTATTGTTATTATAAATTGTTAATTAGGCAACACTAGTTATGGATTGCGGTAAGAAATAAGGCCGCCATGTTTATATGATGTAGTGTTGGAAATGTTTTTTATTACGAGCATTTAGAGTGCAATATTATATGTAGTCATAACAACACTATCACGTAACCAGCAGCGCTGAAATAAAGAGGCTATAAAATTAAATCATAGATGTATTATCTACTAATGGGTAGACTAGCGTAATGTGAACATTTGTGCATTCTCGTTGATGATGATGATGATGACATCGGACCTTACTGTCCACTGCTGAATATAAGCATCACCCTCTGGGGTTTTTTTTTATACAACTTAGAATGGCAAACAAGCTGACGGCCCACCTGATGGAAAGTGGTAACCGTCGCCTATAGACATGAGCAGTACCATGGACATAACAGAGTATACTGTTTCGCCCACGATACCCCCTATGCGTTGCCATTCCTGAGGACTCAGGCGTTATTCCTCTGTACTCAGTAAATTCACGCCATATCCCACCCTTCAAACCGAAACACAGCCATGCAAACACAACTGCTTCACGGTTAAAACACGGTTTTACCAGTAGATGCCACACATGGCAGGCGGTTTGGCAACCGGAGTTGGACTTTGGTGATGTTTGAAGAGGGAAGCTGCTCTCTATTTCTCGACTATTAAGTTTCCTTAATCGTCTCTTATTGAACCCACAGCAATGAAAGAGGATTTTTTATTGCATTCTTTCATATTTGTATAGCATACGTGAGCATAAATTATAGGCAATTATCATTAATTTTAAAACTCAATTTATTATTGGAAATAATATTCCGTTATGTTTACAATTCATAGGTTCACAGAGGCCCTTAAACGTTTACGTAAATGGTCTCGCTTACTATCTCGCTCTGACATATATGTTATTATGTATTTTTTACCTTCTCTACCGCCAATTAGTAGATAATACATCTATGATAAAAACTAACACCACTTTAGTGTCTTGCCAACGAAATACGATAGTTATTAACGCCTCTCTAAATTATAGATTCGTCCAAAACTAGAACTAAGTTGTCAAGACATGGTTTCAGTCGGATATCTTGCCAGCCATGTTTTATGTATTGCCCGATTGTGTATCGTGTTGATTCGCGATACGGTTGATTTTGCAAAATCAATGACCGGTGTATTTTTACAGTACGAGCGTACCTGAACGCTGGGAATAGTTCGGAGTTTCTCAAACTTTATAAAAACTCACATTTGGGGTGGAGTAATGTTTTTTTTTTTATTATAATGGATGTGCATAATATAAGAGGCTTTATGGCTGCTATAAATAATGTAGAATTTGAGAAACTCCGCTTTTATAATGCCATTTGTGTGAAAATCACTTCGAAGCATAACTTTTTTATGGATGATTACATTACATATATTTTTTTTTTGTTTCTTTGACGTTTTACGTTAGTTTATTGTAGCTTTTATGTCACTCGTGGTTCGCACGCCTGCAACGCGATATGGTGGCAATAGTTCATAAGTTAGTCGGTTGATCTCTGAATTTGCCATTCTGACAAACAAACTTCATAATGCATCAATCACCAATAAAATGAGTGTCACTTTTTCCTTTTCCCCTTATTAATAAAAATTAAAACATATCTATTTTAATTATTGGTGTGTTTAAATTTTAAATTAAGAATGTTTCGTTAAGAAACAAGACATATCACTACAATAGCTAAATTGGAGTTAACAGCCATCATTTATATGTCTAGCTGTGCAATTGGCTTTTATATACTAATTTTTTTTTTTTTTATAAATAAGGGAACACGTTATTTGTGTTTGATGTATTATTTTTTTTTGTTTATTTGAAACTTGTTCGGAAATCATTTTATAGTTTCTGAACAAGATTTTGAAAATACAATTATTGAGCGTTATTACATATGAATGTTATGATTTTGTATTCGATTCATTAGTAAAACCAATAATTTTTAAAGTCCATACAAATTTAAGTTTCATTTATTAATTAAATGATAGAAGCAAGCAAAACTTGTTAATCACCTGGTGCCGTATGACGTCACGGTTCCAGTTGGTGAACGAGTTCAAACTGTAATCGACTTTATACTATACGTAATAAGGCTCAATATCGTATCGTTTCATGTCTACACTCATGTAGCCGGAACCATTTGCCACCATATTTTTTTTTCGCACGGTGTTAGGTGTCTGTTAGTTGTTCCGCTCTGCGCAGGGCATTCCTATTCGAGTTAATAATAAAATATAATGCCGTCGAATATATTGTAAATAACAATAATTATTAATGAGAATGTTCTATATAATATAATTATGTTGATGTAAAATGCTAGTAGTCACAACGAAATCAAAGACTGCGAGTATTAAAATGTAATTTGACATGTTATTACATTACTATTATTATTATTTTTTTTTTTTGTAATATTTTTTACGTATTTAATCGTTTAATGTATAGGAAGTCTTGTTAATGATTCCTTTATTTTTTGACAATCTCTTTGTTAATAGATTTAAGATGCCGGACCTGACGACGTGTACTAGAAAATGGTGTAAATTTCATATATAAGGTCTGGTGTAGGGAGTTAATTGTTTGTTTGTTTATAAGTGTACAAAATCGGTTGTCCAGATGTATATTTATCCGATTGTGTGCTAATACACTAGCGAGCAAAAAAATTACGACCTCTGTTTTGAAGTCGGTTGAAAATAGTTTTTTTTTTTTTTTTGATGGGTGACAATGGTATGGTTACCCCGTCTGCGCTAACGGGATACGCTGGCGGAGCACAAATGAAGGGTGATAGATGAGAATGAAAACAGGCCAGTTAGCTCATCATGATGAATTCAACAGGAATTAACCATGATAGTTTCCAGGGAGAACCGCGAGGAGGTCGACCTGGTTGGGTATATTGCTAGCAATGGGATTCTCAGTCTCCATTACTAACAATCCCTTTCCCCCCTGAAAATAGTATTGTATGGTAATTCTAGACATCTATTACTTTATATAATTGAATGATTAATTTAAATAATGTATTTAAATTGCCAGGAAATAGTTGGTTTGATTTTTTTGCTCGCCAGTATAACAGACTATTTCTTATGCCAGACCTTTTTTTTTTACTAGTCTTACAGTTGGACACAAGGAATGTGACTAAATTAGCTGTTGCACTACAGAGTTGAAAATAATGAATTTTTTGTATGTATTTTACATTGAACTAAAATTGCATTTGTATTTGTGTTATCAAAGTATAGCTTGAAAACTGTCAAGTCTCATTTACAATGTGTGATTCGGAACCCTAGTTTAACCGATTTCAACATAAATGGAAGTAGATTGCCAGTTATAAACATGTATTTGTACTTTATGTGCAGTATAGACTTCCGCATGTGTGAAGTCGCGAGGCGATTTTTTTTTTAAATTTAATTAACATGCAAAGACATTAAAAAAATATGGATTTTTAGTACCACTTAAACCTCTTGGGCTTGTATTTATTATATTATATATGTAATATCATAAAATTATTCTGTCCGACCGTCAACTGTACTTTTGTAAGTATATTTTGTATACTATTTTCTAGTACGTTTTGTTATAAATAAATAATTGTAATTAGAAAGGTCTAGCGCCGATATAACGTAGTGCCTTTCGACAAACGTCCTTGTGATACGATATTTTCTAGATTGTACAGATTTATTTCTTTCAATATACAAATAATAATAGCACTGTTGTTTTACTAAAAGTACCCGTGACCGGCGAGCGTGTATGAAAAGATTGATGAATGTGAAAGAAGCGAAAGAGGTTTGTTTGAATCGAAGCATTTGGCGTTTCATTGTTTCTGCCTACCCTAATGGGGGTCAGGCATGATAGATATGTATTCGTATGTATGTAGTTTTACTTTGGTGAACTCAACTGGTACGAAAAAATGAGTCTATCTAAGATTTCATTCGTGTTTCTACCGTGAAGTAGTTGTTTGCATGTTTGCACTAATTCAACGGTAGTCACGATAGATTCCAGGGGGAACCGCGTGGAGGTCGGCCCGGTAGGATATATTGATAGTAATAGAGACTAATCTCCCCAGTACTAACAATCCCTTCCCCCCGGTTTGAAGGGTGGGATATGGCAATGAATTTACAGGGTACGGAGGAATAACACCCGAGTTCTCAAGAGTGGCAATGCCTTATGTATTATATATATATATATATATATATATATATATATATATATATATATATTATATATATAAATTAGTATGTTTTTTTAATTATCATCCATCATAATAATTTCAGCCATTTCTAGACTATACAAAAGTCCTTTGTGGTGGTGTTTTAAGATGGACGCTGCTGCCTATTCCTCGAGTATTGAAATTCCTTAGTCACCTCTTACAACATTCACGGGAAAGGAAAGGAAATTTAATATTTACATTATTTCGATTATAAGTAGCAACAATAAGTTTTAATCTATTTACACATTTTATTAATTTAAACAGACATTAAACAAATGTAATGTATATACCTTAAAATTAATGAACAACATTCTTACACACTTTCGATTTTATTCAGTACTAATTGGATTTATCCGACTGCTAAAAAAAGAAGGAAAATTTGGAAATAAATATACATATGATAAACTTTTTTGATATTAACAGTTTTGGTACTTTGGCGTAACATATAATCTAAACTAACTTGATGGATTTATAAAATCCGAATGAGGCGTCGTCAGATTCTTATATTGATTGCTCCGAACCAAGTAACATACTTGGTTTATTAATATTTGACATATATAGTAAACAATCCTGGCATATATGGTCATTTTGAAATAAGACAAACTAAAATATAAAATCAAATATCATGTAAATTACAATTATTATTCCATTTGCTTATGCTTGTAAAAAGATCAAGATTATTTGCTAAATACGTCAAGTATAAAAAAAAAAAACAGTTTATATTCTATGGTATACTATTGAGGACACAAAACATTAAAAAAAAAAATGGAAATGATTCAAATTTAGAATTTAGCTGTCGTGGTTTAGCGATTGTTGCATCCACTTTTATATATTCTTGTGCAACAAAATTTAATATCCAATGGCCAGTACAATAAAAAAAAATTCATAACAATTGGAAGAATTTCTGTGGCCTTTATCTCCTATGTTATTCAAGAGATTCTTAATAGTATGTCATAATCATCCACTATTAAGCGAATATCCGAAATATACGATGATATACCAAGAAAAGGATTTTGAAAACTTGCACTTGTGAATAAAACTAGAGGGACATAAGACCTACAGTGAACTACCCAATTGATAGACATGAATAATTAAAAAAGTAAAACTGCAATTTCAACAAAATTGGTAAAGGAGTCATCTCAAAAATCAACTACACGAATTAAAGCCAAAAATTTCATAAAATTTCTATACTTCTAAGAAAAGGAATTCTGTGTTTAAATCGGTTAAAAATGATTTTATCATTTTGTCTTTTTAGGTTTCAATATTAAAACATAGACTGAGAATGATTGTAAGAAACGTGTCCAATGAAAAAAAAATCATTTTCACAGAACAGCGAAGGTAAACTTATTAATCACTGGCATCATTTGTAATCGAGTCCAAACAAAAACCTCTTCTGGACACTCTCACTCACGTCTCAATTCACAACAACATATGAGCACTTCGCAGTAGACACTATCAGTCTTTCGATTCGTTCAGTCCATAGTCTTGTCCAGTTTCCTGACGTGTGGCGGCGGCGGTGACGTGAGCACCTTCTTGGAGAGCCGCAGCTGGCCGGAGACGGGGTCCCGTCCGAAGTACTTCACCTGGATCTCTGAGCCCACATCGAGGCCGAGCGCAGACGGGTGCATTATCTGTGATGTATAATTTTATCATTACGACAAGGCTTTCTTTAGGGAGAAAGGATTGTTAAGAGTATCCGACCGAAGCAGAGGGCCTACCATGAAATGTTTTCCGAAATATCGGAGCCAAACGAAGCACAAATTTGATGTTAAAATTACATAATACATACCGTTTGGAAATATTAAAAATGTTAAAATATTGTTCCTTTGGACTTTTAGGATAGGATGTATGACGAACGAAATGTTAAACTCCATTTATTGGTCCGACTTTGGTATAAACAAAAACACGAAATTGTTTGTATTACGAATGCTCTCTTAACTGTATTACACGTTATTTTTATTTAGTTATCGCTGTAAGTATTCATTAGTGTTGTGACCTTTAGGCAATAGTCACTTGGGTGTTACATAATGTTCAGGAGTTGGGGGTTTAAAGAATGTTAATGCAATAAACCCTACCAGATCGACCTCTACATGGCATCCACTAGGAATCATTGCAGTTAATACCTAGTGAATTCGTTACGATGGATCAACTATTTTTCATACTCATATATCAATAACGGCTTAGTCAATTACAATGAAATTTTGTATACATGCACAATATGGGAAGAAGGGCATAGGCTACTTTTTATCGTGGTCAGTAAACAAATCCCAGCAAACGAAGTCATGGTTTTTTTTTATACAACTTAGAATGGCAAATAAGCTGATGGCCCACCTGATGGAAAGTGGTAACAGTCGCCTATAGACATGAGCAGTACCATGGACATAACCGAGTATACTGTTTTGCTCATGAGACTCCCTATGCGTTGCCATTCCTGAGGACTCAGGTGTTATTCCTCTGTACCCTGTAAATTCACGTCATATCCCACCCTTCAAACCGAAACACAGCCATGCAAATACAACTGCTTCACGGTTGAAACACGAATAGGACAGAGGTGCCCAAGCAATCGACTTTTGTACAAAATCTCCCTCTGGTAAAATGGTTAAAAGTTAGTAAAAAATAATAAAAATAATTACCTTCCTATGATCCAACTGTGAATTATGAACTAAAGCTGGCGACATGCCTGGATACAGCGTCACTAACACCCCGATATCTCTGACTTCGACCACTTTAGCTTTGTATATAGCACCAAATTCGAGTTCTGGCGTTCGTTCTGCGCTCAACCATTCGGCTATTCGAGCCCGCGCCTCATCCATCGCGGCTTGGGACGGGGCGAATATTGTGTATTTTGTTTCGTCTATTGGGGTCACCTGGAATGAAAGAGAGAAGAAAAATATTTTTATTCAAGTAAAGTCTAGCAGTTCCTTCAAAAAAAATATTAAAATCATTCTATCTTTCCAATTTTGTTTAAATATAAAAAATGATTAGAAAACTGTCATCATTGTGTTCTCTTTTATTTGATATTTATATGTTGTTTTTAACATATATATATATATATATATATATATATATATATATATATATATATATATATATGTATATATATATTCTTATTTATGTAGATTTATATTCATATGTATGTATTAATATTGTATCTTTAAATTCTGTCTTGCATTACTACTGCCCACTCACTATTTCCTAACTGCGTTAGGTTGACTGGAAGACATCTCTTTTAGAAATAAGTTCGCCTTTGCTAACATTGTTATTAAATTATTGTTGTTACTGTATGTTTTAGTGCAATAAAGAATATATATATATTCGTACCAGTTACCTTCCAAATTGAAACATAGCCATGCATACACGAATGCTTCAAGGTAGAAACACGAATGGGACAGAGGTGCCCAAGCAAACGACTTTTGTACGAAGTCTCCCTTTGTTTGCCTTCTTTGTGGTATAGAAAAAATAGAGTAAAGCAATAATGTGACTTACCTGCACTCCAGTCTCTACATACAGTCTTTTTAGATTGATACCACCGAGACCGACCAGCTTCGGCCTCTTGTGGACTTCCACCGTCAGCTCCTCTATCACAGGCATGTTCTCCTTGCGGGTTTGTCTGATGGAAAAAAAAATTTACATACAAAAACCCAAATAGTTGTAGATAAGTTAGATAAAAATAAGGTTTGTAGTGCGGAAGGGATTATTATGACTATATCACCAGAGGGAGACTTTGCAGGAGTGTTGTCGGCCTTTTAAAAAGGAATATGCTCTTTTTTGAAGATTACGACGTTGATTCAGTTCAGAAATATCGATTAAAGAAAAATGGTAATGTGAAAAAGACCAACGATCAAATGCTTACCTTGGTTTATCGATGCATTGATTCATAATATCGATGATCTTGCTTTTCGCGTCACAAGCTTTCTGGACTGCCTCCATGACAACTTTGAGGGGGAGACCTGGTATCTTGACGTCGGCCTGCAGCGCCGTGATACCCTTCTTCGTTCCCGCCACTTTGAAGTCCATATCACCCATGTAATCTTCTATACCCTGCGGAGACAAGAATATTATTTTAGAAGTGATCACTTCACTTAAATTTTTACTTGCGTGCATTTTTTACAGAATAGCATAACTGTAACTATGTAGCGCCGTGTGGTCCCGGCATAGAATGGACCATTACTTCCTTTCCCGTGGATGTCGTAAGAGGCGACTAAGGGAGCTTGATAGATGAGGGATGGGCTGCATTGTGCCTTTTAAAAAATCACTAAAGCCTAACTGCGATTGTTAACCCGCCTGCTGGGCGTGGCAACTACTGGCAAAACTCTCCAATCCCACAAATTTATGTTCAGCAGTGGACAGTTAATGATTGATATGAAATGATATGATAGCTGTAGTTAGATTGTGAGGTAACAATGTGCAGACTCACTAACAAATCAGTGAGTATCCTGTAGTCTGCGATCTGGGACCCGTCGTACCGCGACACAAGACCGATGGCGACACCCGCAGCCGGCGCCGACAATGCCACGCCCGCGTCCAGCAGCGCCAGCGACCCGCCGCACACTGAGGCCATCGAGCTCGACCCTATGTTTATATACAACCGAGTGTTCTAATTTCAAATTTAAATTAAGGCAAAGGACCTGCTTTATTTTAGGCTCGATATTTGTATAAAAATTGAGAAAAATACGATGATTATAGGAATAATAAAACTAGTTAATTTTAAATTTTCGCATTGTTTACACATTTTTAAATACTCAATCGGGATTTAATGCGATGAAAAAACTCTTACAGGTAAATAGTACCTACATACTTGCTTCTCTATTGCCGACGTTATATTAAAACTAATAGGTCAATAATTTATGTGCATAATAATTAATTTTAATACTAAAACGTTTCTATAAGTTTCAGAGAATTTTAACCCTCACGTAAATATCACTGCCTGAACAAAATAAAGTGGTAATGATGTTATACCAGGAATGACTTTGAACTGGTGCGGCACGACGGGCAGCAGGCGTCCAGTACAGTGTGTGTGTGCACACGCTCACACGCTCACACGCTCACACGCTCACCGTTGGACTCGAGCACCTCGGCGGTGAGGCGCAGCGTGTAGGGCTGGTGCGGCACGACGGGCAGCAGGCGTCCAGTACAGTGTGTGTGTGCACACGCTCACACGCTCACACGCTCACACGCTCACCGTTGGACTCGAGCACCTCGGCGGTGAGGCGCAGCGTGTAGGGCTGGTGCGGCACGACGGGCAGCAGGCGTCCAGTACAGTGTGTGTGTGCACACGCTCACACGCTCACCGTTGGACTCGAGCACCTCGGCGGTGAGGCGCAGCGTGTAGGGCTGGTGCGGCACGACGGGCAGCAGGCGTCCAGTACAGTGTGTGTGTGCACACGCTCACACGCTCACCGTTGGACTCGAGCACCTCGGCGGTGAGGCGCAGCGTGTAGGGCTGGTGCGGCACGACGGGCAGCAGGCGTCCAGTACAGTGTGTGTGTGCACACGCTCACACGCTCACCGTTGGACTCGAGCACCTCGGCGGTGAGGCGCAGCGTGTAGGGCTGGTGCGGCACGACGGGCAGCAGGCGTCCAGTACAGTGTGTGTGTGCACACGCTCACACGCTCACCGTTGGACTCGAGCACCTCGGCGGTGAGGCGCAGCGTGTAGGGCTGGTGCGGCACGACGGGCAGCAGGCGTCCAGTACAGTGTGTGTGTGCACACGCTCACACGCTCACCGTTGGACTCGAGCACCTCGGCGGTGAGGCGCAGCGTGTAGGGCTGGTGCGGCACGACGGGCAGCAGGCGTCCAGTACAGTGTGTGTGTGCACACGCTCACACGCTCACCGTTGGACTCGAGCACCTCGGCGGTGAGGCGCAGCGTGTAGGGCTGGTGCGGCACGACGGGCAGCAGGCGTCCAGTACAGTGTGTGTGTGCACACGCTCACACGCTCACCGTTGGACTCGAGCACCTCGGCGGTGAGGCGCAGCGTGTAGGGCTGGTGCGGCACGACGGGCAGCAGGCGTCCAGTACAGTGTGTGTGTGCACACGCTCACACGCTCACCGTTGGACTCGAGCACCTCGGCGGTGAGGCGCAGCGTGTAGGGCTGGTGCGGCACGACGGGCAGCAGGCGTCCAGTACAGTGTGTGTGTGCACACGCTCACACGCTCACCGTTGGACTCGAGCACCTCGGCGGTGAGGCGCAGCGTGTAGGGCTGGTGCGGCACGACGGGCAGCAGGCGTCCAGTACAGTGTGTGTGTGCACACGCTCACACGCTCACCGTTGGACTCGAGCACCTCGGCGGTGAGGCGCAGCGTGTAGGGCTGGTGCGGCACGACGGGCAGCAGGCGTCCAGTACAGTGTGTGTGTGCACACGCTCACACGCTCACCGTTGGACTCGAGCACCTCGGCGGTGAGGCGCAGCGTGTAGGGCTGGTGCGGCACGACGGGCAGCAGGCGTCCAGTACAGTGTGTGTGTGCACACGCTCACACGCTCACCGTTGGACTCGAGCACCTCGGCGGTGAGGCGCAGCGTGTAGGGCTGGTGCGGCACGACGGGCAGCAGGCGTCCAGTACAGTGTGTGTGTGCACACGCTCACACGCTCACACGCTCACACGCTCACCGTTGGACTCGAGCACCTCGGCGGTGAGGCGCAGCGTGTAGGGCTGGTGCGGCACGACGGGCAGCAGGCGTCCAGTACAGTGTGTGTGTGCACACGCTCACACGCTCACACGCTCACACGCTCACCGTTGGACTCGAGCACCTCGGCGGTGAGGCGCAGCGTGTAGGGCTGGTGCGGCACGACGGGCAGCAGGCGTCCAGTACAGTGTGTGTGTGCACACGCTCACACGCTCACCGTTGGACTCGAGCACCTCGGCGGTGAGGCGCAGCGTGTAGGGCTGGTGCGGCACGACGGGCAGCAGGCGTCCAGTACAGTGTGTGTGTGCTGCACACGCTCACACGCTCACCGTTGGACTCGAGCACCTCGGCGGTGAGGCGCAGCGTGTAGGGCTGGTGCGGCACGACGGGCAGCAGGCGTCCAGTACAGTGTGTGTGTGCACACGCTCACACGCTCACACGCTCACACGCTCACCGTTGGACTCGAGCACCTCGGCGGTGAGGCGCAGCGTGTAGGGCTGGTGCGGCACGACGGGCAGCAGGCCGCGCTCCGCCAGCGCGCCGTGGCCCGCCTCGCGCCGCCCTGGCGCTCCGCCGCCGCCGCGCCCCACCTCGCCCGTCGCGTACCCTGGGAACTCGTAGTGCAGGAAGAAGCTCTTCTCTTTTATACCGCTGCCAATAGAGAAACATTAAATCATAAGAATAAAAAAAAAAGAAAAAGTCATAGCTCATAGGATAACAGAGCTCGAAAGAAATATAACATAGCCTCTACAGCACAACTCTCTTCACAGCCGCTCATGAGTAAGGATCACGAATCAACCCCGAAACTAGTCGAGTCCTCGCGATGTAATTACGCGTAAGTTAAACCGGTAGTTATTATATTAAAACTTTATTAAGAACAAGGGATTGGATGGGAGGGATCCCACCGCTACCTCAGTGGTAAAACTTGCAGAGTTATATTAGTACCTGGTAAGCATGGTGAGCGTGTCCATCTTGAGGGCGCTGTCGGGCGAGTCGAAGGCGACGGTGGCCAGCACCTGCGTCTGCCCGCGCTGGAACAGCGCGCTGCCGTGCAGCGGCTCGTACAGGGACACCTGCATCATTGACAACGAATTTTTTTTTATATTGTTCACTATAATATCTTGGGGGAAAGGGATTGTTAGTAATGGATTCAAATAGTCCCATTACTAGCAATATACCCTATCAGGTCGACCTCCAAGTGTTTCCTCCTGGAAACCGCCGTGATTGATTCATTAGTGAATTTATCACGATGGGCTAACTGACCTGCTTCATATTCACTTATCATCCCTCACTGGTGCCCCGCTAGTGTATACCGATGGCGCAGGCGGGGTTACAATACCATTATTACCCATTAAAAAAAATACTATAATATTTCCGTGGCGTAGTTGTGAGCACGTTGTATTATGTGAGGGCCCGTATTCGATACCCGGCCGGGTCAATTTAGGAAATGAATTTTCTGTATTGGTTCTGGCCTGGGTATTCTTGGTTGCGCCGGCAAATGCTATGGTTTTTTGGCTTTTCATAATACAGAGAATCCCAGCTTGAGGGCTACGCGAGGTGTGATCGTTTAGTACATATAGGGCATGTGCCTCATTTGACGTTAATTACTGCCATCCATAAGTACCTATAACCGTGGACGACTGACTGTTTATTTACTCGTTAAACAAATTTAAACTTTACCTGACAACTGATTTTTCTCAATTCATCTAAATGCCTTCCATCGCATCGCGTGTCCGTTTCAAATATCATATCCCTGAAGATCTGCTTGAGGTTGGTATTGAAGCAGTCCTGTAGCTGGCCCACGTCAGCTTCGGTGTCTCTCAGCTGGTTGAGGACCGTCTGCCGAAGTTCGGAGATGGCAATGTCTCGGGATAGCTTGTCGTGGGAGTGATCACTGGATCGAACAGAAAAAAAAAAGTATATTTTGAGATGTCCATAATATTCCTCAAATCTATAAGTGCCAGTTATCACTCAGTTAGGTCAGTTTTTTTTTAATGGGTGGGTATGGTAACCCCGTCTGCGCTATCGGTATACACTGGCGGGGCACCAGTGTTAGATGACTAATGAGGATGAAATCAGGTCAGTTAGCCCATCCTGACGAATTCAACTAGAATTAGCCACGATAGTTTCCAGGGGGAACCACATGGAGGTCGACCCGACAGGGTATATTGCTAGTAACGGGGCAATTTGACCACATTACTAACAATTCCTTTCTCCCCAGTTAGGTCAGTTAGGACAGCTCGTTTGTCCTTCTAAGACGCAAGTAATATAAAATCTGTAATATTCAGGGAAAGGGATTGTTAGTAATGGAGACGGAGAATCCCATTGCTAGCAATATACTCAACCAGGTCGACCTCCTCTCGGTTCTCCCTGGAAACTATCATGGTTAATTCCTGATGAATTCATCATGATGGGCTAACTGGCCTGTTTTCATTCTCATCTATCACCCTTCACTGGTGCTCCGCCAGCGTATCCCGTTAGCGCAGGCGGGGTTACCATACCATTTTCACAGATCAAAAAACAATCTGTAATATTCCTTCTACTAGTGTTTACCCACCTAAGAATTTCTCTAATTTTCATTGTAGATAATGTCTTGATGTTATCAACGATGCTTTGTTCTAAAGGCAATGGTATTTCGTACTCCCGCTTCATTTTCCCATGGTCCTTTTGCAATTTTTCTATCCCTCTAACTATGTGTTGGGCTTCTTTAGTACCTGTAAGCGAAACATGACGGTAATGATGATATTAGCAATTAACTATTCTCCGCTGAACATACGCCTACCCCTTGGGGGGGTTTTGCTAATAATTACCACGTTTAGCAAAGCTGGTAGGAAACCGCAATTAGGCTTTAATAAGAGGGATGCTACTGCCCATCTCTTGACCATTAAGTTCCCTCAGTCGCTTTTTTCGTTACCCACGGGAAAGGAAGGGGTGGTTCATCCTATGCCGGGACCACACGGCAAAAGTAAAATATACTTATTGCTAAAACTACATCAGCATACAACTACATTCATACTAAAACATCTCCAAGGCCTAACTGCGGTGGCCAATCTGCCAAGCGTGGCAACTACTAGCAAAGCCCCTCCAAGGGGGAGGCTTATGTTTAGCGGTGAACAGTTAAAGGCTAACATGATGATGATAATGTATGATTCCATACAAAATTCTATATTCAGGTCGATTTTTTTTTATCTTAAATTATCCAGTAATAAAAAGTCGACTTACATTCATACCTAATTTGATTGCTTTCAGCAGATCCTGCTGCAAGATATCCGCAGCGCTGCCTTCTAACATCACGACCAGGTTGCTTTTGGTTGCTGCCACCACCAAATTCAAACTTGACTTTTCTAAATCTTTACGTGTAGGGTTGATTATTATTTCATTGTCAATGTTGCCTAATCTAAAATAAAATGTGAATTTTGTTTAAAGATTAGCAGAAAGAGACATATATGTTATTTGCATGGATACCTCTGTCTCACTGGTATTTCTACTGTGAAGCAGTTGCTTGCATGGCTGTGTTTCGATCTGAACGGCAGTGAAATTACAGGATATAGAAGTATAATATCTTAGTTTTTATGAATGGCAACACATGAGTGGTATCATGAGCATAATAATTGCATTCCACTGGGTGGTAGTTTAAAAAAAAAGTACTATAAAAAAAATGCTTATTATTAAGTTTACTTGAATAAAAAATAAAAAATATTCTAAGTTGTATAAAAAAAATTTAAGAGACGAATTAACGTGATTATTTAGGTAAACTATTATCATTTATCAGGGTTATCTCAATGTTCGACCCTCGTGATCCTGGGCCATCAGATTGTTTGGTATTCTAAGTATTAAGCTGAAAAAGCTTATTGAATATATATATATATATATATATATATATATATATATATGAATGTACGTATGTATGTACTGTGGTAGTATAACTAACCTGACTGCTCCAATGGGACCATTCCATGGCACATCGGAGAGAGCCAACGCAGCGCTGGCGGCATTAACTGCAATAGTCTCGGGAGGGTTGGTCGCGTCCACCGCTAGCATGTTACATACTACCTGGGTGTCATAGTTGTAGTTTTGGGGAAACAGGGGGCGCAGCGAGCGGTCTATGAGCCGCGACGTTAGAATCTCGCGTTCTGTTGGACCTGTGAAGGAAAATCTTTATTTGTACCCGTTCGTAACCAAAAGCATTAAGCTTTTTGATGGAATTGGAATCAAGCATCTGTTTTGCCAATGCAATGTTAATGATGAACTTAGCCAGGGGTCTGATCGATTGCCTATCCTTGTAGAGTCCAAAATTTTCTAAACCTAAAAGTTCCTAACTAACTCGTGTCACTCTGGATTTTTTAATATTTTTTTTTATAATAATACAACTTAGAATGGCAAACAAGCTGACGGCCCACCTGATGGAAAGTGGTAACCGTCGCCTATAGACATGAGCAGTACCATGGACATAACAGAGTATACTGTTTTGTCCATGATACTCCTCATGCATTGCTATTCCTGAAGACTCAGGTGTTATTCCTCTGTACCCTGTATATTCACTGGTATTCCTATCTTTCAAACCGAAATAGCCATGCAAGTACAACAGCTTCACAGTAAAAACATGAATGGGACAGAGATGCCCAAGCATACAACTTTTGTACCAAGTCTCCCTCTGGTATATATAGCAATATTTTAGTACTTTAGTTATAATATTTATATTTTAGTCCAATAAAGAATATATTAAATATAAAAAATATCCAAAAAATAATATTGGATAACAGACTTTTAACATATTTAATTTGTGCTCATAATGTAATTGAAGTGTAACTAATAAATAAATAAAGCAAAACAATCCTATGATTAATGGTAAATAACAAAATTTATTAAAAAAAAAGACCTTATTTTTTTATTAAATTTTAATGTAATGTGGAAACATTTTTGTTTATTACCTAATTCTCTCCTCAAAAAGTTAGTAGGTATTCTTCCTGCTGCCGCCGCTTTTTGCCTGTAATCGACCACAAGCGGCAGGAAATTGCTTGAACTCTGTTTAGCTTTGGAGACCACTGTTGATAGTACACTGGTTTGACCAAGAGTAGCCACACAGGCACCATCAGCAAAACGAGCATATTGGCCAGTTGATAGTTTCAAACTTGTTCTGGAATGTAATTTAAAAATAAAAATTTACATAAACAATAATACAAAAAGAAAATTAAATAAAATTTGAAGTATTATTCAATATAGCCTTAGTTGCCAGATTCAAATAAATAAAATCTGATATTGATTTTGTCAATTGTATTAGCTTGGTTCCAATTATAATTATAAAAAAAAAGTTATCAAAACAAATAGCTACTGCCAATTACTGTTTTGGTTAGTTTTTTTTTTAACTTAAGTACAATATAATTATAATTTGTAATTTTTATTGTAATTTATTGTTTACCAGACAAAGGCTAAAAGGCTTTTTTGTACAACTTACAATGGCAAATAAGCTGATGGCCCACCTGATGGAAAGTGATAATAACAAGAGTATATTGTGTTGCTTATGATACTCTCATGCATGGTAATTCCTGAGAAGTAAGGTGTTATGCCTCTCTACCCTGTAATTTCATTGTCATATTCCACCTTTTAAACCGAAATACAGCAGTTTTAACTACTTCAAAGCAGAAACATGAATGGGACAGTGGCACCCAAACTGACGGCTTTTGTATAGTCTCCGTCTGGTAACTATTTCAGCACTAAAGATCCTTGAAATGAAATTGTGTAAATTTATAGTAAGTCCCGGTTTCATAACCTTAAAATTGTAGGTCAACTTAACCTCAAAACTTACCCGTTTGTAAACGTAATATTTGTTTCCCCAACATTAGACTGCGACGAGAAAAATCGGGCACAATGTCGTCCTTTAATTCTAAATTTACTGAACATGACACGTTTTTTTATTAACATTTTCATGTAAATCAAAGGTGATCACTAAATGGAAACAAAATTCGAGCTTTAGTGATCTCAAAAAATCAATTAAGTTAATTATTACAAGAAATTAAGAATATATAAATACTAGAAATTGATAGTTATATAAACTATTAAAAATTATTTTTATTTATTTCTAATAGGAAAATTTTTTGAATAATAATTGACAAATGAACTGACATAATATTAGTTGTTGATTGATCAAGATTGGCTGTCTGCATCAGTCTGCACATGTTTACAAGCTAATGCGAGACTGACATAGTTGTCTATCAAACTGTCAGTTCTTTCGCAAAATGTCAAAAGTTTTAAAAAATAAAATTCTAAATCCTTAATTTCAAAAGAGTCCCTTAATTAATTATTTTTTATTTATTTAGGATTGTTCACTAATTATATGGCAATTAAATATAAAACAAAATAAATATGTCGAAGAAAGTTCAGGGTAATGACTCATTTCAGAGAATAAATTATCTTTATCAAGTAAGTTTATAAATTTTAAAATATTTTTATTTCATTAATTTTAAGGTTGAAATTGTATATAAAAACACTTCTACATTTCGTAAATTAATTTGTCACCAGTATTTTTAATTATTACTTATATATTTTTTTTTGTTATAGATAAGTAAACAAATGTGTACGAAAAATCCAGGATTGTCGTCTTACTACGGTAATCTAATAGTAAATATTGCTAAGAAAAATGTTTTGAAAATGTAAGTTTTAACTTACTATATATTTTTTTTTTTATATTTTTTGTTCCTTTTTTATAATGTATGCATAGAGGTGGACTAAGTCCATCAGAGGCCTGGGATGGCAAAGTTGAATAAGTCTGGAGTGATTCATGTAATTTGATGTAATTTTAAAACCTTTTTATTCAGTTTATATTTGTATGTATTCATGTTTATTTAGTTAAAATCTTGCTCTGTAAAATTTAAATACAATTTAAATAAATATACATAGAATATGGATATAAATGGAGGTGTATGTTGGCTTCCCAGAACCAGAGTTGCAGGGCAAACCGCCCCGCCTGCCTGCTACCTTTGTTAGTCCACTACTTGTGTGCACTAAATAATAATTATATAAATTGATGTTTATAGTACATAATAGTCTACAAGGTTTATAAAAGATTGGATTTGAAACAGTATCAGATTAGAAAATATGTCAATAGTCGGATATTATATGTAGTTGGTAGTATGATAGTAGGTATTTAATATATATACTTTCTAGTATACTATATATTCAGTTTATATTATAAACTCTCATTATATTAATTGAAATGAAAATATTTCATGGTTTCTTCTCAGTATTTAAGAATGGCAATTTATAATGGGTCCCCACCCATTATATGAAAGCGATTGTTAGTTATGGGGTCTAATAGTCCTATTGCTAGCAATATATCCTATCAGGTTTACCTCCACGTGATTACCCCTGGAAACCATTGTGGTTAATTCATGTTGAATTAATTATGAAGGGCCAATTGACTTGCATTTATTCTCACTTAATATCTCTCACTGGTGCCCTACCAGCTTATTAATTAAATATTCATTATTGAACATTATACATTTTTTTTTATATTATTTCAGACATCCAGACATAAAACGACAGATATGTAAAACATGCCGCTGTATGCTCATAGCTAATGTTACAGCGAAAACAAAAATAAGAAGTAAGAAAAAATCAAAGATCATAGAGTGGACATGCAACACTTGTGGGGCTAAACGCAGTATTCCAGTAGAAAAGAATAAAGATTATAGTCTATGGGTGGATAGACCAGAGGCAGTTGTTGAAGTGATTAATTAAATAAAAGAGAAAAATATAAGATTGATGTTTAATTTTTTTATTTATTTTTTTATTATAATAATTTCGGTACTTAAATCACATATTATCATAATTATTAAATAATTACAATTAATCCATTGTCCACTGTTGAACATAGATCTCCCATATTATACCACAAAGTATGATACTGCACCATTTACATCCAGCGACTCCCTGCAGTACTCTCGACATCGTCACTTATCGCAGGGGGTCGTCCTGCACTGCGCTTTCCTGCACGGGGTCGCCACTCGAGGAGTCGAAAAGCTTTCATATACTATATACACATATTCTTCAATACATGGACTAAGGAGGGAAAGAAAACCATATTTAGCAATATACACTAATTAGTAGATTTTATCCTTTTATTTCAAACCGATTAGATAGCGCACGCTATATTACAGAATTTTTGCCGACTTGAATTACACTTATTGTGTTTAATTATTGAAAATTAATATTCACCAGAATAAAAAGTATCACTCAGGGTTAATATACCTTTATAACAGTGTAAGAATCTTCGAAATCGGATCAGTAATAGATACCGGAGACTACCCGGATATCCAAACTCACAAACTTTACCTCTTTATAATATTAAATATAGGTTTTCGTTACTAGATCTACGTAAATATAAATGTATTTTAGGATATTGATTGTCTATTTTATAAACTTAAGTAAGTTGGAGGGTAAAAGAAAATAAAATGCGGTAAAACAGTTGGGAAATATTTTTATTTGGTATACACAAGGAAAGGTGAAAAAATGATCTCTTATTTCCGCACTGAGCCTCTCATTTAGCACGTTGTACGTGTAAGTCGTGGCTAATATAGCCAGCCAAGCCCGCCACGAAAAAATGGTGTCCGTCCTATTTTTATCCCATAAGATACCAAAGCTGCAGTATCGAAAATAAATATTGGCCTGATGCTGTCCAGTCGCCGATAAGAGTGAAATTGCAATAAGAAATAAAGGGTCTTTATAAGATCATGGATAATTAAGAAAGAAATCATATTGTTTTTTTATATTTAATTGCTGCTTGTACTATTATTAATACTATTTAATAGAATTCTTTTTAAAAGAATACAATGTGTATATTTTTATTCTAGTAACACTACTTGTTACTAGAAATGTTGGTATGTTAAACAAAAAAAAAAAAAAAACGCCTTCAGTATTGGCAATACCATTTATTTTGATAAAATAGAAACTATTGAACCGATTACGATGAAATTTTTGTAGGACCAATCTGGAATCCTGGATGATATCTTTTGAAATAAAAATATAATTTCCAAATCGGTTTGTAAATGACGGAGTTCTGTGGTAATAAACACATTTTATTGTTTTTTGGGAGAATTATTTACAGAATGACATGTATTGTTATTGATTGATTTTTTAATATACTATTATAATTTTTATATTACTAATTGAATAAATAGTTGATGTAATGTTAAGTCACTTATATGTATGTGTTAAATGTAATGTATCTTGTACTTAATAATAATATTGCATGCTTTAGAATATAAGGCGAACAATAGATCAATATCTATAAAAACAATGTTCTGGCAAATAAACAAATTTAATCTAAAAAAATAAGTACAACCGAATTGAGAATGTTCTACATTTTTTAAGTCGGATAAAAATATTCTAACCAAATAAAATGTCGATATTGTTGTCATAATAGAAATAAACATTGTAGGTATATTGCTTTTCGTTATTTATTTACATTTTATGTTCACTGCTATAAAGATTTTATTTCGCGGTTGTTTTCCTTCTAGAAATGTGGTTTTACGATGAAGCTGATTTTTCATAATGTACTCTTACTTATTTTAATATCGGCGTCACACACAACCTTAAATTCGAATTTGAAAGAGAACGTAATATCTTTCCTGCAAGGATCACAGGACAATAAGCATACTATATACGATGTCTCTAATAAAGAACATGACAATAAAATTGACAAAAGAATTCCGAAACAAACAGCTAATGTAATTAGAGTTAACGAGTTCAAAAATCTAAATGATTTAGGGATATCAAAAACAAAAGATAAGGCCAGTAGAAAAAGGTACCATATTGATTCGTTGTTGAATTATTTGAAGCGAAGAGCTGGGAGTTCCCGTGTGCTGTCCACTTCGAATTCCGAAAGTTCTAGTAGGGAGTTGAAAGATTGGAAGGAGCATTGGATACAGAAGAAATTCGAAGCAGCTAACGCTACACCGATTAGAGGAGACGATGTTAACATGGTTGCTGCTAGTAAGTTTGTGCTTTTTAACGTTTTTATATATTTTAATTAATCACGAACCTTTGACGTTAAAAAGTAGATTGACGAACTAGGATTGCTTGCTAGTCATAATAAACTCACCACACAGTACGATGCTTTTCTTAGACAATAATAAATATTAAGATTTAAAGTTCTTTAATACATTCTTATCGAATGAAGTACCTATCTGAGGTAAGTGAATTAGAAATTGTCATTTTTAAATATTTTAGGATCTTGGGGCGTTCCTTGTGGAGATCCAAACCAACATGATATACCTTGGGGAACGTGTATGTTGCCCATGGAGTGTGAAGCTGAATATCGTATCTATAGAGGCGACTATTTATGTGGTTGGACCCAGTTCGTGTGCTGTTCTTTGCAGCTTACAACTTATGACATGTACCAGCGATTCGATATTTCTTTCGCTGATTCAAGTTTAGCTACAGATTCAGAAGAGAAGAGGAATAAAGGTAAGAGCTTAAAAGAAAGAAAGGGCAGAAAGAGATTGATGAAGAAAAAGAAGCGTAAGAGGGAGAGATTGAAACGTAAACGAAAGATAAAGAGAAATATCAAGAAAATTATAAAAGAAATTAGAAAGATCCTAAATAAGTCCTATAGTAACGGTACAACCGCAAGAAAGAAGAAGACTAAGCAGTTGAAGGCGTTCATTCAGCATTTGAAGAAACAATTCAAGAATGACAGGAAGCATGTAAAGAATATTCACGAATTGGAGTTGATGAAGATTGATTCAGCATTACAAACAAAGTTGAATCAAATAAGAAACATGAACCAGGACTTTATAAAGAATTCCACGTTTAGAGACATCGTAGTGAATGGAACTATTACCAAGGAAGGTGCAAGGATGTTGGTGGCAGCTTATCCAGAATTGGCGAGCTATTTGAAAACGAGGCGCAGTGGAAATCGTCCAAAAGATTATATGGATTATGATATAAAATACGGATTGGTTTATTACTAAATTTTAGTTACTTTGTATTTTGTTTTATTTATTCTTCTATTGGAAGGTGTATGTAAGAATTGAGGTATTGTCTCTGTCTACACCAAAAGTGGTCTGGCACAGAGACAAAGATAGAGACAGATATATTTTTGTTTATATTAGGTATAGTGAAGACTAGAAACGTTTATTCTATGATTAGTCCACTACTTTTTTTATAATACAAAGGACAAACGAGCATGGGGCTCACCTGATGGTAAGTGACTACCGACATCGCTAGCGAGTCCGTGAGATAGAATAAGACAGTAACGTCGGATGTTTCATTCCAACTCATGGACTCGCTAGCGACGTTTATTCCATCGATGAATTCTCTTGCCACTTGTTTAGAAGGCCTGAACAGATTTGGTGATTCGTTTTTATTGAAAACGTTTCCGTGTCAGTTCCATACTGTACATACAGTAAAGATTAATGTCGGTTTTTTGTGGAACCAAATCTTAAATTATGTGTTTAAATGATGGTAACCAAGAAAGAAGATTTACCACCCTTTATTGGCCATTATTGCCTCTATAAATGCTGTAAATTGCTCTTTACAACGTTTGGTTACATCCCTTTCCTCTAATGACGATGTCTTTGGGAACATTTTTGTTATTGGTTACAAGTATTTTAGGTATGTCCCTTATAGTTGATAAAGACGATTTTATTTCTTTACATATTTCACGTTGATAATAGGATGTTTTACTCGAAAGGCGTTATTTTCTATTAGCTATTTATCGCGTTCTTTATTAGGTGCCTCTGGACTCTATAATTTGCTTTTGAACCGACTTCAAAAAGAAGAAGGTTATCAATTGGTTCAATTCTTTTTATGTTTGTTACCACATAAATTTGTCAGTTGTAAACTGATTTGGGAAATTCTGTTTTCATCTGAGAGCAGAGTAGAAATCTTAGATATAGATGGTGCCATAGTAATTTTATTAAAATCGACTCAGTAGTTTTTAGATCAAAATAATTGGTTTTCTGTTTTAATTCTGAGGACTTGTTCGGATTGATACCTGCTGCTGATTTTCACCACCGTACAACCCGCCACAAACTAAAGTTTCATCCCAATCATCTGGATGAGTGGCGGTCTGCCACCGTGCGTTTTTCAAGGCACTTTCTTCCACGCACAACCATTCTTTGGAATCAATTTCCAGCAGCAGTATTTTCGAACCGAAACGACAACATAACCTTCAAGAAAAGAGCATATTCCTTTTTAAAAGGCCGGCAGCACACCTGCAATGCTGCTGGTGTTGTGGGTGATCATGAGCGGCGGTAGTCACTTACCATCAGGTGAGCCGCTTGCTCGTTTGCCCCCTGCGTTGTAAAGAAAAAAATCACAATTGAAATTTCTTTTTGAACACAATCGTCAATTATTAGAAAAGATCGATCGAATAGATAAAAAATGTTCACAAACAGTAGGTATCACCAGAGGGAGACTTTGTACAAAAGTCGTTTGCTTGGGCACCTCTGTCACGTTCGTGTTTCAACCGTGAAGCAGTTGTGTTTGCATGACTGTTTCGGTTTGAAGGGTGGGATATGGCAGTGAATTTACAGAGTACAGAGGAATAACACCTTAGTCCTCAAGAATGGCAATGAATGGGGGGTATTATGGGCGAAAGAGTATACTTTGTTATGTCCATGATACTGCTCATGTCTAAAGGCGACAGTTACCACTTTCCATCAGGTGGGCCGTCAGTTTGTTTGCAATTCTAAGTCGTATAAAAAAGGTATATTGAAAAAAAAATCCTTAATCCATGACAGTAACAGTAAGTATAACAAAAGAACTCAGATTAAGTTTTATGATTGAGTAAGGAAACGGTCCTTTGGTCCCCATGTATTATAAACTTTGATGGGCGTGCCTATCTCTTGGGACACAGAATGTTTGCAGTCATTGTTTCTGATAACGTTATGGAATAAAGTTTACGACTAGTTCACAAAGTTATGTATTTCGTTATAATTTTAATGTGTAGAAACATACCTATTCGTAAGTATGTACATATTTATGTCATCATATCATATTAGCCTTTCAATGTTCACTGCTGAACATAAGTATGCCCCTTGGGGGTTTTGCCAGTAGTTGTCACGCTTGGCAGGCGGATTGGTAAACACAGTCAGGCTTTAGAGTTGTTTTAAGAGCGACGCTGCTGTCAATCCCTCGTCCGCTTTTAGTCGGTTCTTACGACACCCACGGGATAGGAAAGGGTGGTTTATTCTATGCCGGGACCACATGACCAAATATTAATGGTATGTACATACCATATACTTATTTATGTAGTATGTACGAATAAAGATTTTTATGTAACTTGGGATAGTAAACAAGCTGATGGACCACCTAGTTTAAAGTAAACCATTACCTTTAGAAATGACCTGAATTATGATATACTAATTGTATATCGCGGCTTTGCATACGTGAATTAGTACATAAAGTATCCTATGTGCTAAGTTTTTTTTTTATACAACTTTTTTTTGGATGTTAAATCTGTTTTGTTAAGGCATTCCGTCCTCGCTATAGAATATGGGTGACGGGATGCCTTTTCTGATGTGTGCACTGTGGTAATTGGGGCGTAATACTATTATGGCAATATACTTTAAGATTGGGGGGAAAGGGATTGTTGGTAATGGAGACTGAGAATCCCATTTCTAGCAATAAACCCAACCAGGTCGGCCTCCTCGCGGTTCTCCCTGGAAACTATCATGGTTAATTCCTGATGAATTCATCATGATGGGCTAACTGGCTTGTTTTCATTCTCATCTATCACCCTTCACTGGTGCTCCGCCAGCGTATCCCGTTAGCGCAGGCGGGGTTACCATACCATTTTCACCCATCAAAAAAAAAAAAACTTTATGAATGGGCGACCGAGAACTACAAGTAAGATGGGTATGTGGTCGGCTTCCGAGCGAACAGTCCCTGTTCCTTCATCCTATAATCTCGGATTCTTCAAACGTAGCGTGTGAGCCGGCATAGTGCGGTCAACCGTTGAAAATAAAACATTCTCTTTTCGGTTGTTGTTCGCTCAGAATGGTGTGGTCACATGTTTCTGAAATGTTTTCTCCCACGAATGCTCAGGTTATAGAATGAGCTCCCTGTAGAGGTTTTTCCAAGAGACTACAACATGGGGTTCTTCAAAAAAGGGATAATGAGCTTTTTTTAGGGTCGACAACGTACGTGTAATGCTTCTGGTATTGCAGGCGTTTATAGGCTACGTTAAGCACTTACTATCGGTCGGGTCGTACGCTTATTTGCCACCTCAGTGAAATATAAAAAAAAGAAGTATCTATATTTACTAAATATTATACTTAATTAAAAAAAAAATGATTAAAATTTGTTATTGAAAATTTGATAATAACATCATCAATGATAATCTATCTTTCTCATGGTTGTCGTAAGAGGCGACTAAGGGAACTTAATTGTCGATGAATGGACAGTAGCGTCCCTCTTAAAACGTCACCAAAGCCTAACTGCGGTTGCCAATCCGCCTGCCAAGCGTGATAACTAGTAACAAAATTCGCCTTATGGGGAAGGCTTATGTTCAGCAGTGGACAGTTAACGGCTGAAATAACGTAATGTAAATTGGACTCTGTTTTCCGAACTTATCCTCTCATTTGGGCCGTTGTGCGTATGCCAGCCCAGCTCCGCCCAGAAGCACAGAAGCTTCCTTGGATCTTCACAGGCGTCACGGAGCGACCTCACCTTTTCGTTTATTTCTAAACGTTGAGAGGCCACAGCTTTACAATCCAGGATTACGTGAGCAGCCGTTTCTTCAGCGTCAAAATAACCTCGACATAGAGGGCTGTCTGTGGCTCCTATTGTGTATAAATGTTTGTTTAATGGACAATGGGCCGTTATTGTCCCTAACGGCTGATATAATCATTTACGATAAATACCAGTTTACAGGTCGTTATATGTAAGAACAAAAAGTCATTTAATACGAGAGTTCATTTGGACGTGGAAATACTTGAAAAAGCCACAATAACAAAACAATTGTATTTAATAGGTGCCTATGAACATTTGAATAGTGGTGTGTCATTCGATTTTGCCTCTTAAATATATCAACGTAAGGTTCGATAAAATGTAAGGATATAAGAGCTATGAAACTAACAGGCGACTTATTTGGAAAGTTGTTCGATGCTAAGGGTTGCCACATAAATATTTTTTTTTTAATATTTTTATTTTTAATAAATATAGGTAATTATTTATTAAATAGGTACTAATTTTAATTTCAGTTACATACAAAACTATAAAATTCGAGTCGAGTTAAAATTGGGGTCGAGTTTCTCTCTTTAAGAAGAGAATATGGTATACAGCCAGGCTGGCCGGGTAGTTTTTCTTAATGGATGATAATGAAATGGTAACCCCATCTACATTATAGACGTGACACCAATGAAGGAAGGCAGATGAGATGGTGCAGGATGGTTTATAGAGAGAATCGCGTGGAAGTCGGCCTGAGAGAGTATTTTGCTAGCAATATAACTGTTAGTCCTTTTTACTTGTAATTCTTTCTCCCCTGGTCAGATGGTTTGCTATAGGACTAGGATTTACTTCGAATTTTTCTTCACTTATACTGGTGTACTGTGTTTTATCCCTTTAACGTCCGAGGAATAATAAGGAGTGGTGACGCATTACAGATATTTCAATTTCTTATATATTTAATAAATCTTTACGATTGCTTTTAAAATCTTGGCCATTATTTGAATCAAAATTTAATTACCTTTTCATTAATTAGAAGACTAGTTCTTAATAATTATGTGTGTGTGTAATTTAAAACGAAATCAAATAGAAAAATCAGAATTTTTAACTATGTCTTGCCACAGTCGAACTCATTTATTCATAAAAACGTCAAACCTTATATAAACCTATTTTAACTATTGAACTGTTTTGTCTCTTTCTTTTAAGTTAAATTCCCAATTTGAAAGAAAGTGACAAAACAGTGTAATAGTTAAAATAAATTTGTATAAGATTTTAATTTTTATGAATAACGGGGTATGTGCGGATTGTTTTAAAATACGAGTATAAAGTAGAATGTGACAGCCCTGGTTCTACACCTAGCTATAAATCCAAACTCCCTTTGGCATCATTCCAGACGTGCTGTCACACTACCTTACAAATCTTGATATGTTACACTTGGCTAGAAGTTTATTTTCATTTTATTGTGAACAAAATTGTTGCCTTAGTTGGAAAGGAAGTGGACTCAAAGATGTTCGTATATATTGCTTAATCTTCAAACAACTTCGAAAAAGGAACGGGTCAACTTCCTAATAAGAGAGATTTTGTCAGTAGTTGCCAAGCTTGGTAGGCGGGTTGGCAACAGAATTTACAGGGTACAGAGGAATAACATTTGAGTCCTTAGGAATGGCAACGCATGGAGGGTATTATGTGCGAAACAGTATACTCTGTTATGTCCACGGTACTGCTCATGTCTATAGGCGACGGTTACCACTTTCCATCAGGTGGGCCGTCAGCTTGTTTGTCATTCTAAGTTGCATAAAAAAAAAAGTTAGGTTTTTGTTGATGCTTAAGAGGGACGCTGCTGTCCATCTCTGTGAATCATTCAGTACACACACATTTATGCCAGGTTGTCTGTAAGAGATTGCTTTTAACCATAAGGCCGCCTTTTGTATATGCACATTCTTTATAAATACTCCTTGTATACATCTCTACTGTGCGCAATAAAGAGTTTATTATTATTATTATTATCCTTGGCCGCTTCTTATGATACCTACGGGTAAGAAATGGATGGACCATTCGATGGCAAAATCACACGGCATTTTTCTATATTGAGATGCAGTAATAGAGGTTCTTTGGGTACCTCTGTTCTATTCGTGTTACTATCATGAAGCAATAGTGTTTGCATGGCTGTGTTTCTATTTGAAGGGTGGGATATGGCGTGAATTTACAGGATACAGAGGAATAACATCTGAGTCCTCAGGAATTGCAACGCATGGGGGGTATCATGAGCGAAACAGTATACTCTGTTATGTCCATGGTATTACTTATGTCTATAGGCGACGGTTATCACTTTCCATCAGGTTGGCCGTCAGCTTGTTTGCCATTCTAAGTTGTATAAAAAAAAATATTTTTCCTATTTTATCTATAGCTAGGTATATCTGATTTTATCTCTTTATCTATATCCAATAAATACTCTTAATCTAAGTACAAGAAATTATCTATGACATATATCATACTTCTCTATGACCATCAAAGAATATTTACTTGTTCAGTGATAATAAGATTATCTTTTCAGTATGTCCGAATAAAGATAGAGATCAATATAAAATAAAATAAATAAAAAAAAATGTGCAAATGTGTTTTCAAAAAGTAAGTACCTACATATTATTTCATGTATAACAGAAACTGTTCTTATACATGTGTTCTGTGGTAATAGTGTATATATTAATATTATAAACAGTAATGATTGGGTTGTTGGTTTGTTTGTTTGTTTGTAATCGAAAAACCAAAAAGATACTCAACTGATTGTAATTTTTAATTAATTAATAATTCCTACAGGAATAAATTGCTGAAGCACTTTGTACAACAATCTTATGAAAATTAATTTTAATTATCATAATATATATTTTTTTAATATTTTTTTAATTCAATTCACTCATAATCTTATTTTCAGATATTGCTCACAACTTAGGTTACATGTTTATTTTTATTATTTACTTAATTTTCTTACACTGTATAATTATGTTAAAGTGAATGCTGTGAATACCTATAATAGGCGTGTGCATTAATATTGTATTATATTTAATGTTTGTTATACCTATATGTTATAATGCTGTTGGTGTTCCTTAAATAATTTTTTTTTTTTCAATTATAGAAAGCTACTTTATCAGTAGTATTGGTTGTATATTATTTTGGAAAATTCTATCTACCCGCATGAAGCCGAGTCGCGTTGTTAGTAGATATATATAAAAGCAAGGAAATGTTTAAATAATTCTATCCCGTTAGATATTTTTGAGTAAATAGTAAAATAAGAAAAAAGGGGAAATTGAAATTTTAAACTTGCTTCTTGTTGATTTAACGGTGATAATGTAATTGTAACTCCGCCTGCGTTAACGGTATATGCTGGCGGGATGTCAGTAAGGGATGATAGGTGAGAATGAAGTAGGTTAGTTACCCCATCGTGACGAACTCCACTAGAATTAATCACGATAGTTTCCAGGGGGAACCGCGTGGTGTTCGACCTGATAGGGTGTATTGCTAGTTATGGGAAAATTAGACCCCATTATTAACAATCCCTTTCTCTCCTGCTTTTTGTTGTTAAGATCTTGGATTGTTCCTACTGACGTGGACGCCCGATATAGAATGGGTCAATCCTTTTTTCCGAGAGCGCCATATAAAGCGACTAAGGGAACTTAATGGTCAATGGATGTACAGCAGTGTTCCTCCTAAAACATCATTAAAACCTAACTGCGGTTGCCAGCCCACCTTTCAAGCGTGGCGACTACTAGCTCCCCTACGCCTGCTGGGGGGAAAGGGATTGTTAGTAGTGGAGACTGAGAATCCTATTGCTAGCAATATACCCAACCAGGTCGACCTCCTTGCGGTTCACCCTGGAATCTATCATGGTTAATTCCTGATGAATTCATCATGATGGGCTAACTGGCTTATTTTCATTCTCATCGATCACCCTTCACTGGTGCTCCGCCAGCGTATCCCGTTAGCGCAGGCGGGGTTACCATACCATTTTCACCCATCAAAAAAACTCTACGCCTGCTTTGAATTGACAAAAATAGCAACTGATGGTGTATCTTTCGTCCTCTTTTTACTAATTATATTTGCATAAGAAGAAAGGAGGCAACCATATGATTTACAGTTTTTATTTTATCGTTCCTTCCATGTAATTCCTTGTTCTGAGGTTGGATATCAGTAGACTATATTAGACTCGGATCGAGTGTTCGTTTGTTTAAAAGGTTTACTTAATTCCATTGATACGAACTGTACCTACTCAGATCTAGAAAAAGTCCTCAACCCTACTAAGGAACTAAGGCTATTGACATTCCCACTCTGATAACCCTAGGGTGAAGATAGTAGGATTCCACGCGACATTAGACTTCTAATTACATTAATCGCTTATAATTAATGGAGTTTACAAACTAACAATTCATTGAACGGTTTCCAGATAACTGTCTAATAACATAAATACAGTTCAAAGGATTTATTATTAAGCGTATCACAATGTATCGAATAGTAATTGTATGCATTATAACTATTGTATTTATCGATTGTGCGGACGGTTTAATTAATGGTAAATGGCTCGGAAATGATGCGGAGTACAAAGACGTAATAACGAGTTTTGGAACTGTCAGAGGACGGGTGGCAACTGATGGTGATTATTTCGCATTCCTTGGTATCCCGTATGCGGAACCGCCAGTTGGTAAGAGAAGATTCAAGGTTAGTTAATTATTATAATGAATTTGATTGCTGTTTGGTCCCGGTATAAGATAGACCACTCCTTTCTTTCCCGTCGGTGTCGTAAGAGGGAGACTTTGTACAAAAAACGATTGCTTGGGCACCTCTGTCCCATTCGTGTTTCAACCGTTGTGTTTGCATGGCTGTGTTTTGGTTTGAAGGGTGGGATATGGCGTGACTTTACAGGGTACAGAGGAATAACACCAGAGTCCTCACGAATGGCAACGCATGGGGGGTGTCATGGGCGAAACAGTATACTCTGTTATGTCCATGGTACTGCTCATGTTTATAGGCGACGGTTACCACTTTCCATCAGGTGGGCCGTCAGCTTGTTTGTCATTTAAGTTGTATAAAAAAGGCGACTAAAGCAGAGCGAGGGATGACAGCAGCGTCCTTCAAAAAACATCTCCAAAGTCTAACTGCCGTTGCCAATCCGCCTTCCAAGTGTAGCAACTACCGGCAAAGTCCCCTAAGGGGGAGGGGGAGGTTATGTACAGCAGTGGACAGTTAAAGGCTGATATAATATGATTGTAAGGGTGGATTAATGGAAGGATGGATATTTGTTACTTTTTCACGAAAAACTACTAAACGAATGCAAATGAAATCAGGACACAGGAGGTAGGTATCCTTTTTGTATATGCATCTTGTATTGTTTGCTCCAATTTGAGGGAAGGGATAGTTTCTATCCAGCTCCCCTAAACAAGATCCAAACGAAACTATTAATAAAAACGTTATCGCTGAAGAGTCAATTAGATAGAATGAGACGGTGACACGTGCTGTCTTATTCTTTCTCATGTGTGCGCTAACAAAAGTGATTCTGTCGATAGAATTATTTGTATCTTGTCTATAGGGGCAGATAAGAAGAAGTGACAAATCCATTTATATGTTGGTAGATAATCGTAGGGACCAAAGGCAGTATCGGCTGCAGGGTTAGTTAGTACGTATAATATTATATAAATGTAGAATAAACGTCAAAAGTATCCTAAGAAACTGGATTTTTATTTTAAAATATGTCCATCAAGTCTTCAAAATCAATTCTTCCAAAAATATGCGAATATTTTCTCTAGCCTATTAACCTAACCTATTATTTTTCTATTTTTTTTAATTACCCTCACAATTTTTATCACGAGGTTGACTGGAAGAAATAAGCCCTGGTATCTTGGGAATTTCCTCATTCTTTTCTTAAGAACTCTGTATCTTACAATTCAAGATTTTACTGTACAATAAAGAATTACAAATAAAAACAAACAAATAGTTTAATAAGTTAAGTTGGAAGTGTTAATAGACAAATGACCATATATATTTAACTGAGATATGAGTAATTATAATCTTGTGTAAATTAAATATAATTATTTTCTTCATTCCTTCTTTCAGGCACCATTTCCACCATCACCATGGGACGGTGTTTACGAGGCCAATAGAACAGTCATGTGTCCACAGAATGGAGTAGGTCAAGAAGATTGTCTTATCCTTAATATTTTTACACCCACTAAAATCATTAATGAATTAGTACCAGTTCTTGTTTATATACACGGAGGATCTTTTCTGATAGGATCAGGGCCTACTAAAGGAATGGATTACTTAATTAAAGAGAATATAATCGTTGTAACAATTAATTATAGACTTGGAGCACTAGGGTTCCTCTGCCTTGGAATAGATGAAGCTCCAGGTAACGCTGGAATGAAGGACCAAGTGGCAGCTTTGGAGTGGATAAAGAGAAATATAGCTAATTTCGGTGGAGATCCTAACGAAGTAACTATATACGGTATGAGCGCTGGTGCAGCTTCTGTTGAGCTATTGGTGTTATCCAAAATGAGTAGAGGATTATTTAAAAGAGCTATAGTAGAATCGGCCTCAGCAAGACCTGTATGGGTTGTTGATGGAAATCCTATAAAAACTGCAATGGATGTTGCAAGTCTATTAGAATTCCCGAAGAAAACAAAAAATGTTTTTAAGTTGGTCGAACATTACCAACAGATACCGAGTAATAAACTAAGTGAAATTAATTATGCGTATTACAATAATCTAATAGACGGAACATTTGGTTTCGTTCCATGTATAGAAAGGAACTTTAATGAGAAACAACCATTTTTAGTTGACGCTCCACATGAAATTTTAGTTAAAGAGAAATTCAAAAAAGTTCCTATTATGTTCATGTTTGCTACAATGGAAGGCCTCTTTCTCAGAAGCCGTGAATACTATGAAAATAACTATAGAGAGAGAATGGATGGAAATTTTATTGATTTTATGCCAGCAGATTTGAATTTTGACACGATCGAGATAAAAAATGAAATATCAGAAAACGTTAAGTCTTTCTACTTTGGTAATAAGACAATATCAAATGAAACTATTGTGGAATATTTAAACTATTTCGGAGACTATCTAGTTCTAGATGGTATTTTGAATTCTGCTGAGATTCATGCAAGAAATAATAACCCTGTGTATTTAATGGAGTTCGCATATAAAGGAAATATGGGTAGTAACGAGGAATTTTATAAAAATATCAATGTTGCTGGTCATGGCGATATAGTAAAGCACGCAATTCTGAATCAACCTCTTCAAAATGAAGTTAATGAGAAAGATAAACTGACTGTGCAGAGAGTATCAAAATTAATCGCTAATTTTGTTAAATTAGGGTGAGTTTAATAGTTTTGTATGGTGACGAAGTAAGGTTCAATGCGTCTCAAATCCGGACTATTGTAACAGGCGTGTTTGTACGGAGGGTACAAGGTACAGATTACAGTGTACGGAACCACAATACCTTAGTCCTCAGGAATGGCGTTTTGGTGTATTATGATTTGTTTCTTTAATAGTTTTTTTTAAACAATTTAAAATGGCTAACAAGTTGATGGCTTACCTGATGGAAACTGTTAACCGTCTGTTTTAAATATGAATATCATCGCATGGACATCACAAAGCACTGTGATGCTCATGGTACAATTTGTTACTTTTCCTGAGGATTAATGTTATATATGTACCAAGGAACAGAGATATAACAAGCAAATCCACTGCCACATCCCACTACCAGCCCCATTGCTAGTGATATATCCTGTCAGGTCGACCTTCACGCGGTTTCACCCTGGAAACTTATGCTGAATTCTAGATATATGCATCACGATCGGTTAACTGACCAGCCTTTTAATTATCACCTATTTTCTGATACTTGTGCTTCGTCAGCGTATTCCATTAGCGCGGACGGGGTTCCTATTCCAGTATCATCCGTCAAAAAGGAAAAAAAATGCATTGCAATTCAACAGCAGATATGCGAATGGGATAGAGGTCTTAGGACTTTAAGTTTTCCTCTAGTGAAACTAAGAAAATTATTAAAATTTACATACTAACACATTTTCTTCTAGCAACCCAACACCAACCCGAACTTCTCTGCTGCCTATTATCTGGCCGCTAGTTCAACCAAACAATGTTAGTTGCCTATACTTAAATCATGATTTTGAAGTTATTGAAGAGCCATACTGGGATAGGAAGGTATTTTGGGACCAGCTATACACCAAGTTCAGGAGACCACTGCGGCCAGTGAATCCTGGTTTGCTATGAATGAGTTAAATTGTGCAAAAAGAGATTTATTTTCTTGATATATTATTTAATAAATGTATAGTCATCATAATGATTCAGCAGTTAGTAAAGTAAAAAAAAAAAAAAACTGATATATTGTTTAATTTGTTACTACATAGATTAAGGTACATGATTAATAAAGTTGCCATATTTTTTCTTAATATTTAATCAATTATTTTATATGTATTATATTATTGTTACTGTATTTTTTATGTATTATATTAACTCTGTTAATTCTAAACCGATTTAAAAAAAATATTTTTTTATCTAAAAGAATACACTTATATTGGTACTATAGAAGTTTTATCCAAATCGGTCCAGTAGCTAAGTTTTTAATTTTTTAAATTTTTTATACAATTTAGAATGGCAAACAAGCTGACGACCCACCTATTGGCAAGTGGTAACCGTCGCCTATAGACATGAGCAGTACCATGGACATAACAGAGTATACTGTTTCGCCCATGACACCCTCCCATGCGTTAAATCAAGATAATTGGTTTTGTCACAATTGAAGTCGGTTTTTTTTGTGGGCCACAACCTTTAATGTTTTCGATCGCTGGACTACGAGATGTTTCGTGTATATATTTGAATTTAAAACGTGAAATCGAGTATTTGATCAGCAAAAAACTGAATTTTGACTCAGCAAATAAAATTTGTGGCTTTAAGCGCCATAAAATTAAAATGGGACTAACATGTCACATAATATGTAACATAACTACAAAAAATATAGACGAATTAAACATCTCATCCATTTGGAAGTGGCATAGTAATATACGCGTCGTGGGACCCGGCATAAAATGGGCTACCCCTTCCTTTCCCGTGGGTATCGTAAGAGGCGCCTAAAGGTATAGAATGGTTGCGGAATAGGCAGCGATATCCCTTTTAAAACATTACCAAAGCCTAACTAGCGGCTGCCAATTCGCCCAACAAGCATGGAAGTTACTGACAAAACCCCACTTATGGGAGAGGGCCGTGTTCAGCAGTGGACAGAAAACGGTTGATATGATAATAATATATTGTTTATTTATATATTTTAAAAATAATATCCATTTTTTTATATTACAACGAAACCCTTAACATTAAATAATGGGCTTTAAAACTAGCGCTACAGTATTTACTATCGTTTTATGTAAGTTTTTCAATCGATTTTAAAAACGAGAAGGTTCTTAACTGTGTTTACTTTTTTTATATTGAAGTCCCTTTTTGAAGTCGGTTAAAACCGATTTAAAAAAGGAGGAGATTCTCAATTCGGTTGTAATTTTTTTCACTTCATAACTCCATCAGTTCTAAATCGATATGGAAAATTCATTTTTATCTGATTCAGAAGGGATATCCGTTTCCTTCTTAATCGCGTCTACGTGTTGTTTTTAAGAACCCTGACCAATCATCTTACGCGCAAACTCGACGACTTCCAGCTATCCGAACAAGCTGGCTCTCGAAAGGGCTTTAGCATCACAGACCACATACATACGCTACGGCAGATTATACAGAAGACCGAAAAGTATAATCTGCCACTGTGTCTGGTGTTTGTGGACTATAAGATAGTCTCTGATTCGGTCGGGACATTGACGGTACTACAGTCTTTCCAGCGGTGCTGATGATGATGATGACATTGGAAAAAATCATTCCTATTTTTTTGTTAGGGGATCAAAAGGGATACTCAAAATTTAAAAATTCTCCCTTTTATTATTGGTTGCTCGAACTATATGGCTGGCATTCCTGCTTGTACATACTCCGGCCAATATAAGTCACTTTACTTCTTTTGTGGATTTTCACGTTCCACATTCTATCTTGCAGTGACAATCCGAGTATATCTCGCTACATCTATCGCTGAACTCTTTACATATCTAGCTAAGCAATTTGGAGTATCTTCGATAACATATCTGTAGACATTATGTCGCATCCTTCTTTGTAAACTGTAATAAAGTCTCCCAATTTTAGTTATGCGTTCTCAGAACGTTAATTCAACTCCCCAGTTGTAATGGAAACATTTGTTTAAAGGATTCCAGTCACGTTAAAAGCGTTGGAAGAACTAGGTACAGGGAATCTCGTTTGTAACAAGACGTAATCAAAATGCACCCGCAGGATTCGACTCGATTAAGTTGTTCGTATTTTCGAGAGTTCGAGAATAAATAGATTGGGTGGAAGTGACACTCATAGACTTTCCTCTGGCGAAATAAGGCAATGCTGTAAATGCGCCTTTTTTTCTCTTTGGACCTTGTGTTGGTCTCCCCAGGGTTGTTACAAAATTATTCGCATTTAGCGAAGACGCGCGGAAACAGCCTAAGAACAAAACCGAAATCTTTGGTGACAGTTTTGTTAGATAACGCTTCTCTGCGGTCCGGGAATATCATAGACTTAGTATTATGTACTACTAAGAGATTACCAAGATTAAATCCTTGCCTGAATTTCTAAAGTTTCTAATTCAGGCTGAATTAAAAAAAAAAGATTGTCATGCGCTCTCTACTTTGGTGGGCACGTAAAGCCATCGCCCCGTAAGCTACGTCAGAGGCCTTAGTGCAGTGGTTTCTAAGATTTTTAATTGTTATCCCTATGACCTATTAAGTAAACTGTTTTCATAGAGGTAAATAAAAATATCTTTCATCATATTGTCATCATATCAGTCGTTAACTATCCACTACTGGATATAGGTTTTCCCCATAAGGGAAGATTTGTTAGTATTTGCCAAGCTTGGCAAGCGGATTAGCAATCGCAGTTAGGTTTTGGTGATGTTTGAAGAGAGACGCTGCTGTTTATTTCTCGACTATTGCGTTTCCTTTTCGTGGGTGTCGCAAGAGGCGACAGATAGCTTTGTTATTCACAAATTGGACGTTAGCCTTGCGATATTTTAGTGTTTTATTTTTAGCTAGACATTTAATTAGATTAGGTATTAATTATTAAGTTCTTTGTTACCCTCACAGAATAGCTGATTTATCCCCATAAGTGTAATCACCCCAGATTCTGAATCCAGGCCTTAGTGTATTACGAAGACAGTTTAAAAATTCTTGCCACCAGATGTCAATACCCTCACACGTGTAGGAGTACTGAGATATTTGTTACATGTAAGCTCTGATTGATTTAGTTTTCAAAAAATTGAGGGTCGTGCACGCCATTTTTTTTATGATACTTGATATGTCAAACAAGTTGACACCGAACTTGATACATAATGGTAACCATCACCTATAGACATGAACCACGGAAGTATCGCTTCCACCTAGATATTTATTGATATGGCTTTACACTTTGTTTGGTACATTATTGCTGAGTAATAGTCTCTGGAGTGTTTAGTAAACATAGTAGAGTAGTTATTTTCAACAGACAGTACAACGATTTTATATAGAGGATCTTCTTTTCTTAAATTGTCCCCTTCTGTCCCTATCCCAATTATGTGGGGGTAGCGTATTATATCTTTATCCAGGTTTTGGCTTTTGGTTTTATGATCGTACTCCTGCCTGATGTCTACACTCCTTAAAAATGCATTGTTGATATCTGTCTCCCTCCCTTCCCGTGTGATCCCGCCATATGTTCTATGGCCACCCCAATAAATAAATAAACAAACTCACTTTGACCTTGATATTATTAGTACGGATTTAGTTAATGGAACACCATCATCATTCCTGCCATTATCTTTCCACTGCCAGACATCGACTTCCCCCATAGACTGCCATAAGGAACGATCCTGAGCTGACTGAATTTGAGGTGGGGGGAAAGGGATTGTTAGTAATGGAGACTGAGAATCCCATTGCTAGCAATATACCCAACCAGGTTGATCTCCTCGCGGTTTTCCCTGGAAACTATCATGGTTAATTCCTTGTGAATTCATCATGATGGGCTAACTGGCCTGTTTCATTCTCATCGATCACTCTTCACTGGTGCTCCGCAAGCGTATTCCGTTAGCGCAGGCGGGGTTACTATACCATTTTCACCCATCAAAAAAAAATACATTTGAAATCATCATTCACACTCACACACTATTTAGTGGGGGTTATCGTACACTGCGTTTGCCCGTATGTGGTGGCTACTCAAGAATCTTTCTTCTTCATCGGTTATTGGTTCTCCGAGCTATGTGACCAGCCCATTGACACTTCAGCTTGCTTATCCTTCGGGCTATGTCGTTTACTTTGGTTCTTTAATGGAACATTTTTTTTTTTATACAACTTAGAATGGCAAACAAGCTGACGGCCCACCTGATGGAAAGTGGTAACCATCGCCTATAGACATGAGCAGTACCATGGACATAACAGAGTATACTGTTTCGCCCATGATATCCCCCATGCGTTGCTATTCCTGAGGACTCAGTTGTTATTCTTCCGTACCCAGTAGATTCACGCCATATCCCAGCCTTCAAACCGAAACACAGCCATGCAAACACAACTGCTTCACGGTTGAAACACGAATGGGACAGAGGTACCCAAGCAATCGACTCTTGTACAGTCTCCCTCTGTTTTGAATCAATCTATTAACATAAATATATATATTTTGTTCAATACTTAACTTTTATAAGTATTGTACAATAAAATATGTGATGTTCAGATATATAAGAAACGAAGTCAGAGTATAAATCTGTAGACTGGTATTTCCTTGTTATATCACGGCTCATTGACTATAGACTGTTGTCATCATTCACTATCAACTAATGTCCATTCCCAAATAATCACAGCAAAAGAGACTCTTGTGCTTTGTAATAAAGAATACCGTAAGTACAGTATATTACATACGAGGGCAGTTGCAGCCTTGCCATGTATGTGTAATCTAGATTTTGGACTCTCGCCAGTAGTTGCCGGATGAGAAATTCCCTTGTTTGTAAGTTCGCAAACTGTAATGCTATTTTGGTATAGAAATTGTGATGGATCGCTGAAACATAGCTTGTTAAAGTTTTGGTCCAAATTTAGTCTATTTTATATCATATAATAAAATCGTAACTGGTCGATGTCTGCAATCGGTTCGTAAAAAAAAAAAGTTTTATCAATCTAAAGAGTCGCATATGAAATGTTATTAAATAACCTATCGGTCGAATCGGCTGAAAATTCTATGCCGGGACCATATGGTGGAAATGAATATTGCAAGCGATTATAGGACCCCTGGTATTGCAGGCGTTCGTAGGCTGCGGTAACCGCTTACCATCAGGTGGGCCGTATGCTTGTTTGCCACTTTGGTGGTATTAAAAAATGTTGTATTCTAGTTTGAATAAACAATTATGATACTAAAAAAACTCACAGTTTTGAATCAATATCTTCACATTATCTATTTAAAAAGAATAACAAAGAATGAGTGGTGCTTCTAATGTGGCAAGCATATACCATCAGGCGGGCCGTATGCTATGTACTTAAGTACGTAACATGGTACGTCCAGTTAGTTGCCAATTTTATCGGTAGCTCAAAAATTTTCATCTACTCTTATATTATAAATGTAAAAGTAAATTTGTTTATTTGTTTGTTACATTTTAGCTTCTTAACTAAACTCTATACGTATTTAAGAAAACGAACAGAGTTTCGTGTCTCCAGTCAAACTGTTTATAATTACTCCTCTCCATCCGAAGGTCGTAGAGATCGCTCTTAGCGATAAGGTCGCCCATTGTTTTCTCATTGTGATTATTTCTTGTAAGTGTTTGTATTTATAATAAGTTTACTATTGTAACCTTATGGAGGAAAAAATAAAGACTGTCTATCTATCTATGAAATTTGGCATAAGTACATGCACTATGGGATGGGGATGAACATAAACCATTTTTTATATCCCAATCAGTAAAAATATGACGGTCACGTGGACAAAGTCGCGGGTATAAGATAGTGTTATATAAAAATAAATTGGTCCTATAAGTATTAATATATAAAATGGGAATAATTGTATTGAGCGCAACGGCTGACGTCATTTTCTTCATATTAAATATAGTATGTCTACCATAAAAACTTTAAACTTGTCATAGACAGTTCAATGCATATTTAGATGTCTCATTACACAAAAGCTTGTTTAACATTTGTTTAAGTCTAAATAAAAGAATTCTATGTTATTAAAAAATAAAGGTGTTTAAAGTGATAAATTAAATAAATAAAAAATAAATAAAGTAATAAATAAATAAATATATATTAAATAACTATATAATACTAATTACAATTATAATATGAATACCTAAGGGGGGAGGAGGGATTGTTAGTAATGGGGATTAGTTGCTATATATTATATCAGGTCGATCTCTTCGTGGTTTCCCCTGGAAAATATCGTGATTGATTTATTGTTAGATTCGTCACGGCGGACTAACCGACCTGCTTCATCCTCACTATCATCCCTCACTGGTGCCCCGCCAGCGTATACCGATAGCGCGGGCGGGGTTACCATTCCATTATCACCCATTAAAATGGTATAATGGGTATCATAGGCGGAAAAGTACACTCTCTTACGTTTATGGTACTGTTCACGTCTATAGGGGACGATTGTCACTTTCCATCAGGTGGACCGTCAGCTTGTTTGCCATTCTAAGTTGCATAAAAAAACGACGGAGGGAGGTAGGTCTAAGCCTTGAAAATAAAAGCATATTATATATACTCTCAGATATATCTTTGCTGGAGGGTAATGGGGTGGGCATCACACAATTTTGGGGTGGGCACGTCCCACCTGACCCCTCTAATTATGCCTGTAATAATTGTCAATTTGGCATATAAAATTACAAACAAACACTGACACAGCTATGAATATTAAAATATTGTTGTTCAAATATGATACTGACAAAACAATATTTAGTCACCTAAAAGTTTTGTTAAACACTGTTTAGATAAACAGTGTTTTATATTATTTTCATGGTAAAACTCTGGGTGTTTACATTCAACCATAATTCAGTATGGGTAAAAGCTATGAATATTAAAATATTGTTGTTCAAATAAAGCCACCGGTTAAACGATCCGACGCGTATCACGTGGCCGATCATGGAGCTAAGCTGAATTTGAAGGGCCTTGAAGGGTCACGACTCGAAATCGATTTATTTTCTTGCCAGGTGCCTTTACGGGATAAAGAACAAACAATGATGTATTACTTAAGGATTGTCTTTCACAAAAAAAAAGCGATAAAGCAATTGTGATAAATCCAGACCAGAGGGAGACTTTGTACAAAAGTCGATTGCTTGGGTACCTCTGTCCCATTCGTGTTTCTACCGTGAAGCAGATGTGTTTGCATGGCTGTGTTTCGGTTTGAAGGGTGGGATATGGCGTGAATTTACTGGGTACAGAGGAATAACACCTGAGTCCTCAGGAATGTCAACGCATGGGAGGCATCATGGGCGAAACAGTATACTCTGTTATGTCCATGGTACTGCTCATGTCTATAGGCGACGGTTACAACTTTCAATCACGTGGGCCGTTAGCTTCTTTGCCATTCTAAGTTGTATAAAAAAAAAAACCAGTTATTTTGATATAAGAACTATTGAATCATATATGAAAAAAATAATGTTTATATTATATATATCAAGAGTCCCAGTATTGCAAATGTGCGATAAAAAAGGAAATTGTCTAAGGCTAAATCTAGGTCACTTTCAGAACAACATGGTGCCATTTTTTACACATTACAGAGAATTAACATGGTTACATCAATTTATACAGTACAATAATGTTTTGTTCAAGCTAATCCTCCAAAAATGTGCGTACACAGCTTGATCAAAACATAAACACACGGCTAAACAAGTCTGTAAACACAATATAATTTATACAACAAAAAAATATTTAACTTATACATTAACAATTATAAAGGTAAATATATATATATATATATATATATATATATATATATATATATATATAATATATCATTATCATCTTCCTACCCTTATCCCAATCATTTGGGGTCGGCGTAATATGATTTTATGCATATTACAAAAAGATTTGGTTTTTAGTTTACGACCGGCCGCCAGCCTGACGTCAACCGTCTTTGGGAAATAATATATATATATATATATATATATATATATATATAATATTATGTATTTACGGTTGTTCATAATATTACGTTTTATGTCTTTGTATATTGAGCTGTCAGACGCGTTTCCATGTGTACATAACTACATGTTTTAATGGAGGTAAATTTTGGCGCGAATTTTATTGAACAACCATGTTTGGTTAACCTTTTAAATCAAACTTTTATATCGTTCGAGTTTAATATTTTGTTTCATTAGATATTTATATTTATTTCAAAAAGTTTCATGCTTATAAATAGCAGAGATTAGAGTTTAGAAGTTCAAGAGAGGATGGATAAAAGAAGAATTAAGTAAAAGATTTACCGAGCACGAATGAGCGGAGTAGCCGTGTGGTTCCGGCATCAAATAAATCACTTCTTCCTTTCCCGTAGGTGTTGTAAGAGGCAACTAAAGGAGGGCGAGGGATGGGCTGCACTATTCTTCTTAAAACATCTCTAAAGCCTAATTGCGGTTGTCAATCCGCCTGCCAAGCGTGGCAACTATTAACAAAACCTCCCAAGGGGAAAGTTTATGTTCAGCAGTGGACAGTTAAAGGCTGATATGATGATGATGAATGAGTGGAGACTTTTTTTTTATACAACTTATAATAGCAATCATGCTGACGGCCCACTTGATGGAAAGTGGTAACCGTCGCTTATAGACATGAGCAGTACCATGGACATAACAGAGAGTACTGTTTCGCCCATGATACCCCCCATGCGTTGCCATTCCTGAGGACTCAGGTGTTATTCCTCTGTATCCAATAAATTCACGCCATATTCCACCCTTCAAACCGAAACACAGCCATGTAAACACAACTGCTTCACGGTAGAAACACGAATGGGACAGAGGTACAAAAGCAATCGACTTTTGTACAAAGTCTCCCTCTAGATGGATGTAAGTCTACCAATTCGGCGTCATACTGAAGAAGGGTCAAATTATAATTAAAGATTCCGCAAAAAATTTACTTCAATTATGGCAAACGCTGTTATTTAGACCTCACGGCAGTTAACATAAAATTAAATATTGAACATTCGGGACATCTGTCAAGAATCCGCTGTCATGTAGAGCGATATGTGGGCAAATTGAATGGATACAATAACCAGAAAAAAAAACAGCCGCTGAATATTCCATCTGGAAAATGTTGCACATTTTCTATGAAGTATTTTTAATAAACACATTGAATGTTTTACTAAACATACACAAGACACCATTTCCAATGTAAGCTGACGTCACCATCGTCACTCATAGAATTCCCGCTGTCCGAGGAATTAGAGCATGAGTAAGGTTAATTCACTTATCTATCGTCTCTTATTGAGTAGGTATTGCTCCAGTAAATGTGCACTCCTTCATTGCGACACTTATTTATTTGATTACACTTTATTGCACTAAGTAAAAAGAGAAATAACAAATACAGTAAATATTAATGAGAAGTGATACAAAAGGCGGCCTTATCGCTAAGAAATCTCTTCCAGACAACCTTTGGGTAGAGGACATTGAGAAAAAGACAAAGGGTAGGTGGCGCACTATTATATAAATATTATTATGTACAAACATATATACATACATACATACACATATATAATAATTAAATATATACACATACTTAACAGCACACTTATATAAAATTTCTTTAGTAAAGATGTGGCTTAAAATATTTCTGTGAACTCAATTAGGTTTTGAGGCTATAAAAAATGATAAAGTTTAAAAGTTTACAGTTTTTTTTACAAGTAGGTAGGACTTAGAATGGTAATCGTATTTTATTTATTTACTTTTGTATTTATTTATTTTTTATTGATCACGTTACAAAAATAAATGTTTGGTGCAAAAAGTGGACTGCATTATATAGCATTCTCACTCGGTCAACCTTTCACAGTTTTTCCATAAGAGATTAGTAGACTTTTTTAATGTAAATTTGTTTGACACTTCTCATATTGTTTTCTAATTTATTTTTTAATGGGTGTAAATGGAATAATAAACCCATCTGTGCTATCGGTATCTATTGACTTTATTTTAATATATAGTATGTTATTAAAGGTTCCTTAGGGTTAAGGAAAAGAGACAAATTATAAGAACTGTTGAGGACAGAAAAGGAAAAATGTTGGGACACTTGATACGACACGACGAACTTATGAACATTATAATAGAAGGTAAGATAGAAGGAAGGAGGGGAAGAGGGAGACCGAGACATAGTTACATCAGGCAGATCAAGGAAGGAGTTGGTGTCGTGTCGTATCAAGAGGTGAAGAGACTCGCTGAAAATCGTAGTGAGTGGCAAGAGCTCTACCGACAAGAGTGAAGTGGTATATGACGATATTTAGAAGAAGTCCAGAAAAGGCTTTGGCGAAGACCTATGTTCAACAGTGGATAGATCTAGGCTGGAATGACGATGATGATGATATGTCCCAAATTACTTTAAAAATAAACTTAAAAAAGACTTATTGGAGAAACAAATTCAAAACAGTTGAGAAACTGACGCTTCACGTTCTTTTATTTAATTTTTTTTTATAATGCTGTCATTGTAAAGTGCGATAATTTGTTCAGAGTTTGTTCTTTTCAGTTTTAGTTGTAAGATTTTTTGTATTTGTTGTTAAGCGTGTTGAGTCTCCCATCCGAGAAATAGGTATTGGCGACCTGCACGCATGCTAAAGGTAAAAGAGTTAAGGGGCCGCCTGAAAATCAGCGCTATATAAGTACTTCTCGCTAGAGCTGTACATATCAACAGCTGAGGCGGCTCCTATTACCAGCAAAATTGTTTTCTTTTTCTTTTTATTGTTTTAATTTTTTATTTTCTTAATACTGGTAACAAAGGTAAAATCTATCTATCTATCTATATATAATAGTATTATCTCTGAATGCAGCAGTAATCAGTTTCTATCAGATGGTTTAACATTTTAACATTCTAAATTGCATTAAAAGAACATGCATTATCACAGTAAGTGGTTACCGTTGTGTACAAATATGAACAGTATCACGTATATGTTTGTTGTAGGATTGTTAGTAATGGGGTCTAATAGGCCCATTGCTAGCAATATACCCTAACAGGTTGACGTCCACGCGGTTCCCCCTTGAAACCATTGTAGTTAATTATTATTGAATTCGTCATGATGGGCCAACTGACCTATTATTTCTCATTGGTGTTTAGCCAGCGTATACTGACAGCGCATGCTTGGTAACCATTTCATCTGAATAAATGATTCATCTGAATAATGATTTCATTGAAAAAAAAAATTACGTATATCAGAAAATACAGGTAGCCTTCAGATGTTGCCATTTCCGAAAACTACAGTGAAAATCCTCCGACCATCTCTCGATTCCCTTTCATTGAGTTTGTTATGCGTACAAAACTTTTAGTTAATTCCGCGAACTGATTTCAAGTTATTCATGTTACAAGGTTTGGCTTCAATATAATAACAGACATGTGTAGTTAAAACGTTCTAGTAAATGATTACATAACGATTTCCGTGTAGTTGTGTACTAGCTACCCTTATTAATATTAGAAATGTCAAAGTTTATTTGTTTGTTATCACATATCTCCTTAACGTAATCACAGATAATATAATTGACGTAATCAATCACTATAAAACTGATGGCCCACCTCATGAGCAGTACCATGGACATAACAGAGTAATACTGCTGTTAATACTGTTTCGTCCATGATACCTTCCATGCGTTGCCATTCCTGAGGACTCAGATGTTATTCCTCTGTACCCTGTGATTTTACGCCATATCCCACCCTTCAAACCGAAACACAGCCATGCAAACAAAACTGCTTCACTATTGAAACACGAATAGGACAGAGGTACTCATGCAATCGACTTTTGTACAAAGTCTCTCCCTAGTATATACGTACTATATGGGATCATCATCATTATCATCATATCAGCCTTTAACTGTCCACTGCTGAACATAAGCCTCCCCCTTGGAGGATTTGCCAGTAGTAGATTGGTAACCGCAGTTAGGCTTTGGAGATGTTTTAGTAGGGACGCTGCTGTCCATCCCTTGCCCTCACTTAGTCGCCTCTTACGAAACCCACGGGAAAGGAAGGGGTTGCCTATTCTATGCCGGAACTACATGGGATGGAGAAGGTAATAGGCTATTTTTTATCCCGTTCCATAAATATATTCCAGTTATGCAGACGAAGTCGTGAGCAAAAGCCAGTACAAAATAATTAGAACAACGCAATGCAATAGAACATATCTAATGAATATTAGAATTAGTTCCGATCCATGCCTCTGGCATTACCTCTGTGCCATAGTACATGTGTCATAGATAATATAATACCATAATCTAAGCACTATACTGGCTTGTACTAAATTAATCTGTGTTACATCTATGGACTGGAGTGAATTGTGTAATCTATGATTTTAGATTATATACTTAGATATAGTATACATACAAATGCTTAGAGAAAAGCGGGTCAACTTTTTCATAGAATTTTGCGTGATAAATAGTTATGATTTTTTTTTTATATAACTTAGAATGGCAAACAAGCTGACGGCCCACCTGATGGAAAGTGGTAACTGTCGCCTATAGACATGAGCAGTAGCATGGACATAACAAAGTATACTGTTTCGCCCATGATACCTTCCATGCGTTGCCATTCCTGGGGACTCAGGTGTTATTCCTCTGTACCCTGTAATTTCACGCCATATCCCACCCTTCAAACCGAAACACAGTCATGCAAACACAACTGCTTCACGGTTGAAACACGAATGGGACAGAGGTACTCAAGCAAACGACTTTTGTACAAAGTCTCCCTCTGGTAAAATGAATGATTCCTTCATTATTTCTATATTTATTTTGTCTTATAATTTCTGCATCTTTTTAACAGGTAAATACTTGTTTTATTTATTGAATAATTAAATATATATACATCAAGATAGATTGTGTGCGTAAGTATTAAGAACATTAATAAAAAAAACGAGTCGGCTAATTGATAGAAAAGTTGACTCGTTTTTGAGGCTCGATGCTTTGTCTGGTATAATGTATATTTATTATATATATTACACGATGTACCTTCATAATTTCTAAATGGATCGTTATACAAGTTTCTCGTAAAACGCATTGTCCAATTAGACATGTTTTCCCAGTTTATAAAGAAATTTCGAGAATAATCGATATCAAATTACATAGTTCTTGAAAGACGCTTTGACCTTGAGGCGCGGACATAAGTTCCTACTATCTACATACATATATGTAGCTATAAATGAACGTTTATATGTATCTAAACTGAATGAATGAACTGTGAAAACTCTATAGCAAGGGTGGCCAACTTGGCTAGACCCAAAATCTACTGTTTACTTAAGAAACCCTGTGCGATCCACCAATTACATACTTTTTGAAATCTGAAATGGAACAACATAGTTCAATACACAATTATGTAGTATTGTAGTATTTTTTATTTTACAAAGAGGGAAAATACTGTACATTATTTTTAGTAACTACTTATTTATATTAGGTCATCTTCCGCTAGATTAGTAAAATATTATATTTTTTGCCTTGCCACGATCGACTAGACTAATAGCCGCGATCGACCGGTTAGCCACCCCTGCTCTATAGCGATTCGGCTTGTTACTTTGGGACCTCTGTGTCTAATCGTTGGTGCTTGGTAAATAAACGTATTTTCATTTTCACAACTCACCATTAGGGATTGATGGATGATAATGGAATCGTAACCCCGCCTGCGCTAACGGTATACGCTGGCGGGGCACCAGTGAGGGATGATAGAAGAGAATGAAAAGGCAGGTCAAATATCTCATCGTGATGAATATACCTGAAATTTAGTACGATGGTTCCCAGGAGGGACCACGTGGTGGTCGACCTGACTGAGTATTTGTTTTATGGGTGAAAATGGTATGGTAACGGTAACTCCGCCTGCGCTAATGGGATACGCTGGCGGAGCACCAGTGAAGGGTGATAGGTGAGAATGAAAACAGGCCAGTTAGCTTATCACGATAAATTCATCAGGAATTAACCATGATAGTTTCCAGGGGAACCGCGAGTAGGTCGACCTGGTTGGATATATTGTTAGCAATGGGATTCTCAGTCTCCATTACTAACAATCCCTTTTCCCTCGACCTGACAGGGTATAGTGCTAGCAATGGGACTAGTATTCCGCATTACTAACAATCCTTTCCTCCTATCATTAGAGGTGAGTAATATATAGCAATATTTATATATTTTAGTTACAATATCTATATATTCGTCCAATACCGAATATGTTAAAAGTCTGTTATCCAAAAAATAATATTGGATAACAGATATATTCGAAAATAAATATCCTACCGATATATATTAAAAATGGGTGATGATCATTTAGTTCTCTTAGTCGTCTCTTACGACACGCACGAGAAAGAAAGAGGTAGCACTTACAGATAAGTTCTATAGAAATTTTATCAAAATCCGTTCAGAAATTTAGTTTTTTATATATTTTTTTAGTTTATTTAGTTTTGATATCAAAATATCGCAACAATTGAGTCGGCTTATTTTGTGGAATACCATCTTAAATTATTGTCAATATCGACACACGAGTCCAAAAATTATATAAAAACATTTATAAATCTATACTGTCTACACATATATGAATCTAAACAGTTAAATTCACTCGGTTTCTAGTCTAAGATTCATAACATCATTATTCGACGGACGGGATGACAGAATGACTGCATTAGTGATTGTGTAATGTAAGAAAATGGGCGGACATTTTTATTACTCTGTGGAATGTTTGTCTCTTTCATAGATAGAGAATTAGAGTTAGTGTATCGCCTTTTTACGATAGAATTTATTTACGACGATTCAGAATAGCTATTTATGATTAAGAGCTTGGATTTAAAAAAAGAATGTAAGTACCTTGTGTTTGTTTGTACTGTTAATGCGTACAATAAATAAATAAATTAAAAATAATACATCGATAATGTAAAAAAGAAAAAAAAAACTTTGTAATATCAATGATCTTATAAATGTGAAAATTTGTGAAATTTTTTGGTATTTTGTTATTTATTCCCGTTTAAACTAATGAACGCGCTGAAAGTGAAATCTGTTAAATACTAGTCACCTTATTTATTATTATCTTTTCTGATTTAGATGATTAGCAGGTAGCGAATAATTTTCATTCTTATTGCATTGGGTTTGCTGGACACACGCACGTATGCACGCACGCACGCACACACACTCTCACTCATACACAAACACACACACACACACACACACACACACACACACACAGAGAGAGAGAGAGAGAGAGAGAGAGAGAGAGAGAGAGAGAGAGAGAGTCACACACACACACACACACACACACACACACACACACACACACACACACACATACACCCTCGCACTATATAATACTTACACTTCCTACAACATGCACAAATCTTTATGAATTAATTAGTGGGGTGAAATCTTAATTAAAATAACTGCTTTTATATATAAATTAGTCCTGCTACGAGTAGAAAGCCTATATTAGTTTCTGTAAGCATATATATGGTAATACGAATCCTGTTTACTACAGGACAGCCTCAGTTTAGTGTACAACATACTTTTTTTTATATATCACTGAGGTGGCAAACAAGCATACGGTCCACCTGATGGTAAGCGGTTACCGTAACCTATGAACGCCTGCAATATCAGGGGTATTACGCGCGCATTGCCGCTCCTGAAGAAACGTCTTTACCCCTCTTTTAAAGAACCCCATGCTGTAGTCTCTTGGGAAAACCTCGGCAGGGAGCTCATTCCATAACCTGAGTGTTCGTGGGAGGAAACATCTCTGAAACCGCGCAGTACGCGCCCATTTAGGCTGTAGGACATGAGGATGAACTCCCTGTCGATGGCGAGCCGTACGATGGTAGAAAGTGGCCGTGGGCATCATATTGAACGATTCCTCTGAGCACAATTCGTTGTACAATAAGTTATACTTTAATAATAAATACATTTTGCTTAAATACTTATAATAATAATAATAAAGCCTTTTATTTATTTCCATATTCCTAATATATTTACAGTGGGGGGAAAAGGATTGTTAGCAACGGAGTTTGACAGCCCCATTGCTAGCAATATACCTTATTAGGTCGACCTCCACGTGGTTCCCCCTGGAAACCATCGTGAACCATTCTTGTTGAATTCGTCACGATGGACTAACTGATCTGCTTCGTCCTCACCTATCATCCTTCACTGGTGCCCCGCCGGTGTACTGATAGCGTGGGTGGGGTTACCATTCCATTATCATCCATTTAAAAAAAATATATTTACAGTATTGTTAGTATTTAATCTATTTATAATTTTTATTAATAACTAATTGTTAGTGTAATTCTTTCTTTGATTACTTTACTTAATTAAAGATAATTCTATTTAATTAATCTGTAAATAATTAAACGTATATTAATTGGTTGACAATTTAATTGAACATATTGTCTACAATCACAATAATGTGTGTACTAATAATTAAGAAGATTCAGTTAAGAGATTTGGCTGTTCGCAGTACAAATACGATGTCCCCGGGCGCATTAACTAAATGTGCTGGCACATTACCGCGAAATGGGTGCGTTTTTATTGTCACAGAACTGTGACAGACATTCTGTATTTCTTTTAAGTAAGCAGTGATGTGACTAAGGCGCGTGACAGTTTTTTTTTATCGATTAAGTATCTTTATTTTTTTACAACTTAGAATGGCAAACAAGCTGACGGCCCACCTGATGGAAAGTGGTAACCGTCGCCTATAGACATGAGCAGTAACATGGACATAATAGAGTATACTGTTTCGCCCATGATACCCCCCATGCGTTGCCATTCCTGAGGACTCAGGTATTATTCCTCTGTACCCTGTAAATTCACTGTCGTATCCCACCCTTCAAACCGAAACACAGCCATGCAAACACAACTGATTCACGACTTTTGTACAAAGTTTCCCTCTGGTATTATATATCTGTTATTTATGGTTATTGAAAACGCTCCCCTAGTTTAAATGTTAAAACAATACATTTAATCGTTTTTACTTAAGAATATAAATATATAAGTATGAAGTAGGACAGAGCTTTGACAACTAACTTTCCGTAAATGGTAAATAGCGTTAGTATGAACTGAACAGTGTTGTTAGTATCATAGAATATACTGGGACGTTCAGGTACTTACTATTCGTGCAATGCTATTACTGAGAAGTTAGTTATGGAAGCTAGTAAATTCGCCTCCTTACGAGTATGTAGGATAAGCCTTCAAATTGATAAACAAACATGCATGAAGTAAGCATGCAGCTCAGACATAGAATATTGTATCGCTATTTTCATACAGAAGATACTGTAGAAGTTTCTCTCTGAAAACTCTGAATAAGAAAATACATTTTTTTTATGCAACTTACAATGATAAACAAGCTGACGGCCTACTTGATGAAAAGTGGTAACCGTCACCTATAGACATGAGCAGTAACATGGGCATAACAGAGTATAATGTTTCGCCCATGATACCCCCTATGCGTTGTCATTCCTGAGGACTGAGGTGTTATTCCTCTGTATCCGGTACATTCACTGCCATATCCCACTATTCAAATTGAAACACAGCCATGCAAACACAACTGCTTCACGGTAGAAACATGAACGGGACAGGGGTGTCCAAGCAAACGACTTTTGTACAAAGTCTCCCTCTGGTATCGATATGGTAGATATTATTTAGTGATTTTTTTATATTAGTAAGATGAAGATGATGATGGAGAATTGAAAAAAGTTGACTGGAAGAGAATGCTATATAGCATTATGTCCGCCTTTTGTACCAAAAATTGTTTGTAATGTAGTCAACAAAGAATAAATAAATTAATAAAAAAAATATAGGCTAAATTTTATACAGCTAAATAAGTAGCTAATCACACGAATGAGATTAGTTGCATAGCTAGTTATTACTGTTAAGGATTTCTATTCATAAGTTTACGACTTTGTATCAAATTTTTAATGAGTGTTAATTCCGTTAATCTGAAACCTTTTGTTTGTTCACACAGTTGAAAACAAAAGGGCTCGGAGCCTATTAACTAAATGTCTGGTATTACCGCGGAATGGGTGCGTTTTATTGTGCTAGAGTGGTGACAACACTATTCAGTATACGTTTTTATTGCATAGTGTTGTGATTTAAACACGCAATGCTCGGATGACGTTATTTTCGGATCGCTGTGAATGATTTATGGAAATTAAATGCGTTAATTTGATTGTAAAAACATTTACACGGCTTGATTTCTGTTTAGTTTTGGTGATCCTTTATTGGTTTCGAGTTTGCAGAAAAGTTATTGTCCTAAGAAAGTATTTTATAAAATGATTCCTTCTATATTTTGTGGACATCATATTTTTTGGTGACTCGAAGTTGACAACATAGTTGAATGGTCCACAGAAGTAGTGTCCTACTTTTGAAAATGGCAACACACGTGCTAAAAATCGCTAGATAAGAAAAAAAGGCATCCTTAGTAAGTAATTGATGAACTAAAATAATAGATATATTGGACTTAATTTATAATTTTTTTCTCGATCTAGCAGACAACGCCCAATCGTTATTTGAGAACATAATTTTAAACGGTGGCTAAATATAGAAAACAAAGTTTATATATAAACTATACTACAAAAACTTATATATTTATTTATTATTATAGACAAATAGGAGATAGAATATAAAATGCAGAGTAAACAAATTGAAATTAAAATTATTGATAATGCCTGTGGGATATTATAATCGCATTCCGCTGTAGCTATTATATTGTTTTCAAAGTCAGACGAATTTGTACATAAACTTATTTTGTAGTCTAACTATCATGTATCTCGCATCATTTACAACGCCATCTATTAAAAGTAAACCAAAATAGAGATTTTCATACAAAATTACCTATTTTTTTTTATTTGCAGCTGAACTGCAGGTTTATTCAGGCTTTTTTTTTCTTTTAAACCAAACCTATGTCTATCACTAGCAAAACAAAAAAGAAATAATCCAATCAGTGAAGTTATATTTAAGTCTTAGAGAGACTGACCAATAGCAATTGATTTATATATATATATATATATATATATATAGACCTGAAGTTAGTTAGTTTTTCGTTAACTATATTTATCGATGTTTCTTGTTACTATGTAGTCACATCACTATAGATATAATGTCGCGTTGATAGTAGCATAGACAAGAGTTTGTAGATCGAGGTACCTGCGGAATGGCCCGGCATATGACTTGAAAAATGGCGGTCAGGGGATTTGTCGTCTTATAATTTGTTTTGGGTCGCACTTACCATTTTTATGAACTCGTAAGCGGTGACGGCATTCGTTTTTCTCTACCGAACATTTAGTTATCTGACTATTTATGCGCTTGAGTTTTTTCACCACGCTTTATGACAGTGACAGTTTTTATACGAGAAGGAATATTGTATGTGGACGATATTGTCATTATGACCTTGCCCTTATACTATTGGGGTCAGCGCAATTTGTTTTTCTCGTATATTTTTGCATAATAAAACTTATTTTTAATACTTTTGGCGCTTTAGCAACCTCAAGAAACTTTTTGTAAACTATGTTTACTTGGTTTTTGGAGGTTTTTAATGGTATATTATACGCGTAAGAGGGGGGGGGGGGAAGGGTTTGTCAGTAATGTGGACTACCAGGCCCATTGTTAGCAATATACCGGGTCAGGTCGACCTCCTCGTGGTCCCCCCCTGGAAACCATCGTGATGAGTTCCTAGTTTATTTATTCATCACGATGAGCTAACTGATTTGTTAGTAATAAGGAGACCCCATTGCTAACAATAACTAGGTATATGCTATCAGGTCGATTTCCACGCGGATTTCTTTGATAATCATGGTGGTTCATTCTTGTAAAATTTGTTACAATGGACTAACGGAGCTGCTTTAACCTTCACCTATAATCTCTCACTGGTGGCCTTCCAGCGAATACGTATACCGTGCGAAACCGAACCGGATCACTAGGACTCGTAAATTTTTTTTAACAGAAGATAATGCAATGGTAACCCCGCCTGCGCTAACGGTATACGCTGGCGGGGCACTAGTGAGGGATGATAGGTGAGGATGAAAAACGCAGGTCAGTTGTCATGATGAATACACTTGGAAATAAGCATGATGGTTTGTAGGTGAGACCATGGGAAGGTCGATCTGATTGGGTGTATTACTAGCAATATAAGCATAATATAAATAAGGGCCTTTAGTTCCCATTACTAACAATCTCTTCCCCCCAGGAGGCTTATGTTTAGCGGTAGACAGTTAAATGATGATGACGGTGATGATTGACAGCCACATCACAGTTATAATCTTAGCACTGTGTAAGGAGTTTCTTTATACTGTGATTAACAGTATTGTCACATTTTAAAAATACCACAAAGAAGATTGCTTTTCTATGGACGTTTTTTTTAATTGGTGATAATGAAATAGTAACCCCACCCGTGCTATCGGTATACACCGGCGGGGCACCAGTAAAGGATGATAGATGAGGATGAAACAGGTCAGTTAGCCCATCGTGACGAATTCAACGAGAATTGTTCACGATGGTTTCCAGGGGGACCACGTGGAGGTCGACCTAATAGGGCGTATTGCTAGCAATGGGGCTGTCAAACTACATTGTTAACAATCCCTTTATCCCCCTCTCATTTGGAGGTTGGATAAAAAATATTAATATTTGGTTTCCAGGTTTTACATTTTGAGATTCAATAAGTATATTTGATAAAATTGCATATGCTATAAAAACGAATGTTCTGGTAGTTACCGGCAGGTGTCGCGGCCAGATAAATGCCAGCAATTAAAACTTTTAATAGGTATGGCTGCGAGAGTTTATTTAACTGAAATTAAAAATTTTACAATCCCTTTTTAGGATTACGTACCAAGAAATGTTTGTCCGTTAGTCACAGCACTGTAAGTTCGGGGGAAAAGGGATTGTTAGTAATGGAGTCTAATCGACCCATTGCTAGCAATACACTCTGTCAGGTAGACCTCCACGCGGTTCCGCCTGGAAACCATCGTGAACAATTCTCGTTGAATTCGTCACGATGGGTTGACTGACCTTCTTCATCCTCATCTATCATCCATCACTAGTGCCCCGCCGGTGTATACCGATAGCGCAGGCGGGGTTACCATTTCATTATCACCCAATACAAAAAATAGCACTGTAAGTTTTTTTTTTACAACACAGGGGGCAAACGAGCATACGGCTCACCTGATGGTAAGTGACTACCGCCGCCCATGATCACCCACAACACCAGCGGCATTGCAGGTGTGCTGCCGGCCTTTTAAAAAGGAATATACTCTTTTCTTGAAGGTTATGTTGTTCAGTAAATACTAATGCTAACGAAGGAATAATATAAAAAAATAATCTTATTTACTTTGTTAGTTTTGCAAAAAATTCAAAATTTCAAAATGGGCCTACATTTACTTTACATTAGTTTATTAGTTAGTTTAACCGCTTACCATCAGGTGGACCGTATGCTCGTTTTGCCACCTCAATGGTATAAAAAAATAAGGTATGGGATTTATGAAAGAGATCATGGGCGGCGGTAGTCACTTACCATCAGGTGAGTCGCATGCTCGTTTGCCCGCTGTGTTGTAAAAAAAAGCTTCATTTGTATATTCTAAAATCAGTTTTTTTATAGCTCGTAATTTTAGATTTATATCAGAAAAAATGAAAAATATACCTCTCTTCCTCTTTATTAGAGAAATTTGCGAAGCAAAAAATTCTGATCCGCTTTAGATAATTCTTTTTACAATATAGATTGCGTTTACTTTTTGTATTTGTTTCGTATTAATTTCTTTAAGGTGGAAGTCGCTGTTTCTTGAGCAGTAAAGTATTAAGCTGCCAATATTAAAATATTAGTAGAATTTAATATTGGATATCTATCCATGTAGATACATATCTATGTAGATACTCTTTATTGTTTTCTCCATAAGATTACAATAGTAAACTCATTATAAATAAATATTAATGACTTGATTGGAATACGTGATAATGTTAAGTGTAAAGGGCAGTGTAATAGGACAAAATAGAAGTTATTTATACATACATTTTAATAGATGCTATTTTAAATGATCACCTTTTTATGATTTTATTACCGAGTTTTTCCCAAAGAGGGTTGACGTCAGGCAAGTGGCCGGTCGTAAAACTAAAAACCAAATCTTTTTGTAATATGGATAAAATCATATTACGCCGACCCCAAATGATTGGGTAGGAAGATGATGATGATGATAACCGAGTTTTAAGAAGAAATTAATTAAATGAAATTTGTTTTTTTTTTATGCAACATAATAGCAAACAAGCTGACGGCCCACCTGATGGAAAGTGGTAACCGTCGCCTATAGACATGAGCAGGGACTAATAGGGACATAATAGAGTATACTGTTTCGCCCATGATACCTCCCATGCGTTGTCATTCCTGAAGATTTAGGTGTTATTCCTCAGTACCCTGTAAATTCACTGACATACCCTTCAAACCGAAATACAACCACAATTTTCTTCACGGTAGAAACACGAATGGGATAGCGGTGCCCAAGCAAACGACTTTTGTACAAAATCTCCCTCTGGTAAGTGATTGATACACAGATAACCATATTTTAAATAGGCCATATTTATCTATACATATGTATATCTTTTTTTGTTTATATCACAAAGGTTGCAAACAAGCATACAACTTGTCTGATGGTAAAGGATCACTACAGTCTATGGATGCCTGTAACACTAGGGTTGTCACGTGTGCGTTACCGACCCTGAAGAAATCTTATAATACCCTTTTTGAAGAACCAAATTCAAATTTAAGTGGGCAAAGATGTCAAACACAGGGCTGTATTTGTATAGACGAGAGAAACCCTACAATCCTATACATTTTATGACGTCGCTACGAACTACAATCTCAGGTAGCAACCGATGCAAACAAATCAACGGGTTTGCCGGAACCTAACAAAAAACCCGTCAGCCAAAACTTCCTGCAGCCCGTACTGACAAGCGGGCGTTTGCCAACGGGAATGTTTCCGGAACTACGCTCCATTTAACTCGCGACAAGCGATTTAGACGGTAAATGTAAATATTTCTCAAAGTTAAGCAAGAATACAAAAATTACAAAAATACAGTAGTTCGTAAATTTTATCTTTGACTGTTAAATTGGTTACACAGGTTACACTCTCAGTTTGTTGTACGCGTTCATGTCGCCTAACTTCAAGCTGCAGCTGAAAATTAGTGTTTTGCTTTTAAACAAAACTATCACTGAGCTGTAGCCTATTTGGGTCACTGCGACACACATGGCGAAAACATATTTTCATACTTTATCTTTTGGTTTATATTTAATAAAAAAGTGTAAATAATTTGATTGTATAAACTCATTTGTTAATTTACGTATGTCATAAATGGCTCAAATAAATTGTTTATCTATCTATCTATCTATTTTATTAGTGGCAAGCAAGATTTTGTTACGCCAAAAAACGACAACTTCAACTTCGGTTCGTAATGCAATCATAGAGAAAGTAATTACTACGTTGTAGATGCAGTCACTGCACGATAGCTAGACCCAAGTTTAAGGTACGATCAAAAGAAGTTTTTGATAGTACAGAAGCCATAATTAAGTAACTTCGAAAAAGCGTCCCTCTTAAAACATCTCTAAAGCCTAATTGCGGTTAACAATCTAGCTGCCTAAGCGTGGCAACCACTGGCAAAACCCTCCAAGGGAGAGGCTCATGTTCAGCAGTGGACAGTTAAAGGCTGATATGGTGATGATGATGATTTTGTTATTAATGAAGATTAAGCCATGTCATTGCCATGTAGTTTCGGATTTTTTTATATCACCTCAAAACACTGTGCTCAAATCTTTAAATTTTTAACTGGTAGCTTGTAACAAATGCAAACAACATCCAGTTCCGAGATAACAAAGTGCAAAAACCTTTAAAAATAACTCTCTAGATATATTTTCCATAAATTTTTATCCGTCTATTATTTTTAAGTGGCGTAGCAGCGTATTTTATGTAAAAACTTTGTACTTTTTAACCGTTTTCGAAAAAGGAGGAGATTTTCAAATCTCTTTAATTGTTATGTTTGTTACATCATAACTCCGTTAGTTATAAACTGATTTGGAAAATTATTTTTTAATTTTTTTTTACAACACAGGGGGCATACGAGCTTGCGGCTCCCCTGATTGTAAGTGACTACCGCCGCCCATGATCACCCGCAACACCAGAGGCATTGCAGGTGTGCTGCCGGCTTTTTACCTGATAGGATATACTTTAAGATTGTTTCTTTAGAAATTTTATCAAAATCCATTTAATAGTTTAAATCTAAATAATGAGTTTTGTAACAATTAAAATCGGTTTTTATTTTATGGAACACTATCTTAAATTGTTAATTTTATTGTCAAAAAATTACCTCTTGATTTATAAAAACATCAAATTTTCATAAACCTACTTTAGTTATTGAACTGATTTGTCTCTTTCCTTTTATTTTATTTTATACAAAAATGCACAGTTCTTAAAAACAACTTACATGCTAAGTCTCTTATGAATACAGCCAATAACGGATTTTATTTATACACACAAAAATTATAATTCCAAAGCGAGGTGGGCAGAGTAGGAGTAGAGAGTTAGAGTAGGTGTATGCAAGTAATATAAGTACATGTATAAAAGAAACCATGTATAATAATAAGTGACCATAAAGTTAGATTAATTGATATATAAAATAATTAAATTAACCTAATTTTATGGACACACATTATTGTATTTTATTTTGAGTTTGAATGAATCTGACAAAACAATGTAATACGAGTAGTTAAAACAGGTTTGTAGAAGATATTTATTTATTTATTTTTTACTAATCATATTACATAAAAATGTCTGGTACAAAAGGCGGACTTAATACTATATAGCATTCTCTCCCAGTCAACCTTTGGCAAAACAGAGACGTAATTATGCGGTGAAAAAATTGAAAATTGTTGCACAATACAATAACAATTATACGATATAAATTTTTTTGAATAAATAAATTAAATATGTAATCTAACTTACATTCAATTGATATTTATTTCGTAACAGAATAATTTACATCCGCAAATCTGTTATCCCATTTCCCCGTGCCAAGGTTTTTGGTGCGCGGTTCCGGTCACTATTTGCGTCTAATTTCCTTATCCGCTCCCAGGAAGTCTGCCTAACGAGCTTTTTGTGTAATTGGATTGTCTTAAGAGATGATATTTGCGAAGACAATGAAGCACAGTGAATAAGTATGTATGTAAGTACCTGGAAAAATACAATTTAGTTTTTGTACGTTAAATTTTTCGTCTGGTTTGGATCGAGTAATTTGGTTTTCAACCACACGGGAATACGTTTTCGGGATAAGAAATATTCTTTTATTTTTTTAATAACCTAATGATAAAAATATTTGTATAAAACGGGTGTCGTGCGTTTATCTAGACAGTAACAATTTATGTTTGCGGATATAGAATTTTTTAAACAAGTTTATTTCTTAATTTATTCGAGTGTATTAGCGAGAGAAAAATAAAAAAAAAATCCAGCCTGTACCTTCTGTCTACTGGCTGGAAAGATAATAAGATTCTTTTTTATATTCGTGAAAAGAATAATCGAATAAAAATATTACTTACAAACTATAATTTAATAAAACAAATGATTCTTAATCTACCTTCTTCGCATATCGTATATTTTTTTTTTAATTAATTGGATTTCGCCTAGGAGCTTGACACAGAACAAAAAATAGTGCATGAAATTCATGTAATCAGTTCAGACGGTTAGAGAGTTACATAGATTATTTTTTTAGTTTCGTTAATATAAATGCACTGTCGACTCTTAATTATTAAAGTAGTGATTAATTGCTCTGTAGCTGTGGGCTGTATGTACATACATAAATTATTTTGCAGTAGTCAAATAAGTAAATAAGGCATTCGAAATGTGGACATGGAGGAAAATGAAAAGGATAAGCTAGACAGAAAAATTAACGAACGAGGAAGTCCTAAAAAGAGTGAATGAGAAGAGAACATTGGTTGAAATAATAAAGAATAGAAGAGGCAAAATGCTGGGCCACCTTATACGACATGACGATTTTTTTAAGAGCATAGTAGAAGGAAAGATAGAGGGCAAAAGAGGAAGAGGAAGACCGAGGAATAACTACATGAGACAGATAAAGGAAACACTAGGCGTCATGTCTTATAGGGAGATAAAGGATATGGCCTGGGATAGAGCTGGCTGAAGGAAGATGCATGAATTAGTTGCACCGACAAGAGGAAACTATTAAATGAAAAGAGAGTCAAATAAGTAATTTTACAACTGAAAATCGAGAGATATAAAAGGAAAATCTGGAACTCTGTACCCTGTAAATTCATTGCCATATCCCACCCTTTAAACCGAAATACAGTCATGCAAACAACTGCTTCACGGTAGAAACACGAATAGGACAGAGGTGCCCAAACAACCGACTTTTGTACAGTCTCCCTCTAGTACTCCCTACCATTACCTATATTACAAATATTATACTTAAGTATAACAGTAACAATTTTAAAATATTTTTTTTCTTTTTAATTACGCGGAATTTGCGCAAAGTTCCTCTCTCGCTAGTTTTTTATATAAGTTTTTTTTGTATAAAGTCTCCCTCTGGTTCAGATCTTCAATGGAATATATCCAAAGAGAGGAACCGCTGATTATAATCCTTACGGACTCTTAGAAGAGAAGTATTACTCATGTAATTCGTATGTGAAAAAGGTATAAAACTAAATAGCTTATTATTTCTAAAATTTACCCTGGGACACCTTACGTTAACATTACTCAACAGAAAAGGTGATTCAATAAAATTATTCACAATTTTGTATAAAAATATTAGATCTCTCTCAGAACGTCGTTTACATAAAGACATACTTAGAAGTTTTCCTTTAATGGATCTATAATGTGGACATTTAAAACAGAGATATTTAATTAATTTAACCTGAATTTCCTCTATCATATTTATATATACTCGTATTTTATATTGAGGAAAGGCGAGCTTATCTCCAAAAGAGATTTCTTCCAGCTAACAATATGAGAAAAACTGACAGTTTATTAGTAGTTACAGCCATACATATGTACCAATCGACTTAAATGTTTAATTTAATGGTTTTAATGGCTTAACATAGATATAAATTTGATTATGTATTGACTGTAATTCAGCTGTACGTTTTCCAAAATAAATAAATAAAAGTGTTCTTACAAAACTATTAACTAATAAACTAAGCGTGAAACAATGTTTAAAATCTCTACCGATGCGGAGCACAGAACCCGACGTTCGATATGCTCTGCGTGATTATGTCATTAATATGATTTGCATATGTCGTCTTGGAATCAAGAACAACACCCAAGTCCTTGACTTCCATAACACGACCCAATTGTTTACAATTGGGGGGAAGGGATTATTAGTAATGGGGAGGTTGGTCCCTATTGCTATCATTGTACCCTATCAGCTCGCCCTCCCTTAGTCGCCTCCTATGACACCTATGGGAAAGGAAGGGGTGGCCTATTCTATACCAAGACCACGCGGCAAATATGTACATAGATATAGGTATATAATTTTACAATTATTGTATAAATAGTTATGTATTATATTTACTTATGTGTATAATATGGGGGGGGGGGGGGAGATTATTAATAATGCGGATTACCAGTCCCATTGCTAGCAATATACCCTGAAGTTTAACTTCATGTAGTTCCTACTGGAAACCATCGTACTGAATCCCAGGTGTATTCATCATGATGGACTAACTCACCTGCCTTTTCATTCTCACCTATCGTCCCTCACTGGTGCACCGCCAGCCTGTATCTCAGGTGGGGTTACCATTCCATTATCATCCAAAAAAAATAGATATATAAACATATATAAAAAGACAGAATACTTAAGAGAAATCCAATATATAGGTATCGGATTGATATCCATATTACCTATATCTACTTACAATGTTATTATACCACAGATAAGATTTTATATAGCCCGTCTGCTCAGGTACCGTCGCCTGACCTATATTTGGCGTGAAATTGCATTACGTGCATTGTATTGCTACCGACAAGCAATGCTTGTAATCCAGTAAAGGAATGCTAAATGGTATAACACCAATACGTAGTGGAATTAAGAGATAAGGCTGTTGTCATCAAGAAGAGCAATAATTGGGGAAAGATGTAACTGTATTGTAAATTTTTTTTATACAACTTAGAATGGCAAACAAGCTGACGGCTCATCTGATAGAAAGTGGTAACCGTCGCCTATAGACATGAGCAGTACCATGGACATAACAGAGTATACTGTTTCGCCCATGATACCCCCCATGCGTTGCCATTCCTGAGGACTCAGGTATTATTCCTCTGTACCCTGTAAATTCACGCCATATCCCACCCTTCCAACCGAAACACAGCCGTGCATAGTGTGACCTTTTTCAAGTGAAATCTTTTGTAAAACTATATGTAGGTTTCTCAGCATTTATCATAATCATATCAGCCATTAACTGTCCACTGCTGGACATAAGCTTTCCCCATAAGGGGGGTTTTGCCAGTAGTTGCCACGCTTGGCAGACGGGTAGACAATCGCAGTTAATTAGCCTTTGGTAATGTTTTAAGAGGGTCGCTGCAGCCCATTTCTCGACCATTAAGTTCTTATATTGTATTATTTTATATTCCTATATTGTATAATGCAAATAAAGTATACTCATTCATTCATTCATTCATTTTATAGTCGCCTCTTACGGTACCTACGGGAAAGGAGTGTCCCATTCTATGCTGGGGCTACACGGCCAATTTGTTTTTTCCCGCATAATCATACTCCTTATACAAGTTTATATGAATGTGCATAGACTTGTACAATCAATCAGAACTTTTATATTTCAAGTGTAGTTCTCAACCCCTTCTACTAACTCGGCGACTAGGTAGCAAGCAGTTAGCAAAAACAAGAGAATAACTCTATTGGGGACGGAGCCTCACTTCGAGCGGTTATGAGATGAGGGAACTGGTGAATATTAAAAGGTATATGGTAATAAAATAAAACTGCACCATATGAAACTATATAGATACGTCATTTGTACAGACACCTGAACCTTCTAGAACTAATATAAATAGATAAAATATAATACGGGTTATTTGATTAGAATTATTTTGTTTAATTCCGATACCATTAATAAGTGTGCTACTGCCAACATTCCAAGATTGACTATATATATATATATATATATATATATATATATATATATATATCTTTATTGCACTAAAATATACAGTAACAACAATAAGTTAATAACAATGTTAGCAAATGCGAACTTATCTCTAAAAGAGATTTCTTCCAGTCAACCTAACACATTATTATTACCAGAAGTTCTACAACCTTCCATGTATGTATCAGCCCTATTTCCCTAATAATAGGGAAGGCAAAAGGAAAAACCTTTAATTAATGATTTTAAATTTCTTTTTTCCGTTTTAATAGTTCATTTATTCGTTCATTTCAGAGGTTAACTGTCCACTGCTGAAAAGCCTTCTTTATAAGAAGAGTTTTGCCAGTAGTCGCCATGCTTGGCAGGCGAATTAGCAACCGTAGTTAGGCCTTGGAAATGTTTTAAGAGAGATGTTGCTGCTCATCCCTTGCCCTCTCTTAGTCGCCTCTTACGACACCCACGGGAAAGGAAGAGGTGGCCTATTCTATGCCAGGGCACACATGGCTACGGCACCATAATAATAGAAATTAAAGATTTCAGATAAGGTATAACATATTTATTATCTCTTTATGTCGACCTACATTGAACAATAAAGAGATTTGATGTTTTTTAAAACCTCCGCTATAGTTGAGGCTACACCTTTAGCAATAAAACCTGAACCATCCGTGGCTCGGCGGGCGTCTGGTGCCGACATAAAATTTATCTTCTCATAGCCGCCCCGCACGGGCTGTGTATTGACTGGCGTCCACAGACCTTGGTAACTTTGGCCACATCACTTTGTCTTTACCGACTTCCTATTATTTACTTATACCTCTTCATATCTATCTTTTAAGTAGACACTGACTGGCAGATGTCTTTTAACTACACAACCCTAAACTGGTAAGTCTAGAACGTATGAAAATTGTACAGAATTTGTAAAATCTAAATTGATTATGTTGTATTGTAAAATCTTTGTTGTACATATTTTACATAATTTATATTGGATACATTAAAAAATTTATTATAAAATGACGGACTTATCCCATAAAGGGATCCCTTACAGTCAACCTTTGAGAAGCTGAAAGGAAACTGTAAAATGTACAAGGGCAAAAATAAAGGGAAATTGAATATATAAATACAATAAAAAACAATATTATTTAACTGTATATTTGTTTATGTATTAATAGTTATAGCACTCCAGCTGCCCGCTAACGAAATGCTTTCTCACTGTACTGGGTTGACTGGAAGAGATCTCTGTCAGAGATAAGTCCACCCTTGCTCACAACATTTATAAATACATTATTTTATATGTAACCTTACAAGTGCAATAAAGAATATATAATATAAAAATACTACTAAATACACATGTAAATGTAAATAAAAAAAGTACATAAATAATAATATAACATATACGATATATATATATTTATTTATATATATTTATATAGAAAATATTTGAAAATAATTAAATTAAAAAAATAAATAAATTCAAAGCCAAATATTATCGGTCCAATGAAGAACAATGAATATTTGTCATGTAATCCTCTGTCAAAAGACATTTCGTTATGAATGTAGATATGGAAGCGATATCCTGTTGTTTGACGAACCACAGTCCGACACCGTACTGAAACAATGAACCCCTTTTGTCATTTTAAATTTGGTGCGGGCTATGAATATGTTAATTAATATGAATGGATGATAAATGACATTTTATTTCTCTCACAATTAACGCTGTATTGAAAAAATAATAAATATCTGTGTCTTTTAAAATAAAATATTGGAAATTATACGGTTGAAGTAATTGTTTCAAAATTCGAATACACAAATATATTGGAATGTGTAATTTTTGTTTTATACAACTTAGAATGGCAAACTAGCTGACGGCCCACCTGATGGAAAGTGGTAACCGTCGCCTATAGACATGAGCAGTACCGTGGACATAACAGAGTATATTGTTTCGCCCATGATACCCCCCATGCTTTAACATTTCTGAGGACTTAGATGTTATTCCTCTGTACCCTGTAAATTCACGCCATATCCCACCCTTCAAATCGAAACACAGCCATGCAAACACAACTGCTTTACGGTTGAAACACGAATGGGACAGAGGTACCCAAACAAACGACTTTTGTTCAAAGTAGACACAAAGAAGAATACAGTTCCACCCATGATACTCCCCACGCGACGGTTACCATTTTCGATCAGGTGGGCGGTCAGCTTTTTTGCCATTCTAAGTTGTATAAAAAAAATTTAAAAAAAGAATGGGTTATTGATGTATTTAATATTTATGTGTTTTTAGGTATTGTATGTTTCTCAATTAAATGAATATAATTAAAAAAATAAAATAAATACCACGCGAGCTGAGTCGGGGGCAGAGACTAGCTAGTTATCAGTAAGATTTAATAAGATACTCGCCTATTCACTTGGTCTTAATTACGTCAGGAGTTTATGTCGATTACGTATATTAAGCATTTGTCCCTACCTTTCAGGACTACCAATTTCGGTAAATTAACTGAGGGATCGTAAGATATAAGCTTGGGGATTAAGAATGTAAATGAAGTCCATTAATTATACTTTTCAATTATTGTAATATAAATGTATTTAACTGAAATTGTTTATTGTAACTGAAACCTTTATCAGCGGTGCTGTCATAGTATAAGGAGACTTTATTTATTTATAGGATCACTGACATAAGATACAGCGAAGCATTTCAATACAATACACTGGTGGATTAGATCTAACTGTTCTTATATTTAGAGGCAACTACAGCATGATTTGTGTTTGAGAAACATTAAAACGGAGCAAAATTATCAAACGTTATTAAATAAATAAATATATTAACATGTAAATGATGGAAATTGTGGTTAAATTATTTTAAATTATAAATAAATAAAATATTATATAATATAATGGCGAGGTACATCAACTTTTTAAATTAGCTATGAACATAGAATGACTATCGTTGTGAATATCAAGTTCAGGCTTGGTTTTTACAATATCGTTATGCGGACGATAGGTGATTCGCAGCCCAAGTTTGTCCAAGCAAGCTGCATTTTTAAACAGATTGCAAGGATGCCGTAATATAATGCCTGCCTAAAGCAATAAATATACGGCAAGTCTACATATTTCGTCATAATTAGGCAGAAAATGATTTAAAATTTGTGTAAGGCATTAAAACAATTAGTAATATTAACAATTTTTATATATATATATATTTTTATATATATATATATATATATATATATATATATATATATATATCAAATATACTTTTATGTCAAGTTGTTGTCTATAACCCCTGTTACATTGGACACATTAAGAAAATATACAACTGTGAATTTATCCTATAGAGGGAACCTTTGAGAAGCCGAAACAAAATTATAGAACGTTCGAGAATAAAAATTTAAATTTAAACTATTTTATGTATTCGAAAGTTATTCACATAGCAAACCTTACCGTCAAACTTCTGTTTGTGTCCGGTTGTTGACAACAGATAACAACAGGATAGGGTGGTAACCCTCTAACTTTCTTGATGCTAAATAATTTTGTCTATGGTTATAGATACTGGCCATAATTTATCAATTTGCATCTTACCTAATTTATTGTTTTAAGCCTGTCGCCCTTTCAAAGATAAGAGAGTGCAACTATAATGTATGGCACGTTATATAAAGATATATAGAGGAACAGATGTTGTGAAGTGTCAAACGAAAACTCATATATCTGATATATAATACGAATGGTTTTCATCACCATCATCGTCATACTAGTATTTAACCCTTCATTGCATGATTTTTTGTATTGGTGAAATAAATCAAGGTGATATAATTCATGTTTAAAATTAAAGGAAAAATGGTTATAAAAATAAATTTGACAGCTATGTTTTTTTTCTGTAATGAACATTAAAAAGGTATCCAGACACGATCAACTTAAAGTGAAATTGTTCTTTTATATAATTTGTGGGCATTCAATGTTATGATGGAAATTTCCACCATTACGTAAAGGAGGGTTAACCGTCCACCGTTGAACATAAGCCTCCTCTTTGGGGGGTTTTGCCAGTAGTTACCACGCTTGGTAACCGGATTGGCAACCGCAGTTAGGCTTTAGAGATGTTTTAAGAGGAACGCTGCCCATCCTTCGCCGTCCCTTAGTCGTCTTTTACGACATCTACGGGAAAGGAAGAGGTGGCATAGAATAGGCCGGGATCACACGGCCACGACTGGTATAATTGTCCAAAATTAGATCAGATGTTTGGATATAATTAGCATCTCCAGTATGAATCTTTTATACTTGACATTGGCTGAAATGGCCGTAAAAATAACGAGCGATTGCTATTGAAAAAAGACGAAAGTTATTTTATTAGATACTAGCTTTTACACGCGACATCATCTACCAGAGGGTGACTTTGTACAAAAGTCGTTTGCTTGAGCACCTCTATCTCATTCGTGTTTCTACCGTGAAGCAGTTGTATTTGCATGGCTGTGTTTCGGTTTGAAGGGTAGGATATGGTATGGTGGGAAGTGCTCTGAAGAATTGTTCGGAGTGATATCTGCTGCTCGCCACCGTACAACCCGCCATAAATTAAAGTTTCATCCCAACTATTTGGACGAGTGGCGGTCTTCCATCGTGCGTTTTTCAAGATACTTTCTTCCACGCATAACCACTCTTTACAATCAATTTCCAGCAGCAGTAATTTCGAACGGATACGACATCATAGCCTTCAAGAGCATATTCCTTTTTAAAAGGCCGGTAGCACACCCGCAATGCCTTTGGTATTGTAAGTGATCATGGGCGGCGGTAGTCACTTATCATCAAGTGAGCCGCATGCTCATTTGCCCCGTGTTGTAAAAAAAAAGTGAATTTACTGGGTACAGAGGAATAATTGAGCCCTCAGGAACGGCAACGCATGGGGGGTACCATGCGCGAAACAGTATACTCGGTTATATCCATGGTACTGCTCATGTTTATAGGTGATGGTTACCACTTTCCATCAGGTGGGCCGTCAGCTTGTTTGCCATTCTAAGTAGCATAAAAAAAAGTTCCTCTGCATGACCGGGATATGTTTATTGACCGGGATAAAAAGTACTAGTGATTACCTTAGCCCTTAAGGTGCTGTAAGGTAAAAAACAAACAAACTCACTACCACGTTTATGGGATTAGTAAGTACAAACAACACAAATTTTGTGCAATCAAAATATTTTTTATTTTGCCAAATACATTCCAAGCTCTCAATAAATAGGTACTTGGCAGACTTCCAAGCCCGTGCTCTAGCTACTATCGCGGAAACTACAATGTCCAAATTCTGGGATAAATTATTAGTTTTCTAAAAAATATTTTTACCATGTCGTATATCGAAAGATAAAAATATAGTGTATTGTCTATTTAGATATATAGATAGTTACTTTTTATTGTTTCCTCCAAAAGATTACAATAGTAAACTTATTATAGATATAAACAATTACAAAAAATAATCACAGTGAGAAAACAATGGGCGGCCTTATCGCTAAAAGCGATCTCTTCCTTTCGATATAGATATTCGATAGCATGATGATTTCCAGGGGAGACCACGTAGATGTCGACCTGACAGGGTATATTGCTAGCAATGGGACTGGTAGTCCGTAATACTAACAATCCCTTCTTTCCACGCGTTGTATTAGAAGCAGGTACACAACATAGTCATATTTATTGTTTGTTAAATGCATCTGTTTATTTTCGCATCGCGTACTATAATGTAGCATCGTACTAAGGGTTGTTGTAAAGGACCGCACCGGCTTACACAGCCCGTCAGGACACCGATAGTACGGGCGGCCGGAACAAGTCCCTGATAAGTGATCCCACCCAGTTGTCCGGTCCCACTTAACCCAATTCGGATAGTGCTTGCGTAAATATAAAATACTCAAGTTGGTTTCATTGTTAGTAGATACATATTTAGAGTTATCATTAACATTTCAGCCATTATCCGTCCACTGTGGGATATAGGTCTCTCCCATAGATTGCCATAAGGAACGGTTCTAAGCCACCTGCGACCACTGAGTCGTCGTCGTTACTCCATTTAGTGGTGGGTCGTCCTGCTCTACGTTTGTCGAACGGGATTGTCACGCAAGAACCTTCTTTGTGCGCGAACAAAATGGCAGTCGGAAGTTGTGGCTAATAAGAAAGATTGTGGAACTTCTGGTGATCATAGTAGATTTTTTTTAATAGATGATAATGTATTGTAATAAACGGTATACGCTGGCGGGGCTCCAGTGAACGATGATAGGTGGGGATGAAAAGATAGGTCAGTTAGCTCATAATGACGAATTCAACGATAAATTAGTCACGATGGTTTCCAGGAGGAATCGCGTGGAGGTCGACCTGATAGCAATGGGATATAACCTCCGCACTATTAACAATCCCGTCCCCCCAGTAATAGTGCCAGTAAATCTTCGAATATTGGCAATCACGCATATACTGATGGTAGCGGAATTAAACAAAATATTTCTTATCAAATAATCAATAGTTTTGTTTTCTGCTATTATTTAAAGTGGGGTCAATTATTTATTTCTTTATATTTTTGTTAAGTTACATTGAAACGCACTATACGATTAGTTTACAGTGATTTCCTTAACCTTCCTGACGTCTAGATAGAGATAATAAAGTACGTAAGCAGTTTTCATTTTGTACTTTTTGAAATTATGTTTAACTACTATTCTACCGTCACTTGTAAAACTTTATATTTTCTCGTATAAATAAATTGTGTTTCTATCAGAAAATAATATCTTAAACCATTAAAGTAAAAGATAAGATAGAGAACTGAGGGCCTACCATGAAATGTTTTTCGAAATTTCGGAGCTAAACGAAACAGAAATTTGATGTTAAAATTACATAATACATACCGTTTGGAAATATTAAAATATTGTTCCTTTGGACTTTTATGATAGGATGTATGACGAACGAAATGTTAAACTCCATTTATTGGTCCGATTTTGGTATAAACCAAAACATGAAATTGAGTCCGAAATTTCGGAATTTCATTTCATGGTAGATCCGCAGAATTCGAAGAGAACAGAAATTGCTTGAATTTGAATTTTACACCAGTCATAATGGTTTTTTATTGATTTTTCACTCGACTCGTGCCGTTTCGAGTGGCGTCGCTTACACGTCGTTATTAGTATAAATTTATCTTTTCAATAGGTATATTAAAATAGAAAATGATGTACAAGTATTTTTTAAAGTACCAATTAAGCTTCTTAACTTGAAACGACTTTCTCAGTCGACTCTTAGAAGGTTTAAGTATCAACAACAATGCTCTTATAATATTTTATTGTTTAGCAATTTAATTTGTATGCATAAATTCACATTTATTTTTATAATGTTATAAATATAATTTTATTTTTCTTCCTTCGTTATCTGCAATCGACTCTTCTATAACTACTATAATTAGATAGGATCTTGTGTGAAAATTAGTGTTTTGAGGCACAGTCTATTGACAGCTTGTAAATCTCTTCAAGCTCTAGCACCAAGGTTCAATACAAACCATCGTCTCAGTCTTGTAGATCAATAGAGATAGGGTTCTTATACTTTTACGATAACGGAAACGATACGGTACGCCTACTAAATACCATTTATTTTATAGAATCCCATATCAGATAATTACAAATCAAAACACTGTACATTTAAACAAAAACAAAAGCAACATATAAAAAAATATTTTAAAAGTAGAACACTTTATAGTTTTCATTAATTTTTAATGTGAAGAATGAAATTGTTTTACTGTACTTACTAATTTCGCAAACCCTGGTAATTTTTTAAGGAACCCCTAGGTTGCGGAACCCATTTTAGGAATCGCTATTGTAGATTGTTGTGCTGTGAGTGTTATCCAGCCAGCGGGTCTACCATGAAATGAAATTCCGAAATTTCGGACTCAATTTCGTGTTTTTGTTTATACCAAAATCGGACCAATAAATGGAGTTTAACATTTCGTTCGTCATGCATCCTATCATAAAAGTCCAAAGGAACAATATTTTAATATTTTTAATATTTCTAAACGGCATGTATTATGTAATTTTAGCATCAAATTTGTGTTTCGTTTGGCTCAGAAATTTCGAAAAACATTTCATGGTAGGCCCTCAGGTCATTTGTATGATTTATAATGTTCATATTTTTTTGCAGTTAAATCTTCTATTTTCTTTAATAGTATTTATTTCTTAGAATTATAAGTGTTTTATTATAAACACTTATATACTTATAATATTTTATAAAAATCGTTTCATTATTTGGAGAGAATGGATGTAAGAGGGATTACTTAAAAGGTTTATTGAGCACGAATGAATAGAGATGTCAATAGGGACTGCTTTAGTCGAACGTACGACGACCAAATAGGCGAAGAAGGGTCAAATTAAAAGTACCCGTAACCGGCGAGCGTGCATGAAAAGATTGATGAATCTAGAGGAGACGAAAGAGGTTTGTTTGAATCGAAGCGTTTGGCGTTCTATAATTTCTGCTTAACTTGATGGGATATTTATTACTTTATTCTTTATTGTATAGTAAAATTTGTATAAATAGCGAGCTTATTGGTTTATTATTTATATGTATGTAGTTTTTGAAAGGTAAATAGGTACACGTATATATATATATATATATATATATATATATATATATATATATATATATATATATATATATATATATATAGAGGTTTTTTTTTATCCCAGTTTATCAAAACATTTATTTTTTTTGTCTTTCGTAGGTTAAATTTAATTTAAAACAGTTACTACAATGTTATTTGCTCTGGTCCTGGCACAGAATTGACCATCCCTTTCTTTTCTAGGGGGGGGGGGGGAGGGAGCCTAAGAGACGACTAAGGGAAGTTAATGGTCGAGAAACGGTTAGCAGCGTCCTTATTAAAACACAACCAAAGCTTAATTGCGGTTACCAACCCGTCTGTCAAGCGTGGCAACTGTTGGTAAAACCTCCTTTTATGGGGAGGCCGTACTGATATGGAAAATATAAGAGAATTTCCAAAAGTAATTGAAAAAATTAAAATTTCTTATCGATTAAAAGTACTTTCAGAGTACTTTCTGTGGGAAATTTATCTACACTAATATTATGAAGAAGAGATATTTGATTGATTGTATGTTTGTTTGCAATGGATGACCTTAAAAACTATTCAACCTATTTTAAAACTTTCACCTATAGACAGCTACATTATCAGTAAACTAGGCTATATGTTATTTTAGATAATTCTATTTACTCGGACGAGATCGGGTTGGATCATTAGTATATAGTAATATTATAGATTTATTATTTGTATACGGATCTCTAAAAAAAAGAAATCAAGAGTAACCAAACGTTCTTCGCCGATTCGGACGTGTATTTTCATTCAAGTGTAACTGAATAGCGTGATATCGAATGGGCGCCTACTCTATTGGACATAATATGTACTTATATTAGAGGAGCGGTGACCTAAATAATGCCAATGATGTTGACTTCGGCTAGTGGTGACGGCAAATCGAAGAAAAAATATTATATTTTATATGAAAATAAGACTTGCACAATATATATTATTTTCACCAGAGTGAAAGACTTGGTATAAACGTCGTTTTTATTAACGTTATTATCTCAGCCGTTAACTGTCCACTGTTGGACATAAATCTTCTCCAAAACTTTTGCCAATAGTTGCCATGCTTGGCAGGGGGATTGGCAACCACAGTTAGACTTTTAGAGATGTTTTAATGCGACGCTGGTGCCCATCCCTCGCTTTCTTTTAGTCGCCTCTAACGACACCCACAAGAAAGGAAATGATGGCACATTCTATACTGGGGCATGCACCTCGTTTGCTTGTGATCATCTTACAGTCTGTAGAAATTATTTTATGTTCATACAATAGAACTAAAAATATGGTCTATTGATAAGCTTCGTGTATTTATTTGTGCTATTAATAGGTATATATGTATACCATAAGTAATTACTAACATAATTTTAAGTCTATTATTAACAAAATATATCATGTTGTCTGAAAATAAATAAATTTTAAAATTAGAATTGCATAACGTTTACCTGCTTTTTTTTTTTTTTATACAACTTAGAATGGCAAACAAGCTGACGGCCCACCTGATGGAAAGTAGTAACCGTCGCCTATAGACATGAGCAGTACCATGGACATAACAGAGTATACTGTTTCGCCCATGATACTCCCCATGCGTTGCCATTCCTAAAGACTCCTAAAGAACCTAAGGTGTTATTCCTCTGTACCAAGTAAATTCACGCCATATCCCACCCTTCCAAACGAAACAGCCATGCAAACACAACTGCTTCACGGTAGAATCACAAATAGGACAGAGGTACCCAATCGACTTTTGTACAAAGTCTCACTCTAGTACCACTTATACGACATGATGATTTTTTAAAGAGCATACTAGAAAGGAGAAAGAGGAAGGGGAAAACTGAGAAATAAGTATCTGGGACAGATAATGGAAACGCTAGGTATCATATCGTATAGGGAGGTCAAAGATATGACATGGAATAGAGCTGGCTGGAACAATGTACATGAATTAGTTGCACCGACAAGAGGAAACTCTTAAGGGAAAAGAGAAAACGTATACCAGTGTATAGGAACTTCATTTTATGTGGACAAAAGTCACTCATCTGCTGATTCAGGTGACCCTTTGCATGATAGGTATCCTATTTATCCATGGAGACTCGGCTTTAAACTAATAGTAATAAATATATTGTTACCATATGCACAAAAAAAAAAAAACTTATTTTTTATGTTCAAATAATGTTATGAACTAGCGGAGTGCAATATTAAACTATTATTCAATTATATTTCAAATCAACGTTCATAAAATTATAATCGGAATTCACTTACGTAAGTTCGTCTCACAAAATTTTAATTGGACTTTACTTAGCTAAGTTCGTCCAATTTTTCAATTTAGTGCTAAGCTTAGGGAATGGTAGCGTCGAATAGATACCATTGTCTTACAGCCGAAAACAATCTTTGTAACACAACTCTCCTTTTATGTCATTTCAAAATTAAAAAGTGTTTCGTTTGTATATTTGTATATCATTATTTTACATTTCTTTTTATTTTTTTTTGATGGGTGAAAATGGTATGGTAATCCCGCCTGCGCTAACGGAATACACTGGCGGAGCACCAGTGAAGGGTGATAGATGAGAATGGAAACAGGCCAGTTAGCCCATCATGATGAATTCATTAACCATGATAGTTTCCAGGGAGAACCGCGAGGAGGTCGACCTGGTTGGGTATATTGCTAGCAATGGGATTCTTAGTCTCCATTACTAACAATTCCTTCCCCCCCCAACATTATTTCACATTATTAGATTATTAGCAATACAGTTATATTGTGTGATATCTAATAAGCCTTTTTTAATATATATTATGTACAAAATGACTAGGTTATAGTCTTAAATAATATAGATAGAGCATCCAGTATCAAAAACGGGTCAATTTTTGTCAAGTTAGCTGACTCGTTTTTTTTTTCATCAGTGTTCTATATACTTACGCACACAATGTATCTTGACGTATCTGTATTTAATTATTTAATAAATAAAATGAGTTTTATGCATTAAAAAGATGCAAGAAATATAAAATGAAATAAATGTAGAAGTTATAAAGGAAACACTCATAACTATTTATCATGCAAAATTGTATAAAAAGTTGACCCGTTTTTCTCGAAGCATTTGTGTGGACACATAGTATTTTAATAAATTTTGCATACCAATACTGAACTGAATGTTTAATGAAAATAAAGAATCAGAATCTGAATTATTAAATGTCAAAAAATAGATTTGTAAAAACAAATCTATTTTACTATTACACTGTTGTTGTCACTTTTATTAAAACTGAGGATTTAGCACAAAAGAAAGAGACAAAATAGTTGGATAGTTATAAGAGATTTATGAGAGGTTTAACGTCCTTATCAATCTATATTTTCTAATATATATTTTGCAAAAATAATCAGAAAAATCGGTTAGGAATTGGCGACGATATTGCATAACAAATATACACACTTTTCCGAAGTAATTTAATTATAATGGATGCCATATCTTGTTAGTTACTAGTGATTTATTGTGACAAGCTGACGTACCGGGGTGCCAACACAATAGTTTGTGATCTATTGTCAAAGATTATTAGCGCCCTGGGGTCGAATACTGTTTATCTATATGTGTATTTTACTTCAAATCTCTAACGGGATAAGCAGAGAGAAGAAAGTACCTCTGGCCCAATCATACATCTTTTTGTTTAATCTAGTTTTATAATTTATTATTTTTTATGTCAGTCTTAGAAGTCTTGACCTCCCCCTAAAAAGTAAGGTTAGATTATAGTTGTTATAATTCTAAATTTAAAAATTTAATATTCTATTTTCTTTCTCTAAAAATAGGAAGATTAATCGTAAGTTAATTTAAGAATGTAATCAGCCAGTACCATTTCAAAATAGGTTTTCTTTTGGCAAAACAGTAAAACTTATTTGGTTTATTATTAAAACAAGATAGAAATTTAAATTTAATTGATTTGTATTATTTATAGATGTTCGATATTCGAGATATTATTAAGATTTACATGGTAACCAAACATAGATTAAGCATAGTACTTAAAAGTTCCATATGTTTGTATTTAAAATTTGTCTCTGTTAATTTTTTATTATTAAAAAAGCCTAAGATCTCGCTGCGGTACAGGTATAATACTTTTTAACGAAGCTTGATTTACTTAAATGAAAAACGAATTAAAATGTAATACAATGCATGCTGGTTGCCTGTTCTCAGTATGCCGCAACCTAGGGTTGTCAGGTGAAAATTATATTATTATTTATAATAATAATAAATGAGCAGATGTATATGTCTTTCCCTTTCTTATAAAAAATAATGAATTAATTTAATTGAAATTTGATACATAGGTTGAGTATATACTATTTTAGCACGTAGGATATTTTATGTACTGATACACATGGCTAAAGTTATGGGATAGAGTTAGTAGGTAATACTCGTAGTTTTGGTAAATTGAGCCGTAGAATATGGGAAGGGACATGACTAACTCTATTTAATTTTCTGTTGGGTTCTACATTGTTTGTGCTTCCATTAGCCACATTACGCTTAAAGTAAATCCTTAGTAATACCGTATATGTGTATGTTAGTTTGTTTGTTGCCTCTTGGCGTCTTCGGTTCAACCGATCGTCATTTGTTACACATATATAGTTGGATAGAAAAAGATATAGGTTACTTTATATCCCGGTGAATAAATTTATTTATTGGGTATACGGACGAAGTTGTGGATAAAACTAGTATTATTATCGCTTTCTCTCTCTCTCTTTTATGATGATAGTGGTTCGTCGATGAGGCCCTCTTTCACGACAGGTCCTCGTAATGCGTCTCCATCTACTTCTGCTCACAGCCGGGCGAAAATATTCCCCAATAGACTGCTGTGTGGCTGTTTTCATGATTATCGCTATATATATATATATATATATATATATATATATATATATATATATATATATATATATATATATATATATATATATATATATATATATATATATATATATATATATATATATATATATATATATAAGTTTAGAGAAATGGTGCTTTAGAATCGACCCTATTATCTACATAGGTACATTATAATCTAAGTATGCAATACACTCTTCTTAGAAGTCGGTTAAATACTGATGAAGCGATAGGCAACACACCTAATTAGCTTGTTGTTTCTACCACCATAATGGATGGCAAACAAAGCGTCTCGAGCCTTAAAACAGTCTCCGCTCCGTAAATAGATGTTTACGCTCTCAGTTGCTTTAGGAAAACATTTTTTATAACAGATCCCTTATCTTAATTAATTATGTTATCACAGAACGATCATTAGGGATTACTCTTTAGGGGAACGAGTGAATTAAGGTTATTTCAAGACGCTACAAGTCAACGATCAGTATGAAAATATATTTATAAGCGACATTAAGCAAAATAAATTTAATTATATATCAAAAAATTCTTTTTAAATTTTAAATTTATTCTAATGGTTGTTTTTTAAATAAAACTTATTTGCGTGATTATGTTTTTTATATAAATATATATAAGTAAGCTTGCCATGTACTCACAGCATATACTGAGCCATCCTTTCATTCCCCATAAATGTCGTAAAAGGTGATAAAGGGAACTTAGTGGTCGGGGGATGGGCAGCAGCGTCCCTCTTAAAATATCATCAAATGCCAAACTACGGTTGCCAATCCGTCATGTTTCAGGTAAAGAGAATTTAACAAATGTATTTACAAATAACGCTGTTATAACGCTGAGGTAATAAACATAAAAAATCCACCGATTTAAGAATCTCCTTCTTTTTGAAGTCGATTGAAAAAAGAAATCACAGCGCCATCTATGCACTTGAGCAGAGCTTGTACTACGTAAAAATTATTTCGGATTCAATCTCTCCCGAAACGGCAATAGAGCTTCCCTCGGGACTGTCCCCGTTTCACTGCTTATCACGTTTTGTTACTGCCTAAAATGCAGGAAAGCACTATATTGGGAATTACGCAGGATTTTTTCAATCGAATCACCCATTTACAAGTATTTATTGCCAATAATTTATCAACGATGTTTAGTCTGATAATTCTTGTATACATTTGTAACATATTTTTTTTTATGTTCACATTGTTAACAATGATTTTTTTATAAAATATATGTTCCAGATTTAAAAAATTAAAAAACAATAATCTTAACATAGATAGATAGATACTCTTTATTGTTTCCTCCAAAAGATTACAATAGTAAACTTATTATAAACATAAATAATTATAAGAAATAATCACAATGAGACAACAATGGGCGAACTTTTTGCTAAGAGTGATCTCTTCCAGGCAACCTCAACCAGGCAACGCAATACATAATACAGATGCTGGACATAGGCCTTCCCCCTATTGAGGAGTTTTGCCAGTAGTTGTTACGTTTAGCAAGCGGGTTGGTAACAGCAGTTAGGCTTTGGTGATGTTTTAAGAGGGACGCTGCTGCCCATCCCTCGACCGTTAAGTTCCCTTAGACGCCTCTTATGACACCCATGGGAAAGGAAGCGTACAACCCGCCATAAACTAAAATTTTATCTTAACCATTTGGACGAGTGGCGGTGCGTTTTTTAACGCACTTTCTCCCACGCACAACCAATCTTTGGAATCGACTTCCAGCAACAGTATTTCCGAACCAATACGACAACATAACCTTCAAGAAAAGAGCATATTCCTTTTTAAGAGGCCGGCAGCACACCTGCAATGCCGTAAGTGTTGTGGATGATCATGGACGGCGGTGTAGTCACTTACCACCAGGTGAGCCGCATGCTCGTTTGCCATCTGTGTTGTAAAACAAAAAAAAAAAAGAAGGGATAGCCCATTCTATGCCGGGACTACACACAATACCATGAAAATTTATTTTGTTCATAAACTTTACTTGAATAGTTAAAATAAATGCTACTATCTAGTTAAAATTAGTAATTAGTGTTCTTTATGTGTCTAGTCGTTGTTTTAATAGTCTTGATTACGTTACGTATCCATTTAACCTTTGAATGAAGTACAATACGAGTATTACAAACATTGCACTGTAATTTAGACTTATTAAATGAAGTGTTCTCGTCTGAGAATTTGCAATTTAATGTATGCAGTCTACAATGAATCCTCCTTAATTAATATTATTCATTTAGGGAACGTATATTTTCATTTATATTACTTAAGTAAGTTTTATTTTTTAACTTTTTTTTTATGTAACTTTGAATGGCAAACAAGCTGACGGGATGTGGAGTGATGGGAAGTGGAAACCCTCGCCTATAGACGTGAGCAGTACCATGGACATCACAGAGTATACTGTTTCGCCCATGATACCCCCCATGCGTTGCCATTCCTGAGGACTCAGGTGTTATTCCTCTGTACCCTGTAAATTCACTATATATATATATATATATATATATATATATATATATATATATATATATATATATATATATATATATATATATATGGCAGTGAATTTATGTAATATTTTATTATGTATCTTAATATATCTTAATATATATTTTTATTTAACTGTATATTTGTTTATGTACACTAAATATTAATAGTTGTAGCACTTCAGCTGCCCGCTAACAACATGTTTTCTAACTGCATTGGGTAGACTGGAAAAGATCTCTGTCAGAGATAAGTCCACCCTTGCTCGCAATATTTATAAATGCATTAACAATATAATTTACAAGTGCAATAAAGAATATATATATATATATATATATATATATATATATATATATATATATATATATATATATATATATATATATATAACTAATGATGTACATTTCACCGAGCGTTGTACGCTAATAATTTTGATATACATATACTGATGTTACTGTCACGTCATCCTTGTAATGAACCCTGAGATTGCTTGTCGGGCCGGGTGAGCTATTACAATGAGTTATTGTATTTGTGCGAATCAGTCAAGGGGAACTAATTATGGCGTATTTTGATGGGACTGTTTGATCAATATTTTATGGATTTATGCGAAAGGGGGGGGGGGAGTTTGCTAGCAGTTACCACGCTTGGCAGGCGAATTGGCAACCGCAATTAGGCTTTGGTGTTGTTTTAAGAGGGACGCTGCTGTCTATATGTCGCCCTCCCTTAATCGTCCCTTATAACACCCGCGGATAAGGAAGTGGCGATTCCACTTTAACACACTGAAAGTTACAATATCAAAGTGCATTTTATTTTTACACTTTATTGAATAGTTGAAACAAAATTACAGAGACACGCTCGCTTTATCAGGCGCGAGCAGAAAAGAGTAAATCATTGACAATTCTAGATACATATTTTACTAGATCATAGACTATAAGAGACCGAATTCCTGTTTGTAATTTTATTATCACATACCCTTTAAACTCAAATACAACCATTCAACACAGCTACGTGGAAGAAAGAGATTGTTAGTGATGAAGACTAAGAATCTCATTGCTAGCAATATACCCAACCAGGTCGACCTTCTCGCGGTTCCCCCTGGGCTAACTGACCTGTTTTCATTCTCATCTATCACCCTTCACTGGTGCTCCGCCAGCGTATCCCATTAGCGCAGGTGGGGCTACCATTTCATTTTCACCCATCAAAAAAAAAAAAACAAAACACAGCTACGTACTGTAGATATACGATTCTGTTTTTTACGAAACGAAATGTGTTCGTTTGCAATCGACTTCAAAAAAGTAGGACGTTTTCAATTCGCTTTTATTTGTTTTTGTTTGTTACCTCACAATTCTGTCATTTATAAACCAATTTGGAAAATTATTACGTAACTAAAAGAATAAACTTCCAGATTGGTCGTGTAGAAATATTATCAAAAATAAATTCTGTAGTTTAGTTTTTGACTAAAAACTGGTTTCGATTTAGTCAGTTTGTTTTTTGTAAAATTCAATCTTAAATAAATGTCCATTATACTGCTGTATATTAAAATGCACTCAATAATTTCTCGTTAAGAAATGTGTATACATTTCTCGATAATTGTTTCCCTGTCAATTACAGATACTAGAAAAATATTATTACCGATACGTTTTTGTGACACAGTGGCCGTAATTAGGGTTAGATTGATCGTATTTCTCTATATTACTTAATGTAATGAACCCGTGGCGTTCAATCTGAGACCGTAAATGTGTAATAGAAATATTATTGTAATAAAGACTTCGTATGCGATTGTGAGACGATCTTAACCGGTTCCACAAAGACTAAGGTTTTGTTTTTTTTTTACATCGCTGAGGGCAAACGAGCATGCGGCTCACCTGATGGTAAGTGACTACCGCCGCCCATGATCACCCACAACACCAGCGGCATTGCAGGTGTGCTGCCGGCCTTTTAAAAAGGAATATATTCTTTTCTTGAAGGTTATGTTGTCGTATCGGTTCGGAAATACTGCTGCTGGAAGTTGATTCCAAAGAATGGTTGTGCGTGGAAGAAAGTGCCTTGAAAAACGCACGGTGGAAGACCGCCACTCGTCCAGATGATTGGGATGAAACTTTAGTTTGTGGCGGGTTGTACAGTTTACTAGCGGCTATTGCCCAGCAAACAAGCTTGAAGAACTGGCAACCGATGGGGAAGAAAGGTTCTTGAGTGGCGACTGTGTACGGGTAAATGCAATGTCGGACGACTCTCCATTAGAGGGAGTGATGACCTCAAATACATTGTAGGGAGTCAGTGGATGCAAGTGGCTCAGGACCGTTCTTTATGATAGTCTAAGGCTTATGTCCAGCAGTGGACGCATGATGACTGAAATTATGATTGCCCAGCAATGGAATACGATTGATTGATTTCATAGGTAGGTTATACGGGTAAAGTCGAAATTAATGGCGTTCTTTTAAGGGAACATTCTATCAATGAAATTAACATTTTTCTTAAAGAAAAATGAGCCGGTAAAGACATAAAGTTTTGTGTCTTCCACATTCGATGAATGACAGACTAGACCGTTCGTTTTGACTGTTTGTGGAGAGATACGCATTTAGCAGTGAACATGAAATTTGTAAATATAGTAAATAATAAATAAGAATCCCCTATTATGATGTTAGTTTACGTTCTTCTTTTCATTTAAGAGTTTCCTCTTGTCGGTGCAACTAATTCATGCATCTTCCTCCAGCCAGCTCTATCCCAGGCCATATCCTTTATCTCCCTATACGACATAACGCCTAGTGTTTCCTTTATCTGTCCCATGTAGTTAATCCTCGGTCTTCCACTTCCTCTTTTGCCCTCTATTTTTCTATAAGGTGGCCCAGCATTTTGCCTCTTCTATTCTTTATTATTTCAATCAATGTTCTCTTCTCGTTCACTCTTTTTAGGACTTTACGTTACGTTAGGACCTTACGTTTTAGAAGTTTACGTTAATCTCTGAAAATTATCGAACAATTTTAATAAAATGTTGTATTCGTAAATGTGCAATATTTGTTTCAATTTAAGAGATATTATAGTTTTTATTGCGATAAGTGGCGCTGTTGTCGAGATCTTGCACTGGTGCGAAATTGGGGTGAGTCGCCACATACACAGTGGCATTCAAATCATAAAATTAATGAAGGTACAAAAAAGACTAGTATATAAAAAAAACATACCCATGAGCCAAGAACTCTGTCATTATTTGGGCTTAACACCTAAAAAATATCATACAAAACAAGATGTTATATTTATTTATTTATTTATTTAAAGGAACACTAACAGCATATTGCATTATAACACATATAACAAACATTAAATACAATACAATATTAATGCACATGCCTATAAAAGGTATTCACAGCATTTACTTTAACATATTTATACAGTATGAAATGAAGTAAACAATTCATATAGAATCAATCCCGAGAATTAGATTTATTGATAGTATCTGGCAGCGAGCCATTGAGACTAGGTTTAGTTTTGTGGCCTAAATACTAATATTACCTCCACAATTTGTCCCCTATCAGATTCTAAGCTCACTAAAAGAAATAGTTATACTACATACTTTTAGCGTAAAGTTATTGAACTTTAAGCTATATGAATAACTTGTATTTTTAATCGATGATTTAATCATATTTTCCCTGAGAGATGATAAAAATGTAAATGGCCAAGAATCGATAAGTGGTTACCTTGTTGTTCGGGTATTATGTAATATTGTTGTAAGTCGAGTGTATTTATTTATATATTAAAACTATGGACTTCTCAAGTATATGATACAAAAGGTGGATCTAATACTAAGAAAATAGCATTTTTTCCCAATCAACTTCAGGGGAAAACGGAAAATTTACTTAATTTTGAGTTACTTAATTGTTGAACATCGACTTTTCTTTTAAAGGAGTTACAGTAGTCGTATTGGGTTCTTCATTGATTAATACATTTAATACATTATGGACTTTATAGGTCTTATTATTGGTGAACGTAGCATTTGAAAAATGTCTAAGAAGAAATGGCCTTTAGCTTATTATGTAATGGATTAAGCAATCAAAGCAAAGCGAAATATTGTATGATATTAAGCTTCTTACAAGTTGCCTCTACACCGCGGCTTAGGATCTAAATACGTCTCTTTCTTTCCTAATGTTGCCATGCTAAATAATTAAGCTGACGCTTGCGTGTTTGAGTTCGCGTGTGCTCAAAATACAAAGTAATAATGACTCGAAGAGCTTTCTTAACTGTAGTTACTCGCTTCTAACATTCAGAGATCGTTAGTAAACAATTCACTGTAAAACCACAAATAGCAAGAAGACCCCTGCCAGGAAATCCCATATCCGTTCCCGAATTCAAAACTAAGTTTAATAAGTTTCTCGCGTCGAGCTAATAACCTTTTTTCCTCTAACACTTGCCAACTTTACGGCCCGCTACGGCAATAAAACTCCATCAGTGAGCAGGCGAGGTACGTGCGAGACGGTTCACTCGCGGCTTTAAAGCCTTCACGCTACGCGAAAATTGCGGGCGTCGCGGGGAGCGAAGCGTCGCGACGCTCCGTCCGTTAGTCGGGCGCCGGCCTCGTGCAGCGCCGGTCGCCGCCCATGGCCCGCGCCAGCTAACGCGGCATGCGGCACGCGCTCGCCGCGCTCGCGGCCTGCTGCGTGGTGGCGCGCGCCGAGCTCCCATCTGCGCGCCTCGCCCCGCGCAACTACACCCCCCAGCATGTGCTCCAGTGCAGCGACGGCCTCGTCCTGCCCGCGTGGCGCCCTCGCGAGGATGTCCCCACCATGGATATCGCCCTGCGGGGCATGGTTTACTTCTTTGCTCTCTTGTATCTATTTATTGGGGTCTCGATCGTTTCTGATCGATTTATGGCTGCTATCGAAGTCATTACCTCGAGGGAGAAAGAGGTGCGCGTGCGACGTAACGGCAGCGAGCAAATCGTTGTCGTTAGAGTATGGAATGAAACTGTCGCCAATTTGACCCTTATGGCTTTAGGATCTAGCGCACCCGAGATCCTACTTTCAGTTATAGAAATTGCCGGGAAGAACTTTGAAGCTGGTGAATTAGGACCAGGAACTATCGTTGGTTCTGCTGCTTACAATTTGTTTGTAATAATAGCTATATGTGTAATAGTTATACCTGACGGGGAAGTGCGAAAAATAAAACATCTAAGAGTATTTCTCGTAACAGCTACATGGTCAGTTTTTGCTTATGTATGGCTCTATCTTATCCTGGCTGTTATATCACCTAGTGAAGTTGAGGTTTGGGAGGGAGCTGTGACCTTTTTGTTCTTCCCGGCGACGGTAATAACAGCATATATCGCAGACCGACGCCTTCTAGTCTATAAATATTTGAAGAAAGGATATAGAGTCAACGAAAGAGGAGTTATAGTTGAAACAGAAGGTGATGGATCAGTTGAAATGGCTTTAAAACCAAGCGGCGATGAGTTTGCTATAGATGATGAAGAAGGAAGGGAATTAGAAAAGTCAAGGAAAGAATATGTGTCAGTTCTTCGAGATTTAAGAAGACAACACCCAGAAGAAGATTTAGAGACGGTAGAACGCATGGCTTTAGAGACTTTGATGTCCCGAGGCCCGAAATCACGCGCATTTTACAGAGTTGCCGCAACTAGAAAAATGACTGGTGGCGGAGATTTCTCCCGAAAGATATCGGAACGAGCTCAAAGTGATCTAAGCGAAGTAAAAGCTGAGCTACAGCGGCGAGAATCAAGTTCACCATCAATTGAGCCTAGAGGGCCGAATGTTCGTTTTGATCCTGACCACTATACGGTAATGGAGAACTGTGGCTCTTTTGAAGTCAGGGTGATACGAGCTGGGGATCTTAACGGAGAAATCACTGTGCAATATACTACAGAAGATGGAACTGCTGAAGCTGGTTCAGACTACGTTGCCACGAATGGTTCGTTAGTTTTTAGACATGGAGAAACGGAAAAGACTTTTTCCGTTCAAGTAATAGACGACGATGTCTTTGAAGAAGACGAGCATTTCTATGTGAGATTGAGTTCCCCAAAAGGAGCATCGTTGGCTTCCCCGTCAACTGCTACTGTGGTGATATTGGATGATGATCATTCCGGTGTATTCTCGTTTGCCCAAAGGGATTACGAGTTGACTGAGTCAGTTGGCACTTTTGATCTGCGCGTTGTGAGAACAGCTGGCGCAAGAGGAAAGGTGCGGGTGCCATATTGGACGGAAGATGGGACTGCTAAAAGTGGCTCACAGTACGAGATTGCGGATGGCCATATTATCTTCGAGAACAACGAAACTGAGTGAGTACTTTTTATTTTAATTTATATTGTGGTTTGACTATTCTACCTATTTCAATTAGGAAGTTTTATATTGTCTATTTTGTGATATAAAAATATATGTGACTCTAAGATTCTTTATTCTTATTTGACAAATAGTTACGAAACTTTACTAAAAGGGTCGGAGGGACAAATATTTTGAAAAATTAACTAAAAAGAAGAATTTTAGTGGGGATGAATTCTGAAATTATAAGCATTTTTAAAATAGGATTCTATCAGTAAAACACAAAATTCTCTTTTTTTTTTCAAAAATAATATTATCTATTAGACTTCCAATTGGACGAATCGTGTGTTGTTTTTGGGAAAACTATTCAGTTCGAACATACCTCTTATTTAGAAAACTTTTACTAAAATTGTGGATCCTGAATTAATTTTATACTTGTTCTTAAATATATCGTTATGATATCAAGTTCAAACACTAATTTTAGAAACTTTTATATATATATATATATATATATATATATATATGGAGTGGCGTCGAACCCAGCGTCTCTTGTCTCAGTGTCTCTTATCTCAATGTCTGTAGATATGTAGGTATTGTCTGTAAGTTGTTTTCCATGCATTAATTTTATTTCGGCCATGGATAAAATGAAATCTCTTTTAAACGGCAATCATCCGTGAAGTTTTTTCCAGTCATAAATTTATTATGCTCTGTATAATAAATTTACTTTCCTTACTAATATTGTATTTATTAACTAGCCACAAGACCCGGTTTCATACCCGGATTGATATAACTTTTTTATTTATGACCTGTTTGAAATTAAACAAACTAAATGTTAAGGGGAGTAAACTGCAACGCATTAATGAAAATCATAATAAAATCGATTATGCCGTTTCTGAGATTAGCATGCATAAACGTACAGACAAACAGATAAAAATTCCAAAAATCATTGTTTTGGATTCTATTGGTTTCATAAAGCCCCCCTATAACAGTTTTTCTTATATATCTTCCATGTAAAGACAGCGACCAGTTACGATTTTATTATATGATAAATAAAGTAGAAAAAAAGAGATATATTTATAAGATCACAACAGTAAATATTATATGAATGAATGAATGAATGGATGAATGAATGAATGAATGAATATTTATTTGCAATTAATTATAATAAAACTAAATTGTATCTAAACTATGACTGTCCATGGGAAATATTTGGCAAAAATTTATATTTATTGGTTTATTAAGAACAATAGAAACTAAAAGAATGTTTCTTTTAGAATTTTTGTTCTATATGTTAGGTCCCGGCTTCGCGCAAAACGCAATATGCTTCCATTGTGTTTTGAAATATATGCGAAATAATAATTTCTGAATGTTGTCGGTCTGTCTTTTTCTACAGAGAATTTATTAGTGTATTACTATAACAAGCATACTACATAACAACATAGTAATGCGCGAAAAATCGAAAGCTGTTTACACAGTTATATTCTTTAAGGTTTAAACTTGTTAAGCATATCACGAATAAATTTTTCTGTACCTGCTTAGTTTTGAGAAGAAAGATTGGCAGCCAACATGTTTTGTAATACATTTAATTTTAGTTTATTGTAATGTCTTTTTGGCCACAAAAATGCAAAATTCTCACTATTGTTAATAATAAAAAAAGTGACTTTTTTCATTACTTATTTTTTTTTTTTTATTTAATTTTACCTACCCTCTAAAAATAAGTATAATATTGTCTGGTATACAAATTGAGAATCTGTAATTGATTAATGTATGGTGTAAATATAATATTTAATGAATAAATAAATGAATAAAAAAAAATAATAATAATTATTCTAGATATAAGCTGTTGATTCCAGATGTAATATTAAAATAAAAAAATATCTCTTAGCCTCATGACGGTTTAACCAATAAGTATGCAATTTATTATACATAATTATATTATATGGAATGGGGAAGGACATAGGTTATTTTTTATACAAACGAAGTCAGGGGTAAAAGCTAGTGTCTAATAAAACCTTTTAGCTATAGAACTACATTGTTGTTTCCTTTGTGCTTTTTTATTTAATATATCTATTTATTTAAAATAAAACATTAATAGTTAAAATAAGTTTTATTTTAGTATATTTTTTGTTTTACGAGTCTAATAAAATTATCCCAGAAAAAGACGAGGCTCTTTAACCAGTGCGTGTTGCCAGTGATGACTTATGGAACCGAAACATGGTCCTACACGATTGCCCGTATGCAAAAGCTTCAAATTACTCAGCGAGATATGGAAAGGGCTATGCTCGGAGTCTCTTTGCGTGATACAATCCGAAACGAGGATATCCGCGAAAGAACTAACGTAAAAGATATCGACTCGAAGGATAAGCAAGCTGGTGGCAATGGGCTGGTCACATAGCTCGAAGGACCAATGGGGAAGAAAGGTTCTTGAGTTGCGACTCCGTAAGGGCAAACGCAGTGTAGGACGACTACCCTACTAGATGGAGTGACGACCTGAAATGCATTGCAGGGAGTCAGTGGATGCAGGTGGTGCAGGACGGTTCTTTATGGCAATCTATGGGGAAGGCTTATGTCCAGGGGTGGACGAATATTGGCTGAAATGATGAAAAGTATCCCAACTTGTTTTATTAAGTTTATACATGTGGACTTTTATATATGTATATACATATATATTTATTTATTTAAACTTTAATGCACAGTAAAATACTATGTGCATTTGGTGGACTTAACACCGGACGGTGTTAAGTCCACCAAATGTACGTGACGTGACGTGACGTGACAAAAGACGTGTTCTCTACCAGTCAACCATTGGGCAAACCGAGAAATACGTAGGCAGTGCGATTTTGAATGCAGAAAAAATAAAGCAATATTTGAAAAATTCATATAATATAAACATATACATAATATATTAAGTGAATAAATATACATATACATACTATAAATACATACATAAATAAATACATAAAATATTACGAGTACTACATATATAAAATATATAAATTACATACATTATGAAATGTAAAATAATGTTCTTATAGTAGGTACTTAATTTATTGACCATTTTAATATAAATAATGGCGATAAAGTAGCCACTCCGTCTAATACACAATGAAGGGAATTTCTGTTTTACCTAGTAACACATGATAAATTGTTTTCCTTGTACCTTGGTAACTACCAATGACTCTAAAATTGTAATTGTGAACTTTATAATTTACAAAATAAGTTCCTATTTTGTATAAATGCAGAATAATGGGCCACCCCTTCCTTTTCCGTAGGTGTCCTAAGAGGCGACTAAGGGAACTTAATAGTTGAGGGGTGGGTAACGTCACTAAAGAGGGGGGAGAAGGGATTGGTAATAATGGGGATTAGTATCACCATTGCTAGCAATACATTTTCAATTCCAAGTGAATTCATCATGATGGACTGACTTGCCTTTTCATTCTCACCTATCATCTCTGACTGGTGCCCCGCCAGCGTATATCGTTAGCGCAGGTGAGGTTACCGTTACATTATTATCCATTAAAAAAAATCACTAAAGCCTAACTGCGGGTGCCAACCCGCCTGTCAAGCGTAGCAACTACTGGCAAAACTCCTTAATAGAGAGAAGCCTATGTATATATATATATATATATATATATATATATATATATATATATATATATATATATGCCATTCCTGAGGACTCAGGTGTTATTCCTCTGTACCCTGTAAATTCAATTTATTATTATTTATTACCTATAAATATCGTATATAATGATAAAAAATTAAATATTTCGATCGTAGTCACAGTGTTTACATACATTTTCCTTTGCCAATAAAAGAAAAAAAAAACACGTATGCCTGGATAAAAAAAACATTAAAAAAAATTATAATCAATAGCATTTAGGATGATATAAGAATTTGAATTAAGAACAAGGAATTACAGAAAATCTTTGAATTGTAATTTTACCCCTAACAGATTTGTAATCTATTCGAGCATTTCGAAGTTATGGTGTAATAAAAAAAACTCATTCGTACATGAACACTGAAAAATATTACACTACTTTTCTGGACAATCAAGTAAATACAAAATTCATACCTACTTAATGGAGTATGTATAAAAATTGTATCTAAATATACCAATTATTTTTAGAGGCATTGAGTGTTCAATATGTCAAACTTTATCTATGTTCTATATATTGGCAACACTGTAGCATAGTAATACTTTATCTGTGGTTGAGCAAATTAGAATGCTGGCTAGATTGATTTAATATTTTATAAAAAAATGATTTGATCTTTTTATCACAGTTGTCGAGTTAACTGTTCCATATCTCATTATTATGCATATATTAATTGAACATTGACAGCCTTGTCACAGATAATACAATACTAACCTCTTTTTTTTCGACACGTTTCTAACATTTTATTTATTATTATTTTATAGTTGAGATTATAATATTATATGTAGATAGAGTGTCTCCATAGAAATGTTTCGAGAAAAACGGGTCAACTTTTTCATATAATTTTACGTGATAAACAGTTATCAGTGATTCCTTTATAACTTGTACATTTATTTGTCTTATAACTTTTACATCTCTTTAATGCGTAAATACTTATTTTATTTATTAAATAATACGACAAGATACATTTTATGTGTCTTGTTGTATTATTTAATATTATATAGATAATTGATAAAAAAACGAGTCAGCTAATTTGACAATTTGTCAGCTAAAGTTGACCCCATTTTTAAGACTATATAATCTATCGTAGATACGAAAAAGTCTCTATTACTTTTTACCTAGAAATTTCGCTACTGGCTTTTAGTTTATGGCTGTGTAATCAGTATTTTTCTTTTTTGAGGACAAACCAGTAAACTGAGCGCCGACCATTTTGTGTTACTGCGGCGCGCACATGATTTCTGTTTCGTTGCTCAACTTTGTTATTTCTTTTTTTTTATGGCTGTTTATTTTATTTTTATTGTTATGTGTGTACTACAGATACAAATAAATAATCTATTTGTCTATTCTATCCTATACGTTGTAATATATGTATATAATAAGTATATGTAGCAACTGCTTTATGTATAATGTAGTGTGTAGGTTATAAATGTGTAGGTTAGTGCTAAATTTTGTGTCTAATGTTGGCAACACTGTTAATGTGCCATTAGGTTGTTTTTTTTTTATACCTCGAAGGATTTTGTTTACTTTTGAGTCCCTGTAATGTAACGGTTTTTTTAATGGATGATAATGAAATCTCAACTTTGCCTGCACTACCAGTAGGTAGAGATGATAGGCGAGGATGAAAAAACAGGTCAGTTAGCCTAACTAGAACTAAACATGATAGGGGGAAATACAGGGAGGGGTATTGCTAGTAACAGGGATACTAATCTCTATTAATAATAATTCCTTCTCGTTCCGTAATATAACAGTTTCAGCCTCATTAAATTGTATTTTTATTTAAAAGGTGTTTTTTTATTATTTATATTTGAAACATGCAGACTTATTGAAGCATCTAGAGCACATTCAATTAGGTATGTGAAAACTTTTAAATACATGAAAATAAGATGGTAACTTCTCTTCGTCTGTTGGGTTATACTGGTGGGGTACTTGTAAAACTTTTGTTGAAGCTAATTTGAAGTTTAACATTTCAACGTCTCAATTCATTTTTAGTTTTGTTTAGGGGAACTAGAGATATGGAAAAATTTTCCCACGGGAACGGGATATAACGTGTTTATTTAAGACTATAAATCAGCTCTAGATTCGCACGGTTTTTTTTTTCAAATAGGTCACAGCTAATGTAAAAAATATCTGATAATGTTTAAGATTTCTATAGGTGAAAGAATTTTTAAAAACTATTTAAAAATATTTTCCAAGTTTTTACATAACAAATAAACGTACTGAGGAATTGTTTGAAATGATGCCTATAGCCATCTTTTATCATCGCACCGCTTACCGTCGACAGGGAACGACGATTACAGTATGAGATTCTTCAAAAAGGGTAAATTAAGGTGTCTTCAGGGTCGACAACGCGCACGTGACACCCCTAGTATTGCAAGTGTCCATAGACTACAGTAATCATTTACAATCAGACGGGCTGTATGCTTGCTTGCCAAATTCGTGGTATGAAAAAAAATAACGATTTTGGATATTCACACTGTAACTATAGGTACAGTTTATGAGTACTAAAGGTTTGTCGTAATTGTTGCTACTGCGTTATATTTCAATAACCCTGCAAACAACGGAAGTTGTTTCTAAGATTAACGGAAACATGTTCCGTTGTACGGTTTCGCGAAGCCGCAAAACGTTGCAATGAAGTACGAATTGGCCTACAGAATTACTTACGGGCCGGTGCCTGATCCCCGTAATGGCCACGACGGAGAGTAATTCCTTTGATAATCCTGGGGTTTTACCACCTTCAATGTTCTGCGATGCCAGTACTATTTGACCCAGTTTTAATACTGTTTTTTTTTTTTAATTAGTAAAATTGCAGGTATTTTTTTTATATGGTTGATAATGGTATAGTAAGTTCGTCTGCGCTGACGGTATACGCTGGCGGGGCATTGGTGAAGGTATAATAGGTGAGAATGAAAAGGCAAGTCAGTTAGCTCACCGCGATGAATACACCTGGAGGATTCAGCATGATGGTTTCCGGGGGAACCATGAGGAGCTCGATCTGACAGGATATATTGCTAGCAATAGGGCTGATCACAATGGTTAATAGCAATAATCCAGACTAACAAGTCTAGATTACTAATAATCTCCTCCCCCAGTGAGTAATGGTAGATGAAGATGAGAGTAGTAGTTCACCAGAGGGAGACTTTGTACAAAAGTCGATTGCTTGGGTATCTCTGTCCCATTCGTGTTTCAACCGTGAAGCAGCTGTGTTTCGGTTTGAAGGGTGGGATATGGCGTTAATTTACATGGTATAGAGGAATAACACCTGAGTCCTCAGGAATGGCAATGCATGGGGGGTATCATGGGCGAAACAGTATACTTTGTTATGTCCATGGTACTGCTCATGTCTATAGGCGACGGTTACCAATTTCCATCAGGTGGGCTGTCAGCTTGTTTGCCATTCTAAGTTGTATAAAAGAAAAAGTAGTTTAGTTGCCCCATTGTGGCGAATTCAGCAGGACAATAGTTTCCAGACGGAACACGTAATGATCAACCTGATAGGGTAAATTGCTTATTATAGGGCTATTAGACCATCTCATTATCCAAAATTCTTTTCCCCGCGTATTGGGAGAGAGATTGTCGGTAACGGAGACTAGTTATCACATTGTATGTGTGTTCGTACACCTGGGGAGGAGGGGAGGCGTTATTAATAATGGGTACAAGTTGATAAAACTACATCTTACACGAATTGTAATAAAATTTGCTCAGTATAATCCGACAAGTTAAAGAAATCTCTCGCGCTGTGGACGTAATATTAAGTGGACTAGTACATTTAAATCGGAAGATTATTAAGTGCATGTACATAGTATTTAATTTCTCATTTAATTTAATCAAATTTTATTTGATTTATGTACAAATTTTTAGAGAAATAAATATCTTAAACCGTATATTATATATTTATTTGATCAAGAGGGTGAGCTTTACTGTCTCCCAATACACTCATCCAAGAAAGCATCAGTACTATAACAATTATTATTTATATAACTACATATTTAACAATAATAGAAATAAAATTTTATATTTTAATTATGTAAAACACTCAATAGCCATCTGATAAAACGTCAGCATGTTAGTTAATACCAGAGACTTTGTACAAAAGTCGTTTGCTTGCGTACCTCTGTCTCATTCGTGTTTCTACCGTGAAGCAGTTGTGTTTGCATGGCTGTGTTTCGGTTTGAAGGGTGGGATATGGCGTGAATTTACAGGGTACAGAGGAATAACATCTGAGTCCTCAGGAATGGCAACGCATGGGGGAACGCGAAACAGTGTACTCTGTTATGTCCATGGTACTGCTCATGTTTCTAGGCGACGGTTACCACTTTCCATCAGGTGGGCCGTCAGCTTGTTTGCCATTCTAAGTTGTATAAAAAAAAGGCGATTAGGTTTAGTTGAGGATATTGGCTCGAAACCTCATTGCGTAGTCTCAACGCGTGAGAGAGGGAAGCTTGCTTGGCCAACTCATACAAAGCAATTCCTACTATGGTGGATTAATGTGAAATTTCACCACCAAGGTCAGTAATCTATTTTTGAATCTAGTCTCAATATCGATTTCAATCCAATATATTGCCAATGACAATATTGTACAGCTCACTTAAAAAGAAAAAATTACGAATTGGGCTAGAATTTTGATCGTTCTCCCATTGGCAAATTACATACACTAATACGTATGGATCTATCATGAGGTCAGTTAAAAATAGAGCCAAGAATACCGCATAAAATGAGTACAATATCATTTTACCACTTTATACATACAAACTAAAATGCTTTACAAACCCAATTCAATTGGGGGGAAAGGGATTGTTAGTAATGGAGTCTAATAGCCCTATTGCTAGCAATATACCCTTTCAGGTTGACCTCCAAACGGTTCCCCCTGGAAACCATCATGTTTAATTCTTGTCGAATTCATCATCATCATCTTTCACTAGTGCCTCGTCGGTGTATACCGATAGCGCGGGGGGCGTTACCATTCCATTTTTAGCCATTAAAAAAAACCAATTCAACTATATCAGTGTTTTGTCACTGTCTGTCAAATTGAGAAAATAGCACAAAAGTAAAGGAACGAAAAAAAAAACTGTCTTTATTGAATAGTTCAAGAAGAAAATTAATTTATCTCAAGCTGGTATTTAAGTGGATAATTTTAACTCGGAATCTTTTAAAAAATTAAAACTACGTATTACTTCATTCTTTCTCTGTGGAGAATTTTATCTTTTTATTTAGTATATAACACATAAAAAATATGGCAGAGATAAGCAAATGTACAAAGGCGAGCTTAACTTTAAAAGAGTTCTATTCCAGACTCCTCAGAGCTCGTTTTTTTTTTGTAATATCTTTTAATATTTATTTTACAATATTAATTTAAAAGAATTACATTTATATTTCAGATCGAAACAGTAATTTTGCCTGCCTATTCTAATAGCGAAAACAGCGTTACAATTTCTATTAAAAACTAGATAGTTAAGGTAAATTTCTCTATGGGAAGTTATTTATAACTACTATATCAAGGACAATCAAGGCTTGCCGACACCATAAATATGTTATTGAATAGATTAAATTTATAGTAAGCGACTCGTCGATTCGGTCACAGCGTTGTCAATGAAGTATTGATACTTTCATTCAATAATTATACATTTAAATGTTGTAATTATGGTGGGTAGCTACTTCTATTTATAGTGTAGTGTAATAAATACTATTGCTGGAATTATTTAGTCCATTTCCATTATTTATTTCATGTTTTTATTTAATTATTTATTCATTAGTACAAATATGTGTACATGGCGGACTTAATGCTAAAAGCATTCTCTCCCAGTCAACCATAGGCAAGTGTCAGAATACTCGAATGCGGTACTACTAATTATTGATATACATACATACTAAAATTACATATATAGACGAATAAATATATATGAATAATAAATATATTTACACATATATGATATATACTATATTATACACGAAATTGAGAATAATATAAAGCACTTACTGCTCGGATAAAGTAAAAAAGTAAGCGTGAACGCTTTTTTGAAAGTTTTGTTTTAGACGATTTAAATTTTTTCATTCTAATTGTAAATTTTTAATCAAGGACAGTTTTTATCGTATAATATATTTACTAGCTTTTACTCTCGACTTCGTTCGTACAACTAGAGTATATTCACTGATCTAAAAAAGTAGACTATCTCCTTCTCTATCTCTTGAATTATGTGTATTTCCCATTGCCAGCAATATACCCAACCAGGTCGACCTCCTCGCGGTTCCCCTTGGAAACTATCATGGTAAATTTCTGATGAATTCATTATGATGGGCTAACTGACCTGTTTTCATTCTCATCTATCACCCTTCACTGGTGCTCCGCCAGCGTATCCCATTAGCGCAGGCGGGGTTACTATACCATTTTCACCCATCAAAAAAAAAATTATGTGTATTTCACCAAATTTCACAGCGATTTATTAAGCCGTTACGATAGAAAAAAGCTATGTTTCAGGTTTATAATATTAGTGTTTCAGGTTTATAACCTTTGTAACATTACTTACATTGTGACATTAGTATGAATTAGTTGGCTATTAGAATACTTTTTAGCTAAATTAATTTAGAAATATTGAAAATTATTCATTACCTGCTCGCATTAGACCCGGTCATGATTAAAGGCCACGAATTGTTCACGAAACTAGTCGAGCAGTCTCGATCTAATTACACATAAGTTAAACCGGCAGTTATTACCAAAAAATATAACGATGTGTGCTTACGAAAATTTTAACAATAAAATGATTTATTTATTTTTGAAAATAAACATAAAATTCCAGCGTTATCACACTTGGTTAGGATCATAATAATTCGCGTGAAAGAATAAAAATACGTGCAGTGTGTCACTTTCTTTCATCTTCAGCACATAAAAGACTATTAGGGGAACAAAGAAGATTTAATATATTGTTGCAAAATAAATGAAACTCGAAATAATATCTATATATAGTATATAATCTATTTTGTATATATAAATACAATGAAAAGACACATTTGAATAAAATTATTTTGTTTTAATCCACTACTGTTACTGTTAGTATGTATGTGACTGCCAACACTCGAAAACTAACCACCACTACTACTACTACCAGAAGTTCCGCAATCTTAGCTATTAATCTCCGACTGCCATTTTGTTCACGCATGTTTTGCGATACGTGTTTCCTCTCTAAACGAGGTATCCTTAGACAAATTATTAATTTGCTGCACAGAACTTACTCATCATTATCATCAGCCCTTAACCGTCTACTGCCTTCCCCTTGGGGGGTTTTGCCAGCAGTTACCACGTTTGGCAACCGCAGTCAGGCTTTAGAAATGTTTTAAGAGGGACGCTGCTGCACATGCCTCGCCGTCCTTTAGTCCCCTTTTACGAAACCCACGGGAAAGGAAGGGGTGGCCTATTCTACACTGGGGCCATACGACCACTAGGTCGTTAACCATTAAAGACGGTTTAGTCGGTAGTCTCTTAATTGTATCAAGATGTGAAAAATTTAGGATAAAAGAATTTGTAACGAAACGAGTATGGTGAGAGGGAATAGATAGTTTTTTTATGGATGATAATGGAATGGTAATTCCGCCTGCGCGTTGGGGGGAAAGGGATTGTTAGTAATGGAGACTGAAAATCCCATTGCTAGCAATATATCCAACCAGGTCGACCTCGTCGCGGTTCTCCCTGGAAACTATCATGGTTAATTCCTGATGAATTCATCATGATGGGCTAACTGGCCTGTTTTCACCCATCAAAAAAAAAACCCGCCTGCGCTAATGGTATACGCCGGTGGGGCACCAGTGAGGGATGATAGGCGAGTATGAAAAAGCAAGTCAGTCAGCCCATCGTAACGAATTCAACGATAAACTAGTTACGATGGTTTCCAGGGAAAACCGTGTGGAGATCGACCTGATAGGGCATATTGTTAGCAATAGGCCAGCAAACTTCATTGCTAACAATCCTTTACCCCCCAACCCGATAGGATGTATTGATAGTTGGGGGGTGTAACCTCCCCATTACTAACAATCCCTACCCCCCTGAAGTTGGAGAATATCACTGGAACGTAGGTTATGATCGTGAGTTTCAAAAAGGTATTGTTTGCTGTTTAACACTCAGGTTATGGAATGAGCTCCCTGTCGAGGTTTTTCCAAGAGACAACAGCATGGGGTTCTTCAAAAGGGGGTTAAAGAGGTTTTTTTAGGGTCGGCAATGCGTGCGTAAAACCTCTAGTATTGCAGGCGTTCATAGGCTATGGTAACCGCTTGTTACCGGTTGGGTATGCTTGTTTTTCTTATACCACTCAGCAATTTTTTTTTATACCACTTTGGTGGTTTAAGTAATTAAGAGACTGGGTGTTTCGAAGAAGAGTAAAGAGGGTGCAAAGAGTATTAAGGTTTTATGTTTTTTTTTTATTATTACAAAAATGCAAAATTATAGAAAAAAATACTTCAGAAATTACTGAACTATTAATTGTATTATATAATTCGTTATGTTTACATTTTTAATAAGTTCTATTGACAAAGACTACATTAAGTTTGAACTGCGTGTTAATTGTACGATAATGTTGCCCTTTTATGGGCACTTACCCGTAACTCATGATATATTAATGTTATGATAGTTTAGACAATGATGGTTTCAGTTATTTATTATGTACCGAATTTGGGTTTGTATATTGTTATATGTATATATATGTATGTATTATATATTGTATGTTAATATTTATTGTATATATTTACCAGAGGGAGACTTTGTATAAAAGTCGATTGCTTGGGTACCTCTGTCCCATTCGTGTTTTAACCGTGAAACAGTTGTGTTTGCATGGCTGTGTTTCTGTTTGAAGGGTGGGATATGGCGTGAATTTACTGGGTACAAAAGTATAACACCTGAGTCCTCAGGAATGGCAACGCATGGGGGGTATCATGGGCGAAACAGTATACTCTGTTATGTCCATGGTACTGCTGATGTCTATAGGCGACGATTGTCACTTTCCATCAGGTGGGCCGTCAGCTTGTTTGCCATTCTAAGTTGTATAAATAAAAAAGTGCTATTAAGTATGTATATGTATGTTTCTACTGTGAACCAGTTGTGTTTACATGGCTGTGTTTCGGTTTGAAGAGAGGATATAGTAATGAAATTACAGGGTACAGAGGTATAACACCTTAGTCCTCAAGAATGGCAACGCGTAAAGGGTATCATGGACGACACACTGTTCTCTGTTATGTCTATGATACTATTCATATCTATAGAGGGTGTTACATAAAAAAAAAAAACATCGTTAAAAGAAGATACTACCTACCTCTATTGGTAGACGGTAGGTATACGGTGAGCTCAAATTCTTACTAGCTTCAAAACCTCTGTTTAATCCTATTACCTCTCACTTTAGTACTATTTTCCTGTGTTCTCTCTTCGTTTTATATCGTCATTTTTTTTTCTGTTGTATGTGTGCTGTTAAGTATGTGTATGTTATGCATATATTTAATTGTGTATATATTATATATGTATGTGTATGTATGTATGTGTATGTATGTATGTGTATGTATGTATGTATATATGTTTGTATATGGTAATATTTATATAATAGTGCGCCACCTACCCTTTGTCTTTTTCTCAATATCCTCTACCCAAAGGTTGTCAGGAAGAGATTGCTTAGCGATAAGGCCGCCTTTTATATCACTTCTCATTAATATTTACTATATTTGTTATTTCTCTTTTTACTTGGTGCAATAAAGTGTAAAATAAATAAATAAACATGTAAATTTTAAAAATAATATATTTTGAGTGAATATTACGAGAAATTAAATTATAAATTGGCAGCTCAGTCTGTTGGAAATAATGTTTTGAAAATTGTTATTACGCCATCGTAAGCTCCACGTCTTATTATAGCGTCGCTGTTTGAATCTGTGATTACTTCAATCTCCGCTACGAATAATAATTTCATTAGTTGAGTAAATTTTAGAACGTTAACATTCGGGATTTTGTTTGGGAATTGTATTTAAGGATGTCTCTTGTAAGTGTAATTTTAAAGAATTACTCGAATACAAATCCAGAAAACGGGGGAATATTTAAATGAATCTGCAGATTTGCTCGCACATTCTGTTACTAGTTTTTTGTAAGCCACTTTGTAAGCGCGGATTTCAGAAGAAGGAAAACAAAAGAAATAGACCATCGAATCGACCACGATTTTATTAGTTTTTTTTTATACCACTGTGGTGGCGAACAAGCATACGGCCTACCTGATGGTAAGCGGTTACTGTAGCCTATGAACGCCTGCAATACCAGAGGTATTACGCGCGCGTTGCCGACCCTGAAGAAACCTCTTTACCCCCCTTTTGAAGTTGTCATAACAAAATAAAATATACTTCATTTTTTGAGTTGGACATTACGGACACAACTGTAAAAACCTTATTCAAATTGGTAAAAAAATCATTGGTTTGATTTCTTTTGCTCTTATAATTTTTTTTTTTTTCATATCTTTCATGTATAGACATTGTCCAGTTACAATTTCATTATATTAATAAGATTTTAATTCATTTTTTTTTTATTTTACTACATTATTATATTATACTAGCTGACTCGGTAAACGTTGTTTTACCATATACATTATTTCTAGAACTATACATGAAAATATATCGTACTACAATTATTATATTCGATTGTCATCTTGCAACCCTATTGCGGCATATAAAAATTGCGATTAAACAACAGGGGTTGATCGTAAAAACGTGAAAATTTTAATTTGTATCTATTTTTCAATGTTAAATCATAATAAAATAAAAATAAAAAGATTGTCAAAAAAATTAAAAAAAATATTTTGGGGTGGGTCACCCTTATCACTTACGGCTATGAAAAATAGATGTTAGCCGATTCTCAGACCTACTCAATATGCACACAAAATTTTATAAATATTGGTAAAGCCGTTTCGGAGGAGTTTGGTAACAAACACCGTGACACGAGAATTTTATCTATAAGATATTAATTGCCCGTATGGTCCCGGCATAGAATAGACTAAGAGAAGGCGAGGGATGGGCAGCAGCGTCCCTCTTAAAACATCCGAGTCTAACTGCGGTTGCCAATCCGCCTGCCAAGCGTGGCAGCTACTGGCAAAACCGCTAAGGGGGCCTTATGTCCAACAGTGGACAATTAGGGGCTGATATGATGATGATATAATGATCATATTTTAAGGTTTTTGATCATATTTTATAGTTTTTTTTGTCTATTAGTGAGTCTATTCATATTTATTGTGGCTTATATACTTATGGAAAAATTTTTTGAAAATATAAGAAAGATTTTGATTTCAGTCAATTCGATTATTTTTAAATATGTGTGAGCGAGTTGCGCTATTTCGTTGCTTTTTGTTTATATTTTTTTTTATTAGTTTTTTTTTTTCATTTCATCAAAACAATTGGTTGTTACTCCGTATTTCCGTTCCATATTAAAATGTCAATGTTTTTAATCCGCTAAATTTTAATTTATTTTTACAATGGATTTATATTTTAGCTTAGATGTAAATATTTATAAACTTGTTTAAACGACTGGATGTTTGTTACTTAATTATACCTTAACGGCTAAATTAACGGAGACGATTTTTTTACACAGATGGATAACAATTGTTTGTCTTAATTTATGTGGGAAAAGCTGTATATACTTGTAATATTAATGCAATATTGTACGATACTTCGCAGTGTGGGTTTCGAAGTAAGGCTACCCTTTTCTTTCCCATGGGTGTCGAAAGAGGCGAGTAAGAGAACTTATGGTCGAGGGATGGGCAGCAACGTTCCTCTTAAAACATCACTAAAGGTCTAACTACGTTTGCCAACCCACCTGCAAGCGTGGCAACAACTGGCAAAATAACCCCCAATTATGGGGAGGCCTATATTCAGCAGTGGTCAATTAATAATTGATGATAATGGAATGGTAACCCCACCCGCGCTATCGGTATACACCGGCGGGGCACCAGTGAAGGATGATAGGTGAGGATGAAGTAGGTAAGTTAGCCCATCGTGACAAATTCAACAAGAATTGTTCACGATGGTTTCCAGGGGGAACCACGTGGAGGTCGACCTAATAAGGCATATTGCTAGCAATGAGGCTGTCAAACTCCATTACTAACAATCCCTTTCCCCCCTATGGAATGCATTGCAGGGAGTCAATGGATGCAGGTGGCTCAGGATCATTCTTTATGGTAGTTTATGCGGGTCGCTTACGTCCAGCAATGGACGGATAATGGCGGGAATAATGATAACGATGGGATGGTATGGTATGCGATACCTAGATATTATTCCAGGAACGATGACGAGCTGCGTTTATAACTTGTTCATTGGGTAATCATGTACTTTTTATTTGAATATAAATTTATGCAGAACCCGCTCCAGTTTATTGAGAAGCGCATTTCGGAGTGGTGAAATCCACAGAGTAAAGGAGTTACGTAAAGCGATAAAAGAAGAAAATGGAATGGAGAAAATCAGGGAACTATTAAATTGAACGTTCGTGGCATTTTGTGAATTGAATTTGTGAAAATTTGCAAATAATATGCCGATATTAGATGCCCCGGGGTCTTGTCAGTGTTGGTAGAACGGAGGAGCATTGCTGGCATACATTTTTTATGAGTTTACATGGGATATCGTATGGTTTTATCATAGGGATATATAGCTTGATAGAACTGACAGTTACATGCTTGTCTTTATAAATATGGTAGTGTTACCAATATGAATGAATGAATGAATAAATGAATGAATGAATGAATGAATAAATTAATGAATGAATGAATGAAACTCTTTGTTTGCTTTCATTCAAAGAATGATACAGATTATAAAGGTTAACAACAAAACAAACAAAATAAATACTTAGTTATATAAAGTTAATGACATAAAAGCAAGATAAAGAGGCAACAAAGGGCGGCCTTATCGCTAAATAGCGATCTCTTTGGAGAGGAATAATTAAAATAATTAAATATGTATCATTCCATTCTCCAAAGCGTTTCAGGTCATCACTCCCTCTAATGGGGGGTCGTCCGACACTGCGTTTGACCGTACGAGGTTGCCACTCTAGAACCTTTTTTCCTCATCGGTTGTCGGTTCCACGAGCTATGTGACCAGACTATTGCCACTTCAGCTTGCTTATGATGCTAATGGAATGGTAACCCCACCCGCGCTATCGGCTACCTACTGCCTACCTGCTTCATCCTCACCTATCATCCCTCACTGGTGCCCCATCAGCGTATACCGATAGCGCAGGCGGGGTTATCATTCCATTTTCATCCATTAAAAAAATATGGATAAGGTTTTATATCAGTGTTTTGCTCTTTTGAGGGCAAAACAATAAACTGAGTTGTGACCATTCTGTGTTACTATAGCACGCACATGAAGGAAAAGAAAGAAAGGAAATTGTTGTTTTATATATTTTGCTTTTTTTTTATTTTTCATTCTTTTATCTCCTTTACTGTGTATTATGTGTATGTTTTTATTGTAATTTGTGTGCTGTAAGTAATGTAAATAAATTGTCTATTTATCTGTCTATAAATATACCCTTCAAAATACCAATTTTTATAGGATTATTAATTAGGTTCTCAAAATTGATTAGAAGAAATCCCTTCAAAGGACGAGTCCTCCTGTATATATTTTCGTCATAACCTGATATCTAAATTAAAAATGATTGTATAAAAATATGTTAATAAATAAATTAGTATAATTTTAAATTAAAACCTACGTAAATTCGCTTACAGATTATTTTAAATTGCAACTTATCCCTCTTTTACGATCAAGGGACAAACACGATTAGCTTGTAAGTCCCAGCAGATGGAGCCACCAATATCATTGACAGGTCGCGAGCACTTCCATTGTATACCAAACCCTTGTCATTATATAACCTTTGGCCCTTCGGAATCCTAAAACCTTGGAATATCCAGAAATTCCGTCCCAATATGGTCGAACTGGGGAAAATGTAATGAAAATAATAAATCTTGCATTGCCGCGAGAAATAGCAATATAATATCGTTAGCGGCTTCATAGAGTAAATAAAAATATACAAGTTCATGACTATAACCTCAAATAGGGTAGTCAGAGGCATGTGTCAACTATTAGGTACTAAAAAAAACAAATTTGCGTTAGTATCTAAATAGGTAGGATAGGATTAAAAAAAATATTCTTCAAAAAGGATATATTGAGGTTTCTTCAGGGTCAGCCAACTGCACGTGTGTAACGAAAGTGGTAACCGTCGTTTATCGTTTATAGATACAGAGACGCCGGTTATATGAGCAGAACCATGGATATAACAGAGTATACTGTTTCGCCCACGATACCACCCATGCGTTACCATTCTTGAGGACTCAGGTGTTTTTAAACCCTGTAAATTCACTGCCAAATTCCACCCTTCAAACCGAAACACAGCTATGCAAACAACTGTTTCACGGTAGATATACGAATAGGACAGAGGTGCTCAAGCAAACGACTTTCGTACAAAGGTTCCCTCTGGTATGTCATATATGTGATATATTATTATATCTGATTGCATGATAATATATTCGTATGGGATATTTAGTGGGAGACTTTGTACAAAAGTCGATTGCTTGGGTACCTCTGTCCCATTCGTGTTTCAACCGTGAAGTAGTTGTGTTTGCATGGCTGTGTTTCGGTTTGAAGGGTGGGATATGGCGTGAATTTACTGGGTACAGAGGAATAACACCTGAGTCCTCAGGAATGTCAACGCATGGGGGGTATAATGGGCGAAACAGTATACTCAGTTATGTCCATGGTACTGCTCATGTCTATAGGCGACGGTTACCGCTTTACATCAGGTGGGCCATCAGCTTGTTTGCCATTCAAAATTGTATAAAAAAAAAATATGTTTTCATGGGCGGATTAATTGTTCCTCGTCTGTGCATGCCTTGACTCTGTAAGTCCATTATAAACTTGTTAATACAGCGGTCGGCTTTAAGTTTTAACTACAAATCATAGGGGAGTGGCCGGAGTTATTTGGAGTATGAGCTATCATCGATAACTAATAGATTTTTAGGCGACCCTTTCATGATAATCATGTTCGTGTACATAGGCGTGTTTAGATCGTGCCCATCCCAAAATTGTCTGGTGCCCAGCCCGGAATAAGGAGAGGAACTTTGAGCTATAGGCAAAAACATGTCTGAGGGTATATATGCGACTTTTTAAGGGGCCAGACCTTCTTGGAAAATGGATCTAAATACTCATATATGACATTTTTTTTCTCTTTTTTTTATACAACTTAGAATGGCAAACAAGCTTACGGCCCACTTGATGGAAAGTGATAACCATCGCCTATAGACATGAGCAGTACCATGGACATAACAGAGTATTCTGTTTCGCCCATGATACCCCCCATGCGTTGCTATTCCTGAGACTCAGGTGTTATTATTCTGTACCCAGTAAATTCACGCCATATCTCACCCTTCAAACCGAAACACAGTCATGCAAACACAACTGCTTCACGGTTGAAACACAAATGGGACAGAGGTACCCAAGCAATCGACTTTTGTACAAAGTCTCCCTCTGGTAATAAGACTTTTAAACTTTCTTCTATATTTAACTACATTGTTTACACCCTCGTACAACCTTTTCTCTGTCTTCATCGGTACATATTAATTATATTTACATTCTACATATCAAGTTTGCAAATTGTCACTTGCAACCCTTCCTTTTGTAATCTTTGTAGACAGATTAGAGTTATAACTTCAGTTTAAAACTTTGTAGCGATCACCTCAACTGGATTTAGTTAACAAAACCAATTTAAAGTGATTACCAAGTTATTTGTTCTGTGGTTATCCAATTATAGACTAAATGCACAAGCTTGGGGTACATACTTTAATTTTAATATTTTATTATTGTTATTATATTCTTTGCTGAATCGGTAAAAAAAAGATACAGCGATTAGTTTTACAACTTGTTAGTAATAGTGGGCTTATCTTTGAAAGAGACTTCTTCTAGCTAATCCAGAAAAAAATCCTTCAAGAAAAGGGCATACTCCTTAGGCCGGCAGGACAAACAATCAACAAACAATCAGGAAACAATCTGAAAGTATATTCTATCAGATAAAAGGCCGGCAGTACACCTGCAATGCCTTTGGTGTAGTGGGCGATCATGGGCGGCGGTAGTCACTTACAATCAGGGGAGCCGCAAGCTCGTTTGGCCCCTGTGTTGTAAAAAAAAGGGAGCAGTGAGAAAATGATTAGCGAGTAATCTAGTGCAGGAAAGGTTTTTTTTTTATACAACTTAGAATGGCAAACAAGCTGGCGGCCCACCTGATGGAGAGTGGTAACCGTCGCCTATAGACATGAGCAGTACCATGGACATAACAGAGTATACTGTTTCGCCCATGATACTCCCCATGCGTTGCCATTCCTGAGGACTCAGGTGTTATTCCTCTGTACTCTGTAAATTCACGCCATGTACCAGTCTTCAAACCGAAACACAGCCATGCAAACACAAGGTACAGGGAAAAAAGATGTATGGTTTTAAAACTGCTATTTAGGTATCTTAAAAAGAATTTATAACGCATTAATATTTTATAATGTACTGTATCGCGTAATGGAATTAAAAGATTATCAAATTATTTGTTATGTATTGAATTTATATATTCTAATATTTGTTTAGGTACAAATAAATATTATAATTTTTTTAGAGGGTTAAGAAGTTGGAAAGTTCTTATTGTGGCAATTTTAACAATGAGTAATAATAGAATAGAATAGAATAGAATAGAATAGAATAGAATAGAATAGAATAGAATAGAATAGAATAGAATAGAATAAATATTTACTGTGAGCTGTACAATTTTTCGTAAGATGTTATTAACGTCTTAAAGGAAAACAGCCTACCCATACATCGGGCATACGATACAATTAATTACATAAAATTAAATATTTTACAATCATACAATAAAATCGTCAATAAAGTTGAAAATAAAATAAAGCACGTCAATCAACAGTCACAAACTAACTCATGGTCACCATTAGAATATATTAATGATCACTTTATATATTAATTAAATTATTTATAATGTTAATATAAAAAAAAAATACTCAGTAAATAGTAAATGTTACTGGAAATATTACAAATTTCTTACTAGTTCGTTAGTTACTTAGTTTAACTAAGTCAACCTTAGAATATGGTTATTACTTAGATTATATAGAGGGAGTGTCTCCATACAAATGTTTCCAGAAAAGCGAGTCAAATTTTTCATACAATTTTGCGTGATAAATAAGTGATTCCTTTATAACTTCTATATTTATTTTGTCTTATAAATTTTGCACTTTTTAATGCACGTAAACTAATTTTATTTATAAAATAATTAAATATAGATACGTCAAGGTACATTGTGTGCGTAAGTATATAGAACACTAATAAATAGAGAAATTAGCTTATTTGACAATTAGCTAACAAAAAGTTGACCCGTTTTTCAGGCTCGATGCTCTATCTATATAATCTGTGACCATCGGATAGTAAGGTAGTATGTGTTTTTTTATACCACAAAAATGGCAAACAAGCATGATGGTAAACGGTGACAGTAGCCTGTAGACGCTGCAACACCAGGGGTGTCACGTACGCATTGTCGATCCTAAGGGACCCTTAATAGTCCTTTTTATTACTTTATTGACCGCTTAAGTACATGATATAAATGGCAAATTTTATGTTAAAAAAGACGCTAATATTTTTCAGTTAAGTTCGCACGTTTTTTTTTTATACAGCCTGCGATTTGTAACACGTTGAGTCGACGCTCCATGATGACTCCATTTTTTATGCATGAAGATGTCGCTGTCGACGGAGTAGGGAACGTGTTACATTCTCGTTAAGATTTCTTTGAAATATTGCTAAGGACACGTGATGTTTTTAGAGTTTTTTTTTTATTTATATTTTATTACGACCCAGTACCTTCAAATTCAAAACATTTATTCCACGAATATGGGTACATACATTAGATGAAAATATTGTTTAGGTACATGTCCATTGTTCCACATTCTACCATATCGGCATGTACAATATTAAATTGAAGTAAGTTATATACCTAAGATTATATATATATATATATATATAGATAGAGTGTCTCCATACAAATACTTCGAGGAAACCGAGTCAACTTTTTCATACAATTACGTGATAAATAGTTATGAATGATTCTTTTATAACTTCTATATTAATTTGTTTTATAATTTTTGTTTCTTTTTAATGTGTAAGAACTAATTTTATTTATAAAATAATTAAATATAGTTACGTCAAGATACGTTATGTGCGTAACTATATAGAAAACTGATAAAAAAAACGAGCCAGCTAATTTGACAATTAGCTGACAAAAAGTTGACCTGTTTTTGAGACTCGATGCTCTATCTATATAATCTAAGTCTTCTATCTTTATTGAGCGGTATGACGAATGAGCCAGCCATATTTTAGGGAATTCAATGATCCAGCCCATCACGTCGCCACCAGTCAGAACCTTACAGTGAACATGACTAGCTTCAAGTTACTTGATTACATCATGAGTACAAATTACGTCAATACACTATCTATGTTTCCAGTACATTTAATATAATTAGTACTTGATTTTTTTTGTGAAACTTAGTATAACAAATACCTACGTACTATTAGACTATATATATATATATATATATATATTTATATTTATATTTATATATATATTGGACAATAAATTGTACTATATATATATATATATTTTAGTAAAATGGTGAACAAAATACGATAACGTTTTTCACTTCGAAAACAAAAAAAAATACAAACAATGACTGTATAGACAAGGACTTTTTGTTTTTTTTTCAGTCAGAGAAAATTGTAGTTCTGAGAAATACCTTTTCTCGATAAATATTTGGAATAAAAAAGAAATTAAGTGATAAACAAGAAATTAGTTTTCCCCGGAAAAATAATTTCTTTATTTAAATACTTAGGCTGTATGGTTTAGTTTCTTTGCTTTTTTTTATTGTCTATCTATCCTATTTAAGAGCGGCGCTCTTGTCGGCGGAGCTCTTGCCACTCACTACGACTTTCTGCGAGTTTTTTAACCTCTAGAAACGACACGACATTAACTTTTTTCTTGATCTACCTTATGTAACTATGCCTTGGTCTCCCTCTTCCCCTCCTTCCTTCTATCTTCCCTTCTACATATTATAATGTTCATAAGTTCCCAAGCAAACGACTTTACGAAGTCTCCCTCCACAGAGCAAATAATTACTTGGCTCACTTGTTCATGTTCCATTCCGTCCAAAAGAAATCCGTAGTGATTTAAAAATCACGTACCCAGGTTACTACTATTCATGGGAAGGGAAAAGGGGAACATTCCGACCTCGCTATAGTTCCATTTCGTTCAGGATTCCAGAATATTTTAGAAAAACCGCAATTCCCTGCCATCGTTCCAGTTTTTGCATTAGGAATGCAAGACCTCTACAGTTGTACTTATTAAATTTCTTTGTTTATGTATCTTGTAATATGCATTTTTTATTGAGGTATTGTTTTAAGATATTTTTTCTTTTGTTTGAATCAAGCAATAACCGAGTTTCTTATCCGTTCTTGTCAACAAATTGCATTACGAATTGGACAGTACGAGTGAATTTATAAAAAAAGTATCAGAGGGAGACTTTGCACAAAAGTCGATTGCTTGGGTACCTCTGTCTTATTCGTGTTTCAACTGTAAAGCAGTTGTGTCTGCATGGCTGTGTTTCGGTTTGAACGGTCCCACCGTGAATACGGCCCGTATGGCGTGAATTTACTGGGTACGGAGGAATAACACCTGAGTCCTCAGGAATGGCAACGCATGGGGGGTATCATGGGTGAAACAGTATACTCTGTTATGTTCACGGTACTGCTCATGTCTATAGGTGACGGTTACCACTTTCCATCAGGTGGGCCGTCAGCTTGTTTGACATTCTAAGTTGAATAAAAAAAAATGTCTTTTCAAAAATATTTATAGTTAAGTTTATTTGAATAATTATAAACTATTATTTAAAGAATAGATTTAGGATTTGGTAAATAGGTTTTTTTTAATGGATAATAATGGAATGGTAACCCCACACGCGCTATCGGTATACACCGGCGGGGCACCAGTGAAGGATGATAGGTGAAGATGAAGTAGGTCAGTTAGCCCATCGTGACGAATTCAACAAGAATTGTTCACGATGGTTTCCAGGGAAACCACGTGGAGGTCGACCTAATAAGGCATATTGCTAGCAATGGGGCTGTCAAAATCCATTGCTAACAATCCCTTTCCCCCCGATGTGACAGTATTAAGGGGCTGACAAAATAACTTCCTTAAACATATAGAACAAACATAATTCACTATCTCCCCTAAACATGGGTCGAAACCACAAGAGGCTTTTGGTGTTATTGCATTAACACATTTGGTAAGCCCAGCCTGTATAAATTTCGTGGCTTTATCGCGCACTATGTCATCTGGGAGGTAAGTGAATTTTGTGGTATTATTCTGTATGTGTGAGAACAGAAGTAATGTATGCCGCGAGGGGGGAATATTTGTCGTTCGATGACTTTTTTTGTATGAAGTTGTTTGAAGATGTCCAAACACGAAGTTTGTATGTTTCTAATTTGATGATTGTGTTAAATCGCGTGGTGCTTTTCAACCGACTTCAAAAAAAGGAGATCCTAAATTTAGTTGTATTTTTTATGTTTGTTGCCTTTATAACTCCGTCAGTTCTAAACCGATTTGGAAAATTATTTTTTTATCTGAAAGGATATACTTACAGATTGGCCCCAAGCAAACGACTTTTGTACAGTCTCCCTCTGGTAGTTATTATGTCCATCTTTGTACTAGACATTGTTTTGCAATGTGGTCAATAGAGAATAAATAAATAAATAAATAAGTGATACCTATACGGTATAGGATGTTATAGGTAATTGGTCAATCTTTTAACATTTTTTACTTCTTTTTCTTTTTTTGGCCGTTGACCTAGTTTATAGACCCCATCTATCTACCTGTCCTATTTAAGAGCTGCGCTCTTCTCGGTGGAGCTCTTGCCATTCATTACGAGTTTCAGCGAGTTTCATCACCTCTTGATACGACACAACACCGACTTTTTCTTGCCTTGGTCTTGGTCCATAAACCCCAATCTAATATTAATGTTTTTTTTATCACCCTTAAAATAAAACTCTAACTGTGCTTGTTAACCCGCCTGCCAGGGGGGGAAAGGGATTGTTAGTAATGGAGTCTGAGGTCGACCTCCTCGCGGCTTTCCTTGGAAACTATCATGGTTAATTCCTGATGAATTCATGGCCTGTTTTCATTCACTGGTGCTCCGCCAGCGTATCCCGTTAGCGCAGGCGCGGTTACCATATTAATTTCACCCATCAAAATAAAAAAAAAACTGCCTGCCAATTGTAGCAACTACTGGCAAAACTTCTTTATGGGAAAGGCTTATGTCCAGCAGTGGACAGTTAACGACCGAAATAATAATAATACTAAAGTTATAGTTACCGAACCGACATTCTGGTGGGTCTAATAAAGTCTCAAATGTTATTTATAAATTCTTTGTACAAATTTTTTGCTTCAATTTTCATATATTTCCAGTAATAACGCAACCCTCCACATAATATTTGGTTTTGTATGAAAAAAATACAATAGAGTGGAATTGAAACCCTCGCCCGATGGAATAATATTATTTCCCTTACATATTTTGAAGAACTTTAACGTATAGAGGCAGAGGTGACCCAAAAATATGTAAAGAAAGCAAATCTATATAAATTGGATACATGCTAAGCTGAGTTCAAAGCTTTATTGGACGTTTTGTTAGGTACTGCTTAATAATTTGTATTCATACAAATTCATATTTTTATATAAATTAAATTTTCGAAAAAAAAAGCAACAGCTGAATTTTATATCTTTTTTTCGTAGCTGGAATTGCATTCTGAATTAGCCTTTTAACTCCTTACTGCTAAACATAAACATTGTCCTTGGGACGTTTTGTCAGTAGTTGCTAGGCTTGGCAGGTGGATTGGCAACCGCAGTTAGACTTTAGAGATGATTTAAGAGGGATGCTGTTGCCCATCCCTCGCCCTCCCTTAGTCGGATCTTACGACACCCATGGGATAGGAAGGCCCATTCTATGCCGGGATTATTTGGCTAACGCGAGGGTGAACCTCCAAGACTGATCCATTTCTACCCATTAATTCATGCCAGTGTATTGTAGAGCTGGTTTGACTCTTAACCGCCTGATGTTCTTCCCAAAACTAAATAAGAAATAAAAAATCGAAAATATAAAAAAAAAAATGTAAAAAGTATTGTTTATGCATATTGATGATTGAAAATGTAATATGCAGTTTTATGAAGACGTTTCAATTTTCAGTGACGATTTTGCTTTTCATTATTCTGTGAGAATGTCGTGACGTTAAAATTATCGTATCGTATTACGGAAAATTACAAAGGCCTATTGGTCCATTTCATAAAAATAAATCTTAAAGAATGTATATCATTCGTATAGGATCAATTCTGTTAATTTACTATTGTTAGGTGATACAGCGCTTCGCTGAATCGAGTTATCGGCTTTGCCTCGTTTCCTTCTGTGCTGGAATTAGTTGGCTGTACTGAATTACGTTACGAGTCACGTTCTACGTCTAGTTTCATACGTGAATTCTAATTTGCGTTAGGAAGTCGCCTATTTAGTAACTACATGATGCTCTTAATATACAAAAATCCCATATTGCGATGTTTATTTACTACTACTACTCTACTACTACCACCACCACCACTATTATTATTATTACTACTACTACCACCACCACCACTACTACTACTACCACTACTACTACCACCACCACCACCACCACTACTACCACCACTGCTACTACCACCACCACCACTATTACTACAACAACTACTACTACCACCACCACCACTACTACTACCACCACCACTATTACTACAACAACTACTACCACCACCACCACCACCACTACTACCACTACTACTACCACCACCACTATTACTACAACAACTACTACCACCACCACCACCACCACCACTACTACCACTACTACTACTACTACTACTACTACTACTACTACCACTACTACTACTACTACTACTACTACTACTACCACCACCACCACCACTATTACTACTATCACCACCACCAATTGGTAATTGTTAGTAATGCAGACTACCAGTCCTATAGCTAGCAGTATACTTTATCTGGTGGACTTCCCCTGGAAACATTCGTGCTGAATTTTAGGTGTGTTCATCACGATAGGTTAACTGATCTGCCTTTTCATTCTCTCCTATCATCCCTCAGTGGTGCCCCGCCTGCGTATACCGTTAGCGTACAAGGAATTACCATTCCATTATTATGCATTAGAAAAGTCTTCGAAACCGCTTATCTCCTTCTTTTCGTGAGGTTTGGATAAAAATAATTGAGTTTGCCATTGCATTGGTAACAATATCTACCAATGAGCTTTTTGCCGAAGTTTTCCCTAAAGACTACAGTATGGCTATTCTTCAAAAAGGCTATATTAAGGTTTCTTCAGGGTCGGCAACGCGCACGTGACACCCCTAGTGTTGCAGGTGTAAATAGGCTACAGTGATCGTTTACCATCAGACGGGCTGTATGTTTTTTTTGATAGGTGAAAATAGTATGGTAACCCCGTCTGCGCTAACGGGATACGCTGGCGGAGCACCAGTGAAGGGTGATAGTTGACAATGAAAACAGTCTAATTAGCCCATCATGATGAATTCATCAGGAATTAACCATGATAGTCTCCAGGGAGAACTGCGAGGAGGTCGACCTGGTTGGGTATATTGCTAGCAATGAGATTCTCAATCTCCATTATTAACAATCCCTTTCCCCCGACGGGCTGTATGTTCGATTGCCACCTTTGTGGTATAAAAAAATGTAACTGTAAAAGCGAAACCGCATCTATTTCTTATTCGAGGATATACAACACCGTAAGCTTATGATAAAAACACTCCTGTAATTGCCTCAGTAATAAAAAAAAGTAATTTAATTTTAAACCATCTTAGTTCGAAACTCTGCAATAAAAATGCTGAATGCATTGCAACAGCCAATAATATTTCAAAACCTAATCTAAGGCTCGAGATTACATAACCTCCAAAGCGACAGAAAACTATTTTAGAACAAATCTGATAAAAATCCTCTCTACAACTAAAATAACTGCTACAGTTTTACAAAATACAGCTTGAGCACTCGTATTTTAGCAATCTTTATTATGCCATAATACAATTTATCAGTTTGACTTCATAAAAAGTTTCTAGAAAATGTTTCTTAAAAGAAAATAGTTTTTCCTCTGGCAACTAATGCTGCAGAATTTACTTGTAAATACTAATGCATAATCAATGGCGTAGTATTAAATGCGAGCTGTTGCCAACAATGTTGATGTAATTGTTTCCATGCGATCCTACTATTGGTTTTCGAATGTAAAGTAACATCATTATATCATATTAGTTGGTAACTGTTTGTAGTGGTTGCTATGCTTGGTGGGCGGATTGGCAGCCGCAAATGGACTTTTGGCAATGTTGTTGGTGCATGGATAAGTAACTAACATTTATCCAATCAAACCTCCTCAAAACTTTCGCGTTTATCATCATATGGTTATGGGCAGTTACCCATAATATAAGTATTCTCCATAAAGGGAGTTTTGCCAGCAGTTGCCACACTTGGCAGATGGGTTGGTAAATGTAGTTGGGTTTTTAGAGATGTTTTAAGAGTGACGAAACTACCTATCTTGCAACTATTAAGCTTCCTTACTCGCTTCTTACGACAACCATGGGGAAGGAAGGGGGAAATGACACATAATATTTATGATAAATTCGAAATATATAGAGATAGATTTTGTACAAAAGTTGTCTGTGGGTACTTTTGTCCTTGTCTGTGTTTATAGGTATGAGTGAAATGGTAACTCCACCTACGCTATTGGTAAACGCTCGCGGGGTAACATTGAAAGACGAAAGGTGAGGATTAAATCAGGTCAGCTAGTCCATTCTTACGAATTCCACAAGAATTTCTACGATAATTTCCAGGGAAACTGCATGGAGGTTGACCAGATAGGGCATATTGCATGGGTCTGTTAGATTCCATTCATCATATCAGCCTTTAACTGTCCACTGCTGAACATAAGGACCTTAGGACATTCCGACAGTAGTTGTCACGCTTGTCAGGCGGGTTGGCAACCGCAGTCAGACTTAAGACATGTTTTAAGAGGGACGCTGCTGCCCATCTCTCGCCTTCCCTTAGTCGATTCTTATGATACCCACGGGAAAAGAAGGGGTAGCCTATTTTATACTGGCATCATACGGTAAGACTCCATTACTAACAATTAATGTTTAATCATATGTGTATATTATTAAATAGTTGCCTCTAAATGTAAGAACAGTTAGATCTAATCCACCCGTATATTGTATTGAAATGCTTCGCTGTATCTTATGTCAGTGATCCTATAAATAAATAAATAAATCCCTTCCTCCTTCCCTACCGTCCCTGTTTCTGCCGTAAAGCAACTTTACTTGCATGGCTTTGTTTTAGTTTGGATGCTGGAATACGATAGTAAAATTAAAGGGTACTTCAGTGCTCCGGAATGGCAATGCATAACAAAGGCGACACGGTATACTTTGTCATGCCCATTGCACTTTTTATGCCTGTAGGTGACGGTTACCACTTTCCATCAGGTGGGCTGTCAGCTTGTTTGCCATTATAAGTTGCAAAAAATAATATAAATTCAGCCGTCTCCACTGCTGAATATGCGTCTCCCCATAAGCAGGGTTTGCCAGCAATTGCCAATCTTGGCAGACAGGTTGGTAACCACGTTTGGCTTTGGTGATGTTTTAAGAGAGACGTTGCTACGTCTGATGGTGGCCTATTCTATGCCAGGACCACACGTCCATTTATCATTTCTATTGATATTCTAAATAAATTAAAATAAATTCTAAAAACCTATTGTTTTTTTCAATATCTGTGGAACATTGGTAGGGGTGTCGTTCGAGTTTGTCGCAGTCGCACGTATCTCCGCCATGCGCGAACCGTGCACACTTCCAGAATTCGTTTATTACGTACCACTGTTTCCCTTCTGTTGACTCTGTATTACTTTTGCGCTATATTATTTTTGCGACGCCATATAAAGTTTTGTTTTTAGTTATTTGATACATGCTTTTTTTTCTTACAAAATCGTTCGCGTGGATTTCAGAAGATAGATCGATAGATAGTTAGGTAAACACACGTAAATTAACAAATGAGTTTATACAATCAAATTAATTACACTTTTTTTTAAATATAAAACAAAAGATAAAGTACGAAAATACATTTTCACCATGTGTATCGTAGTGATCCAAATAGGCTACAGCTCAGTGATAGTTTTACTTAAAAGCAAAGCACTGATTTTCAGCTGCAGCCTGAAGTGAGACTACACGGACGCGTACAACGAACCCTGTGTGACCAAATTAACAGCCAAAGATAATGATGTATAAATAATATATTTCATTAATTAACTAAACATACTATATAAATAATTTACCACAATAATTATTATGTTGAAAACAGTCGCAGAAGTAGGGAAGTCAATTGAAACAGACTAGTTCTTTTTGACGGATCAAAATAAAACATACATCAACTTTTAAGTTAGTAAATTCGTTAAAAAGTTAGTTATTAGTTAGTTAATTACAGGATACGGAGAGCAACACCATAATCCTCAGGAATGGTAACGCATAATGAGTATCATAGGTACCGTGGGTATCACAGTATATACTGTGATTTCCGTGTTGCTGTTTATGTCTGGTGACGGTTACTATTATTTATCTTTTTTAATGGATGAAAATGAAATGGTATCCTCGCCTGCGCTATCGGTGTACCCTAGCGGGGCACCAGTGAACATCTCAACTATCACCACTCAGGTCAGTTAGTCCATCGTGACGGATTCAACAAGAGTTAATCACGATGATTTTCGGGTGGCACCGCATGAAGGACTGTAATGAAGTGTTATTTTTGTAGACTTGTAATGTAAACAATTTATGAGTAGGATTAATGGTGATTAATGTCCCCATTACTAACAATCCCTTTCTTCTCAATATATATATATATATATATATATATATATATATATATATATATATATATCATGAAAAACATTAACATATCTCGACTCTTCGACGTCATCGCCCGCAGGCACGCACTCTTGGATCCTGACGATCTAACCACGATAGCTAACGCGATCCCCCCCCCCCCCTTCGCCTCCCTATCGCGCAATCTTCACTGAGAACCCCCGCAGATACATCCGCAAACCGCACACTCCGTCCCCGCCGGCGGGGACGAAGATCCATCGCCACATACGGTCCGCGCGCGATCAGGTTTGCAGCCGAGCGCATCCCAACGACTCCAAGTCCCCACCCATCACTACTTAAACGTAGAATGGCAAACAAGCTAACGGCCCACCTGATGGAAAGTGGTAACCGTCGTCTTTAGGCATGAGCAGTATCGTGGACATAACAGAGTATACTGTTTCGCCCAAGATACGCCCCACGCGTTGCCTTTCCTGAGGACTCAGGTGTTATTCCTCTGTATCCAGTAAATTCACATCATATCCCACCCTTCAAATCGAAACACAGCCATGCAAACACAACTGCTTCACGGTAGAAACACGAATGGGACAGAGGTACGCAAGCAAACGACTTTTGTACGGGGGTCGAAATGCGGTGGCCTAAGTCGAGATCCGAGCTATTCTGGCGTATTTGGGCGCACGCCGTAGTTCATAAGTAAGAGTCGACACCTCTGTCGCTCCCCTCTCGCGGGCTTGGAGTGCCATCTGTACTCGTCCCTGCATACGCGTCCGGTGAAATTGTAAAGGCCACTCACGGCCAACAAGAAACACTCGATTACACAAGTGCGAAGTCTCGGGTAAAGACTAGTTTATATTGTAACGATTATATTTTTTCGACAAAGCAAATATTAGGTATATTTGTTCACTTAGCGACGTAATACTTAACACTTAGCTTTGTTTTCCTTGGCCGAGACAAACGACAGTGCTATATTGACTCGACGAAGTAATACAATGACGGAACGTTAATCTTATATAAGTAATACATAATCAATGTATGTTTAATTGGATATATCTCGCAGCTTTGTTTGCTTAAATTAGTACATAAAATATCCTGTGTGCTAAATTAGGATGTAACTCGCGTACCAAATTTCATTTAAATTAGCTCAGTAGATTTTGCGTAAAAGAGTAACAATTTTTTATCCTTAAAAAACTTTCGCGTGGGATAGAGAGGGGGAAAGGATTGTACTCGTATGTAATGATGTAACAGCCCCATTGCTAGCGTTGATCAGGTTGATCTTTGCGTGATCCCTGGAAACCATTTTATTTAGTTGTGAATTTGTTACGATAGGCCAACTGACCTGATATCATCCTCACTTATGATTCAGGAGGGAAGGTAATGGGGTCTAATGGTATGATTGATAGCAGTAATACTTTATTCGGGGGGGGGGGGAGGGATTGTTTGTATTGCGGACTATCTTATGGCAGGTTATGTGAGAGGCTTATGTTCAGCAGTAGATAGATGATGGCTGAGATGATGATGATAATATATATACTTATATAATAAAAAATGTGAAACACTTAAAAGGCTATATCTAGGTGTTATTGATCTATGTTCCTATGATATCAGAATACGCAGTTACGCTTAGTCGAACGAAGTCGTAATCAGTTATAGCACTTTCCCAAGTTCGGCGGTAACAATTTCAAGTTTTCCTACTGGAATTGTTTTGATATTATATTCTCTTTGTATTCCAATTGTTAGTAATGCGGTCTACCAATCATATTACTAGCAATATACCCTATCAGGTCGACCTCCACGCGGTTCCCCCTAGAAACCATCGTACTGAATTCCAGGTGTGTTCATCTCGATGGGCTAACTGTCGTACCAGTGAAGGGTGATAGATGAGAATGAAAATAAGCCAGTTAGCCCATCATGATGAATTCATCAGGAATTAACCATGATAGTTTCCAGGGAGAACCGCGAGGAGGTCGACCTGGTTGGGTATATTGCTAGCAATAGGATTCTCAGTCTCCATTACTAACAATCCCTTTCCCCCCAATATATACCTATATTACTTATGACTATTACCAACTCTAAATAACAGTAGAAGTACAGAAGTAGTTTGTACAGAAGTCTATTTGAATAAGGATTCTTTTTAATATTTTTTTTATATCTACTAGTGATCTAACCCGACTTTGTAAAGGTTATAGATTTTTAGAAAACAATATAGATATAACCTATATAATTTTGTAAAACCCTGATAATGTAGTGAAAGAATTTTATAAAGTGGTTTTTGGGATTATCCATTACAAATAAAGAAAGAAATTTTCAAACTTTCCTCTACATAATAATAGTTTCTTTTTTGCTATCTGTACTTGCTGTTGGCTGCAGATGGTATTTACAGCTTCACCGGACGTGTCCCGGGGCGAGCGCAGATGGCACTCCAAGTCCGCGAGAGGGGAGCGATTGAGTGTCGACTCTTACCGATGGGTTGCAGTAATATTAGCATATTTATACAGCATACTCGTATAAGGAGCTACTTTTATTTTTCGATGTTGATGCGTTATTTAACGTTATTATGAACAAAGGTTACCCCCTTTTTACCCCCTTTCACTCCCTTTTTTATAAAGCGAGGTAGTAATTAACGAAAATACCATACGCCACTTTTTTAATTTATTTTTCTCAAACATGCTTGGAAATGTGAGCATTATTTTGACAATCTTCGAGATAAATTAAAATTGCCGTACTGGTCAGATACATGCGGGCAGCGGCCGGCAAAAGTTGTATGAAAATCCATATCTGTCGTATTTTACGGCCAGATAAATTACTATGTAAACTCATATCTGTCCTGTAATTTAAAAATGGAATGATCTTTTACTTCGAAACATGGCTACCAAGGAGGTAACTAATAAAAGGTTTTATTTAAATTTCGAACTGGCTTGTAAATAGAAAGCTGTTTATTGAAAAAAAAACAAAGGAACATTATAGCGCGTAAAAAATAATTATTGTTCGTTATTTGTCATTGAATTTGAAAAGTAAAATTGTGTTTTTGATTTCCACGCATTGTTTGAGAAAAGTACTATATAAGCCTTGGCCACAACTAGGCATTTCTGGACTCACGTATGTATGCCTCGGCTGCGCCTCGGCCCACATTTGCACGTTCGTCCATCAATGCCTCAGTTGCTGGCCGCTGCAGTAATGTACTAATACCATCATCATAATTTCAGCCATTATCCGTCCACTGTTGAACATAGACCTCCCCGTAGATTGGCGTAAAGAACAGTCCTGAGCCACCTGCATTCACTGACTTCCTATCTAATTTTTTTTTATATAATATGTTAATTGATATTGTATCTTGTTCAGTTTAGAAAAATTAGAAAATTTTGTGAATATTCGAAGTATTAATAATTCTCCAAACAATTACAAATAAGCTGTCAAAATCACGGCCAATATTAAGTTGAAAATAAATTAAATTAATTAACGTATATATAATAAATTAATAACAGTTGATTATACCATAACCTCATTGTTAGAACTCGAATTTAATTACTCGAAACATTTGTTTCTACAGAATTTCAGTCGGTATTCCTTATGAATATTGAATCATTCGTAAATCAACTTGGAATTCATTATTGGTTTTAGTAAATAGTCTATTTTTGGATTAAAAGTATACAGGGCCGTAGCTAGACCCATGTTTAAGGTAGGGCAAAAGAACTTTTTATGTATGGGTATATATGTATTTTTCTAATGGATTTTAATGGAATAATAACCCCGCCTGAGCGGGGGAAGGGATTGTTAGTAATGGAGACTGAGAATCCCATTGCTAGCAATATGCCCAACCAGGTCGACCTCCTCGCGGTTCCCCTGGAAACTTTCATGTTTAATTCCTGATGAATTCATCATGATGGGCTAAATGGCCTGTTTTCATTCTTATCTATCACCCTTCGCTGTTAGCGCAGGCGGAGTTACCATTCCATTTTCACCCATTAAAAATAAAACCCCGCCTGATCTAACGGTATGTGCTGGCGGGGCATCAGTTAGGGATGATAGGTGAGAATGAGAAGGCAGGTCAGTTAGTCCATCGTGATGAACACGTCTGGTATTCAGCACGATGGTTTCCAAGTGGAGGTTGAACTGACAGGACAGGACAGGAGTTGACATTGCTAACAATGGGAGTGGTGACTACAACTCCCATTGTTAGCAACACTCGCATTACTAACAATCCCTTCCCCCTTATATATGTAATTTTAGTATGTATGTATATCAATAATTACTTACTAGTAATTATTGATATACATACAATCAAATTACCGCATTCGTGTATTTAGACACTTCCCTATGGTTAATTGGGAGAAAATGCTTTAAGTATTAAGTTCGCCATGTGCACAAATATGTACTAATGAATAAATAAATAAATTATAAAAAAAAACTTTTTAATAGGGCAGAAGGCATAGTTTTCTTAGGGCCTTTCATTTAAAGGTAGGGCATTAGGTCTTTTAAGGTAGGGCATTGCCCCTCAATGTCCCCTAGCTACACCTAGGTGCATGAAAGTACACCTAGATAGTAAATAGCGTGACTGAATAGAATTTTGACAAAGATTGAAACGGGAGTTTGTGTTTGTTTTATTATTGAACTTATTTGTTTTGTTTTGATACCAGAACAGCTATTTATATTGTGCTAAAAACATGGATGAAAGACGAAATGTTTCGTAGATATTTATAATGGATAGATATATTAGCTATTTGCTCTTGTATTATAGTTAATTGTTTTATACAGTAATATTTTATATATTTATTGCATCATAATCATCATATCAGCCTTTAACTGTCCACTGCTGAACATAAGCCTCCCCCTTGGGGGTGATTTCCAGTAGTTGCCACGCTCGGCAGGCAGATTGGCAACCGCAATTAGGCTTTGGTGATGTTTTAAGAGAAACGCTGCTGCCCATCCCCCCTCCCTTAACTCTCTATCTAATAATCTAATCTAATTAATAGTCTAATTTGATACTTTATTAATATTTTTATGTTCTTTATATATTGTATATATATACATATACATAACTTCGGAAAGAGGTTTCATGGTAAGCCCACTGCATTCAATTATTGTTGGCTCTTATAAAGTTGGCTTTTTAATTTGAATAAAGCCATTGCCTCGCATCGGAGCAAATTGTAATGTTCCAAGGGACGAGACCTAATGAGTATTGCAATTGTCACAAAACGTCCCACGTCACAGTTTGTTCTCTCATCAATTATCTAAAGTGCTTTTAAAGCATATTGAAGAGACAGATTGCTTTTAATATATAAAATTTTTTTTCTATTTTTTTTATACAACTTAGAATGGCAGACAAGCTGACGGCCCACCTAATGGAAAGTGGTAACCGTCGCCTATAGACATGAACAGTACCATGGACATAACAGAGTATACTGTTTCGCATATGATACCCCCCATGCGTTGCCATTCATGAGGACTCGGGTGTTATTCCTCCGTACCCTGTAAATTCACGCCGTATCCCACCCTTCAAATCAAAACACAGCCATGCAAACAACTGCTTTACGGTTGAAACATGAATGGGACCGAGATACCCAAGCAAACGACTTTTGTACAAAGTCTGTCTCAAATATAGGGAAATGTAGAATATTGATGATTAATTTGATACTTTTATATAAATAAGGAGATGTTTCAATATTGGATGAATCATTGGCCAGTCAATGTACACTATGTATAAAAAAGATCATTAGAAATAAATTTATTTATATATTTATTTATTTATATTTTTGCAGACATATAATGTTTACAGGATCGATTTAATGCCTAATAGCATTGTCTACCAGTCAACCGTTACGCTAAACAGAGACAGTAAATGGCGATGCATTGATCTAACAAAATGAATTTGTAAAAGAAATAAATATTTATTAGATTATTAACAATACATTAGTAAATTATAAAATAAATATACAAACATATACAATAATACACCTATAAAAATTATACACACATAAATCACAGACAATACAATACATATATAAATAACTACTTATACATAATATATATTAATATAATAATTATATAATACGTGGCTAATTACTTAATAATTAGATTGAAGTTCTTCAATAATTCTTCAATTTAATAACTTCTTTCTTCAAATTTTGCTTCGTTTTCTAAAACACAAAATAAAAAAAAAACATGCTGTCAAAGATGGTGGCACATAATCATATTTTGATCAATTAAATCAATTAAAATAGCTAATCTGAAGACCACAAATTAATAGCCCACACAGAATATAGGATTTTTTTTAATTTATTTTATTCATTATATTGTTATAATACAGTTATGCATATAATATATTTTATATAACAAAGACAACTAGACAACAGAGACTACTATTTTTTTTTATTTAAATAACTTTATTGAACAAAAGAAAATACGGTACCAAAGGCGGACTTAATAAGTGCAGTAACATTCTCTACCAACCTTTGGGATGAAAAGTTAATCACGAACGAAGTACTTCATTATTTAAATAAGTAAAGAAATTAACACTTATTAATTCATTATTAAATAACAAATAATATATACCTAAATATATAAAGGATATAAATTATTTCTGATTGCATTTGGGGTTTAGAAATTTGTTTTTATATCTTGTTCAATTTATTCAAATTAAATGTATGATTTTTAGAGTTTAAGCAGCATTTATTCACATGTTTGTAGGCTTACTATAAATATAAAAGTTATTTTATTGGATTGTTACCTTTTAGCTATCAATTAATCATCACGAAGTTTGTGCATGGCTACTTTACTGTCCGGGCCCATCAATATATCCACAGTCACGTGGATGAAAATGCAGTAAAGACTAGTGTATTCACATTTGTTCACGTAACATGTGTGTTTGCATTAATGTGCATGCATGTTGGTCCTACATGTTTTGAATTGCATAACTTTATTCCCTCTTTGTGAATTCTCAACTGATACATCGTACTGTCTGAGCTGCTATCATTTTAAATAAACTTGGTATCTTCATGAACTGTAAAATTGTAACTTGTGTACTAAGCTCATATAGGTATGCTTGTTTACTGCACTACAATATTGGGGTCGAATCTAATTTCTCTCAATTTACCTTTGAAGTTAATATTTTATTTATTTATACTTTATTTTGGATATAAAGAAAGAAAGAAAGAAGAAAGAAATAATTTAATCGAAGAAGCATGCGGCCCACACAGTAGCGCACAAAACAAGGACAAAAGAAACCAAAACAAAACAATAAAAAAAAAATTATACAAATAGAAAGTAATTAAATTATAATAATAATCAATAAACAAACAAACAAATATCATTATATTGGCCATTAACTGTCCACTGCTGAACATAGGGTTCCCTATAGGGGGGGTTTATCAGTAGTTGCCACGCTTGGCAGGCGGATTGGCAACTACAGCTAGGCTTTAGTGATGTTTAAAGAAGGATACTGCTGTCCATCCCTCGATCTTTAAGTTCCCTTATTCACCTCTTACGACACCCACGGGAAAGGAAGCGGTAGTCTATTCTATGCCGGGTTTACACAGTAAGGTAATACTTATACTGTATTTTATAATAACACATACTGTTTCGATCCGAAACATAGATTTAATTACATTATTATTGTAAAAAAAAAAAACTATTAAAATAAAAAAGTTATTATTAAAATGGCTCCGGAAGGAAGAAACAGGATTAATACGTGGTTTTATTTTTTAAAATTTCCCGAAACAATATTAACCACCTAATAACATGCAGAGACAAATTTACTTTCTTCTCGGACTATCCAAATACATTACATAAAAATATGACAAAAGTGAGCAAATGTACAAAGGCGAGTTTAACTACATGTATATAAGAGAACTGTGTGTGTGGGATCATGCTGTGTGCACATGTTGTGGCAAGTTTACCTGATCAATACATTAATGTACTTGCATATTATAATTTAAGTTTGTATTTGTAAACTTCTCTTATGTGCGCCTAATAAATAAAATATAATAAAATAAATAAAGAACTCTTCCTGCGAACCCAAAGTGGAAAAGAACATTAACTTCAGCACTTAGAGCGGTGTACAGTACAGTGACAATTTACAAACGAAAATAACTAATGAAACTTAAGTTTATACAAAACCTACTATTTCATAATTGTATATATTTTAATTTAATAGTACTGCGCTTGGCAGGCGGATTGGCAACCGCCTGTCATTTAGTTTCATAAATTTTTAATTCACCGGTATTCAGATTATTATAGCATTTTATTATTTTTCCTTTGCCTTTATGGTTCTTTGACAATTTTCGGGGTGCGGTTTACAATTTTTTTTTATACAACATTGCGTGACCAGTACAATAGTAAGTAATGCATTAGCCTCTATCAAACGGGCATCTCTCACGTGAACTCTGATAGTTAGACGTTTCCGCTCAAAACTGGATAAGGTACGATAATATTAGATAAAGAAAAAGATATTTTTTTTTTGCAAACATGTGTACTTTATAAGTGCAAAGACATACTTGTTGTTTATTGTAGGACTTGTACAGTTCTAACATGTTTTGCTAACATTAGCGTCCAAAATCTTCGTTTTTTTTATACAACTTAGAATGGCAAATAAGCTGACGGCCCACCTGATGGAAAGTGGTAACCGTCGCCTATAGACATGAGCAGTACCATGCACATAACAGAGTATACTGTTTCGTCTATGATACCCCCAATGCTTTGCCATTCCTGAGGACTCAGGTGTTATTCCTCTGTACCATGTAAATTCACGCCATATCCCACCCTTCAAACCGAAACACAGCCATGCAAACACAACTGCTTTATGGTTGTAACACGAATAGGACAGAGATACCCAAGCAATCGACTTTTGTACAAAGTCTCCCTCTGGTATACGTATATTCGTTTAAGGACAGTGGTAATTTCAAGTGCCTTATAAAATAAATTCATGTTTTTTTTTATCTGTGCCTTACAAAATATATTAGTGTTTTGTAAAAATCAGGTATAAACTAAATATTTTTAATATTATTGTTAGGAGACAACAATATTCACAAAATCATATTGACCTACTACTGTAAAAAAAAAGAGTGTACATTCATCTCTATAGACGTTAAGAACTCCCATAAGTTTGGCTTGACGATGTGCATGAGTAATAGATATCGATCTGATATCTATTACTCATGCACATCGTCATCTATATATTGATGGCGGAAAAAAGATCTTTACCCATTCCAATATCGCCCGTATCGATCGGATATCAACTTTCAAATATGTTAAAAGTCTGTTATCAAATATTATTTATTAGAGAACAGATTTTTTAACATATATTTAACTAGTATATACAAGATATTGTAACGTAGTATATACAAGATATTTTTAATTTGCAAAAGATGCTTTTTTAATTTTACAGCACTATCATACCTACTTGTACAACAATTAGTCCATTACCTTAAGGTTGTCTTGAAAAGATTGCTCTCAGCAATAAGACCACCCCTTACTGTACTTATACAATTGTATCGTTGTGTTTGTAAATTGCCTTGTTTATTTCCTATATTGTATAGTGCAAATAAAGTATACTCATTCATTCATTCATTCATAAAATATATAGATATTGTTATATAGCACCCACCCTTATAATGTACATTCATTTTTATAGATGTTTATAACTTTGGGTTAACGAAGGGTGGCAACGTCGCAATTATCCGTCAATTTACATAAACGATTTCATAAATTTCAATATTTCAGACATATTATTGAAACATTATCCTATTACTAACTAAAATATGAAACGTAAAGATACACTTATTAAGCTGATGCTAAAATTTGGGCTTTTATGGTATTATATGGGCTTTTTAAAAAAAATTAAAGTAAAATTCCAAAGCAAAATAAAAAAAGGTAAGTGCAAAATTTTTAGTGGTAAATTTATGTATAACGTATTCTATGATTGACGTGAATTTACAGGGTACAGAGAAATAATACCTGAGTTCTCAGGAATGGCAACGCATGGGGAGTATCATGGGCGAAACAGTACACTCTGTTAGTCCATGGTAGTGCTCATGTTTATAGGTGACGGTTACTACTTTCCATCAGGTGGGCCGTCAGCTTGTTTGGCATTCTAAGTTGTATAAAAAAGAGACTCACAGGAAATGGCTAGTGTAAAGTAAGTGTAAATCAAACATTATACATATAAATACATAAATAAAGAATGCTAATTTATCAAATGAAGAACTAATCAGATAGAGAGAAGATAATCTTTCAGAAATAAAAACATCGATGGATTTAGTACTTGTAATGACAACAGGCAATGAATTCCATAACTTAATTGTGATTTAATTAATGCAGTTAAAGTCGTGGGACAGATGCAGTTTGTTAGCGCCATTATTTCATTTCGTCTTGTACCCATACATACATACCATACACACAAAATTACAGATTATTGAAGTGGGAGTATACATCAAGTCGTAAGTAGGAACTGCTCTATTTGCGGGAATTTCTCAACAATGCGTGTGTGTATTTATATTTGCAAATGGCCTCTTTTCCATTGCGATAAAGTTCTTTATTGAGTAATTCCACGTTATTCACTTATTACAACGTCCCTAATTTGACAATGCCTCGAGTGACTGTTTAAATGTATCTAATTTTCGACCGACTTCAAACAGAAGTAGGTTCTCAATTCGTTTGTGCTTTTTTTTATGTTTGTTACTTCATAATTCCGTCAGTTGTAAACCGATTTGGAAAATTATTTCTTTTATTATTCCCCATAGAAGTTTTTTGAAAATCGGTTTAGTAGTTTAGTTTTTTAGTTTTAGTTAGCCGGTTTTTTTGGGGACACAATAGTTAAGATCAACTAGATTCAAGAGGTGAACTTGGGGGAAAATATTGTTAATAATGGGATTTTACAGGTCAATTCAACTTAGCTTCTCTTAAGGGCATATATTATTAGTGTTTTATAATTGCTTGTGTATTTATATTGTTAATTTTATTACTTTTTTCACTATTTCAATTTTATATTAATACCCACCCACTATGTACTATTTATTATAACACATTGTGATTTTTTTTTATGGGTGAAAATGGTATGGTAGCCCCGCCTGCGCTAACGAGATACGCTGGCGGAGCACCAGTGAAGGGTGATAGATGAGAATGAAAACAAGCCAGTTAGCCCATCATGATGAATTCATCAGGAATTAACCATGATAGTTTCCAGGGAGAACCGCGAGGAGGTCGACCTGGTTGGGTATATTGCTAGCAATAGGATTCTCAGTCTCCATTACTAACAATCCCTTTTCCCCAAAAACACATTGTGATTTGTTAATCTTTGTCGGGTGCCCACGATACAGGTTCGCCTAGTGTGCGGCCCCATTGTATCTTGTGTTTGTAACTTTGTGTTTTCTGTCAAATAATAAATAATAATAAATAAAATAAAAAATTACTGACAATATACCCTGTCAGGTCGACCTCCACGCGGTTTCCCCTGGAAGCCATTGTAGTTTATCATTGTAAAATTGGTCATGATGGGCTGACTATCCTACTTTTATACTCACCTATCATCACTCACTGGTGCCCCGCCAGCGTATATCGATAGCGCAGGCGGGGATATCATTCCATTGTCATTAAAAAAAAAGACGTGTACTTAATCATAATGATATAAAACAGTTCTAAAAATATCTGAAACCCACACATTTATTTACATTAAGAAAAGACTTCTAAAATCCGTTTTCATCGGTCACGCTTGGCCTCAATCGTGAAGTCAAGTCACGTGGACGTAAGGTTTCTCGTTCATGCCTCTTTTTCAAAAAACCATTACTCAGTTGTTGCCAAATAAATTCGAAAAGAAATGATGTGATACATAGAAATAATTTAATGGCTTTATTACGCTTTATCGTTTATTTACAGCGTAAATAAAATAAAATTGGTTCCCACAAAAACAGATCGACTTCAGTTCTGGTAAAATCACTTATTTTCATTTAAAAACTAAACTGCTTAACCTATTTTGATGAAATTTCTATGGGACCATATATAACCTTTCAGATAAAGAATAATTTTCCAAATCGGTTTATAATGGAAGGAGTTATGAGGTAACAGACAAAAAATACAACCTCCAGTTTGAAGTTGGTTGAAAAATAAAAAAATTAGATAGATAGATAGATAATTTATTTACATTACTTACAGCACACAAATTACAATTAAAAAAAAACATACACATAATACACAGTAAAGGAGATAAAAGAATGAACATAAAAAAGCACAAATAAAAAAAAAAACATAAAAACAAAATATATAAACTAACAATCTCCCTTCTTTCCCTTCCTTTATGCGTGTGCCATAGTAACGCAAAATGGTCACAGCTCAGTTTATTGCTTTGCCCTTAAAAGAGCAAAACACTGATATTCTGTTGTTGTGTATATCTTTGTTTGTTTTTGTTTTTTTGTCTTGACTAATTGAAATGACCCGATGTAATGATTAGCGTACGGATGGACATTGGACTATTTGCATCGCTACAGGAACGATTCCTCTACACGCAACGAATTGGTCCCATCCTGTCGATCAAGTTGGTATATTGGAGTATAATGAGTTTTCTAGTTAAATTAATAAATCTTGTCTCATTAATAAAATTATAATTATAATAAAATTATAACAGGTGGACCGTCAGCTTGTTTTGCCATTCTAAATCGTATAAAAATTTCGCTGTGATATCGAATTAAAATTTTCATGCAGCCTATGTTTAGGTAACGGTAAATATATACGATATCATATGGTATATATTTATTATATCTACTTTTTTTTTACAACGGGCATGCGGCTCACCTGATGGTAAGTGACTACCGCCGCCCATGATCACCCACAACACCAGCGGCATTGCAGGTGTGCTGCCGGCCTTTTAAAAAGGAATATACTCTTTTCTTGAAGGTTATGTTGTCGTATCGGTTCGGAAATACTGCTGCTGGAAGTTCCATTCCAAAGAATGGTTGTGCGTGGAAGAAAGTGCTTCGAAAAACGCACGGCGGAGGACATAATTTTTTTCGATTAAAAAAATCGCTTCTGATTTGGCAAATACTTGTATATCGCGTATAAAAATAGTATAGAAGTGTAAACCTTCTTTAATTGAAATGGGACGATGATGTTTCGTCGATAAAGTCCACACTTGGGACGGTCAAAGGTCAGATGGCGTTATTGTCCTTGATAAATAATTTATCAAGTTTAGATCTAAATTTAGTTGCTATTGCCATGGGTTAGGCAAGCGGTGGCCATCATCCTGAACCCATGAAGGCGAGTATAAATATCGTTATTAATTGAGTAACAAATAAAGGCCAGACACTAACGGATTTATTTTTCAAGCGCCTACTTTATTCATGTTGATACCAGCCGTTAACTGTCCACTATTGAACGTAGGCCTCACATTGGGGGGGGGGGGGTACTAGTAGTTGCCACGCTCTGCAGGCGGATTGGCAACCGCAATTAGGCTTTGGAGTTGTTTTAAGAGAGGACCTGCTGCTCATCTCTTATCCTCCCTTAGGAAGGATGAGCAGGCGACTAAGTTCGCCTCTTACGATACTCACGGGAAAGGAATGGGTGGCCTATTCTATGCCGGGATCACACGGTTATTTTTTTGATGGGTGAAAATGGTATAGTAATCCCGCCTGCGCTAACGGAATACGCTGGCGGAGCACCAGTGAAGGGTGATAGATGAGAATGAAAACAGGCCAGTTAGACCATCATGATGAATTCATCAGGAATTAACCATGACAGTTTTCAGGGAGAACCGCGAGGAGGTCGACCTGGTTGGGTATATTGCTAGCAATAGAATTCTCAGTCTCCATTACTAACAATCGGGACCACACGGTTATACCATTCCATTATCATCCATTAAATAACACTCCAGACAGGAAACTATGAATGACTGATCATAGATTCAATATTTATGTATACATAATAATATTATGAATATACATAATAAGTTTATTATATAATAATAAGTCTAGGTTTAATAATTAAATATATGTAAAATTCCATACTCGTTATTATAATATTAAATAGCCCCGTCACAGCTGTGGTTACCAAATTTTTATAGTGTTGACGTGATGCACGTCACATACTCGTAACGTCGAGAGAGTTGGAGTGGTCGTTAACGTGTTTTATAATTTTACCCTAATTACTTTAGCATAAGGGTTACTTTGTATATTTTTTTTACAAAGATCTTTTTAAAGGGACTTCATAAAAGGAAGTTCTTAAGGTATTTCTGAAGATTAACAATTACGCGTTCGAATTTCAAATGTTTGAAATCTAATTAGCAGCGTTTTTAAAAGAAGAATACTGAGATTACCAGCCAGTATTATTTTTAAATTTTGGACTTTCGCGTCGTTTATTTTACACATATTTTAAATAAAGAAGCAGGTATGTCGGTGCTATTTATTTGCAAAGGTTTTTTATCGTGTTAAGTCTCGATTGTGTATTTAAGGCATTAATGTTGTCACGATAGAAGTACAGAGATATTTTTTTAATTATTGTAGTATTACCTGTAGTTTATAGATAGTTAAACTCCAACACACTACAGGTAATTACAATTTTTATACATGATAGTCGACTTTTCTTAAACTCTACATTGACAAGTTCAAGTTATTTATTTTCGACCGATTTAAAAAAAAAAGGTTTTTAATTCGGTTTTATTTTGTTTGTTACCTTATAACTCCGTCAGTTGTAAACCGATTTGGATTTTTTTTTATATCTAAAATGACATAGATTACTTCCATAGAAATTTTATCAATAGAAATTTTATCAGTAGTAATCTAAGTTTAATGACTTAGATTTAAATTTAGAATAAAATAATTAGCTTTGTCACAATTGAAGTTGATTTTTTGTGGGACACAAAGGCCTTAAAGAAAAGATGGCCTACCGGTGACCAACTCACGATAGTATCCTGGCACCACGTGATCGACAGACCTGTCAGGATATATTGCTAGCAATTAGGTAGTTAATCTATTTATAACAAATCTATGTTCAACACAGTTTTTATTTCTGTCGTATCTATACAATATATATAAATAAATAATATATATAAATAATAACTCATTACTAATAAGTTATTATTTATATAATCTCAGTAATATAAAAAAAATATGATAACAGCTTCCAATTTAACTTATGAATTAGATGAATTCTCTTTACAATGTTTTCTGTTTGATTATGATCGTTCAAAATAAAGCCTTAATCCCTTTATAATAAAGCACAGATTGTTAACAATATTGGAGTCCGCCATTATTATTTTTCTCCCACCTCAGTTTAACGAAATAAAAGGTACTGACTGAATGGAGGCGTGTGCGCGGACGCTTGCTCCTGTAAAATAAATGTAATTTGTGTGTTTTAAACTGTATGTGCCTTGAAGAACCTGTAAGAATTTGTGTGTGCGTGCATATAGGAGTTGAAGAAGAACTGCCGATCACCTACAGCAGAAAACTTCACGAAGCCTATGCCAGGTTAGTCCTCCTCGACAGACAGAATCATTCCCTTATAAAACGCTTCCACTGCGGTGTTTTACTTTACAAAAAATGATGCTATATTCATATATGAGAATGAAAATGGAAGATATTTATTTAGTAGATAAAAAAATTGATAGAATACATAGATACCAGAGGGAGACTTTGTACAAAAGTCGATTGCTTGGGTACCTCTGTCCCATTCGTGTTTCAACCGTGAAGCAGCTTTGTTTGCATGGCTGTGTTTCGGTTTGAAGGGTGGGATATGGTGTGAATTTACAGGGTACAGAGGAATAACACCTGAGTCCTCGGGATTGGCAACGCATGGGGGGTATCATATGCGAAACAGTATACTCTGTTATGTCAATGGTACTGCTCATGTCTATAGGTGAGAGTTATCACATTCACACACACACACACAATAGCAAACAAGCTGACCGTCCACCTGATGGCAGGTGGATGGTCAGCTTGTTTGCTATTCTAAGTTGTATAAAAAAAATAGTTTTGACTTTTAAGTAAGTGATATCACGTGTGTTACAAGGTGATGCTTCTCCGTAACCAATGAAAATACAAACGAAGTACAATAAAACGAAGATATAAAATTATATAGTCCCGAAACCCTAGTCTTCTAACTTAAACAGCAAATTCCAGTACCATTTAGAAACTCACGATCGTAACCTTCTTTCCAGTAATACTCTCCAACTATCTATCCCCTCTCACCGTTCTGGTTTCGCTTCAAATTCTTTTCTCCTACATTCTTCATGGCTCTGGAACGCGCTTCCTGATACTATTAAGAGAGTGCCGACTAAACTGTCTTTAAAAAAAACCGTCCACGCTCACTTTTTATCTTTATCCGAGCAGTAAGTGTAAAGCACTTTATATTATTCCCAAATTCGTGTATAATATAGTATATATCATATATGTGTAAGTATATTTGTTATTCATATATATTTATTCGTTTATATATGTAATTTTAGTATGTACGTATATCAATAATTAGTAGTACCGCATTCGAGTATTCTGACACTTCCCTATGGTTGACTGGGAGAGAATGCTTTTAGCATTAAGTCCGCTATGTACACATAAATGTATGTACTAATAAATAAATAAATAAAAATAAATATATTATGAGTATTGTGCAAGGGAGTATATCAAAACGCGTGCGTGCGTGCGAGCTTGCGTGCTTGCGGACGTACGTGCGTGCGTGCGTGCGTGTGTAAAAGTGTGCGTGTGTGTATGTGTGCGCATATTTTGCGAAGCAAGAATGTGAAACGTTTAAACATATTCATTGATGTAAATATTGAATTAGACCTTAACGCGTATCGTTTAAATGCTATTTTCACGGTGATTTCGTATGTAAACATGAAAGAATTTCGTAACATGTAGCACGAAAGTAGTTCGGCTTTATCTCTCTGTGTGTTAATTTATAAGCGAAAGCGTTAAAGAAATTATTTTATACAAAACAAATATTATAAAGGTATCCTTTTCCGTGGGTGTCGTAAGAGGTGGCCTAGAGAAGGGTGTTCCTGCCGTGAAACAATTGTTTTGTACATAGCTGTATTTCGATTTGAAGGGCATAACTACCAGACGTAATAGAGTATACTATTTCGGCCATGATATCTCCAACGCGTTGCCATTCCTGTGGACTGAGGTGGTATTTCTTTGTACCTTGTAAAACATATCTCACCCATCAATCTGAAACACAGTCATGCAAATACAACTGCTTCACGGTAGAAACACGAATGGGACAGAGGTACTCAAGCAAATGACTTTTGTACAAAGTCTCCCTCTGATATATCGTGACATCAAATAGAAATTTTAATTTTAGAATCGAATCTATTGTAAAAAAGGATGATTTTATACATTTCAATTATGAGTCCTGACTCTAAGCTCTTCATATAGATACAGTTAGTAGAACAGGTTAACAAGTTCAAGTATCTTGGAAGTTAGATGACAAAAGTGGACACCATGCTTAAGAAATCAAAGTCCGCATTGTCCGCAGCGTAATATAATAGTCTAAGAATATTATATTACGCTGCTATGTCTTCTCTGTGCTGCTGTATGGCGTAGAGACATGGATTCTCACACAGAATATAATTAAGAAACTAAAAACCTTTAGGACGTGGACATAGCGTTGTATTTTGAAAATTTCATGGCGTGACCGCGTCACAAATACTGAAGTAAGACAGGCTTAGGAAGAAATTGGAGTTTATGAACACCATTAAGCGTCGGAATATGTTATACTTGGGTCTCGTCATAAGTAATGAAAGTAATAAGTACAGAATACTCTAACTAATTATTCAAGGCAAGATTGCTGGTGAAAGATATGCCGGGCGAAATCGGTACTCCTGGTTGAAGAACCTCCGGTGTTGGATTGGTTGTAGCATCGTCTCCCTCTTCAGAAATTAAGATCGTCTTTATGTTGTCTAACCTCCGATAGGAGTAGAACTCAAAAAGGAAGATATTTTTACACTTTGGAGTTTATTAAAACAGTTTTACCGCTATTCATTCATGACTTGTAGACAATAACATAAGGGGAATCTACGTAACTTGGCCTGGCACTCTCGTATCACGAAATCACTTGAGATTCGATTGGTTTCTAGTGCAAACATGTTGATACATAATAGACGCGAGAAATACTTTCGCTATTCGTTTAATGTGTCAGAGGCAATCTATAAAAGTAAAGCGAAAGTGATGGAAATTCTTTTAATAAATGTCAATTTAAGCAATATCATCATTGTTTTCCAACTGAACGTAGACCTCCCTATAGACTACCATAAGGAACGGTCCAAAGCCACCTGCATCCATTGGCTCGTTGTAATGCATTTGAAATCGTCGCTCTATCTAGTAGGGCGTCGTTCTACGCTAAGATTGCTTGTATAGAGTCGCCACTCAAGAACCCTTCTTCTCCATTGCTTGTCCGTTCTTTAAACTATGTGACCAGCCCATTGCCACTACAGCCTGCTTATAAAAGAAAATTACTTCTAAAATAAATATGTGAAATTGAAATTTGCATTATAATAATCACGTTGTATCATGTAATCCTAGATTAGTTTAAGCGCGTAGTAGTAATAAGGCGGCGTGAAATTGAGTTGGGTAGTTTAAAATTAGTATTGTGAACTTGTGAACATTGCAGTATATTGCGTAAGCTTAGAATAATGTAAGCACATAACACTGCAGTACGAGAGCGAAATTTCAACGTTACTCTTAGATAATTTAGGGATTTGTGTCGCATATAAAACCAAAACGAGTAAATTAAAAAAAAATTAAATACTATATTATATAATTTTATATTCTATGACGGCGACTTGTTGAAGAAGGATCAAATTAACCGGTGAGCGTGTATGAAAAGATTGATGAATGTAGAAGCAAAAGATGTATTTGAATCGAAGCACTTGGCGTTCCATTGTTTCTCCCTACACCAATGGGAGACAAGCGTGACAGATTAGATGTTATTATGGGATTTAATTATTTTAATGTAGAAAAATATAGAAAAAAATACAATTCAATATATAGTTGTGTTTCCATGGTTGTGTTTAGGTTTGAAGCGTGAATATGGCAGTAAATTACGACAACCATAGGTAAGAAAAGAGTGATCTATTCTATGCCGGGACCACACGACGCAATTTCACTTAAAAGGACGCAAATGCTTACGCGCTGTCACCCTTTCTGTAGAATTATTAAGCCTTTGTGTCATCAAAATATACGTATCTAATTATGTCCTTAGCATCTATTACGAAATGAAAGGGTCGCTTTCAATTTGAAACTCATTAGGTGCAAAGTTTTCAGACGTGGCACCCGAAATGGCGGGCAATTAATTTAATGATCACACTGGGAGGCGTGCGTCAGTGAATTCCCTCGAGCATATAAAGAAATTCACTTATTCAGTTTTATTTTGCAAACCGTGTTAAATTCTAGAACGAAAAATAATGTAATTTTTTTTTATTCAACTTAGAATGGCAAAAAAGCTGACGGCCCACCTAATGGAAAGTAGTAACCGTCGCCTATAGACATGAGCAGTACCATGGATATAACAGAGTATATTGTAGCCCGTGATATCCTCCATGCGTTGCCATTCTCGAGGACTAAGGTGTTATTCCTTTGTACCCTGTAAATTCACTGCTATATCTCACCCTTCAAACCGATACACAGCCATGCAAACACAACTGCTTCACGGTAGAAACACGAATAGGATAGAGGTGCACATGCAAATGACTTTTGTACAAAATCTCCCTCTGGATAAACAGTTTATGATTTTGATGAAACTCATTATAATCATATATTTCTCTGTAAAAGGGTTTATTTAGTTTGTTATTAAAGATACCAAATAAAAGTAAACAATTTTTTTCTTCAACTAAAGGTGTGTAACAAAATATTGTGTGTACAAATATGATTTACGGGAATCGAATAAAACATAATCGAATCATATTTCACGCCTCTACAGATTATATTTGGTTTCCATCAAAGAAATGTTGGCGCATCTAAAAATAGCGCAAATAAATTAAATTATGTTCTTTCATAGGCACTGTTCAGTTCAAGTATTTGTTTTGTTTATGTAAGATTTTTGGTAAGAAGTAAGTAAACCATTTAAAGATTTCGTAATACAATATTGTATACATTTTTGCCACCTTTATGGTTAAAAATTTTAAATTCAAAATTTTACACAATCGGCTGAATCTATTATAATTCGATAGTTTCGTGAAATTGCTTTTTTTATTTGCCGTGTGGTCCCAGCATAGAATAGGCGACTAAGGGAGGGTGAGGGATTGGCAGCAGCGTGCTTCTCAAAACATCTCTAAAGCCTAACTGCGGTTGCGAAGCCACCTACCAAGCGTGATAATTACTGACAAAACCTTACTTTATGCGGGAGGCCTATGTTCAGCAGTGAACAGTGAACGGCTGATATGATGATGGTGATGACTGTTTCATGGATTATCATAAACTACTTTTATAATAACTTTAATTTTAATACGACACGATATACAACGACCCGATACGACAACATAACCTTCAAGAAAAGAGCATATTCCTTTTTAAAAGGCCGGCAGCACACCTGCAATGCCGCTGGTGTTGTGGGTGATCATGGGCGGCGGTAGTCACTTACCATCAGGTGAGCAGCATGTTCATTTGCCCCCTGTTGTAAAAAAAAAAATAAAATTTAGTTTACAATATATTGTTCCTTAGAATAAAGATTTCGCTGCAATATCAATTTGGAATTTTAATACCAGAGGTAAGTTCTTTTTAATGGATAACAATGAAATGGTAATTCCGCTTGCGCTATCGGTATACACTAGCGGGGCACCAGTGAGCGATGATAGGTGAGCAATGAAAAGGTAGATCAGTTAGACCATAATGGCGAATTCAACGATAAATTAGTCATAATAGTTTCCAGGGAAACCAAGTGGAGGTCGACCTGATAGGGTGTATTGATAGCAATCGGGTTTAACCCCCAATTACTAACAATCCCTTCCCCCCTTAGAGATAGCTTCAAAGAAGTGACGTCTAATAATCGAGCGCTGTTACTTTCGCAGGTCACTACAATAAAATGCACAACTATTTTACAAACAAGACGGAAGGTAAATGGTCAAATAATCCCAAAGGAATTCACGGGTGAAATAGATGGATTACTCTCTACTGTACATTAACTTACAATTTGTATAAGCGTTTATTTATAAAGCCATTGTTTAGAAAATAACAGACGGCAAGACTATGATATATAACTATATGACTATAGCTGTGAAGTACAGGCCTCAAATGCAATATATTTATAGTACAGCGTATCCCGTTAGCGCAGGCGGGGTACCATACCATTTTCACCCATTAAAAAAAAAATATAGCTTTATATTATGTATTATTATTATTTCACCCATTACTGTCCACTGTTAAACATTAGCCTTCCCCATAAGAGGAGTTTTGCCATTAGTTGCCATGCTTGGCAGGCGGGTTGGCAACTGCAGTTAGGCTTTTACAGATGTTTTAAGAGGGACGCTGCTGCCTATCCCTCCACCATATGCTCCCTTAGTCGCCTTTTACGATACCCACTGGAAAGGAAGGGGTGGTTTATTCTAAGCTGGGACCTACACGACGACACATAGATTTACATTATTTATCAAATTCGAAATTGACACGCATCTCTATTGTTTCCTTTTGCATCCCTTCACGGCCCTAGTCTTCTAAATTTCTTTTGCCAATATACATATATTATATTTCTAATTTCAATTACTGGTTACCTTTGTTACCCACAATAGTTTTAGATAAATAATGTTGCATTAAACATTGTGCTTTTAAAAAAATCCAGACATGATTTTTAAATTTTTAAATATACATATTCCAAATTTACGACCTCCGTGGAACAGGGGTAGGCACATTGCTTCCATAATGTGGTTCCGGGTTCGATTCACGGTCGTGCCATAATAGGAAATGAATTCTACTAAGTTGACTGGGGCTTGTTGGTTTTTTTTATGCATCGTAGAATGGCAAAACAAGCTGATGGAAAGTGGTAACCGTTGCCTACAGACATGACAGAGTATACTGTTTCGCCCATGATACCTCCCGTGCGTTGCTATTCCTTATGAGTTCTCAGGAATGGCAACGCAGGGTGTTATTCTTCTGTACTCTGTAAATTCATTGCCGTATCTCCCTTCAAACCGAAACACAGCCATACAAACACAACTGCTTCACGGTAGAAACACAAACGTTCTAATTATACTACCAAATGTTCGTTTGATTGCCTAGTTTCTCATAACACCTCATGTTTATTTATTTATCTATTCTCTATTGCACAATAAAATATGTATAAATGGCGAGCTTAATGCAGTATGGCATTCTTTACATGTTAACTATTTAGTTACATTATTAGGATTAAATAAACTAATAAATATTTAATATATAAAAAATTATTACATTTATATTAATATTATATTTATTAGTAAAAACACACTAGACATAGTGTGAACGTAGTGTGACATTTGTCTGCGTGACAACATTATCACTCTCATTAATTTAAGGGTATATATATATATATATATATATATATTTCACGTCGTAAATTTACAATGTGCGTACACCCATATTTTTTTATACAACTTAGAATGGCAAACAAGCTGACGGCCCACCTGATGGAAAGTGGTAACCGTCGCCTATACCATGAGCAGTAACCATGGACGTAACAGAGTATACTGTTTCGCCCATGATAACTCCCCCCCATGCGTTGCCATTCCTAAGGACTCAGGTGTTATTCCTTCTTACCTAGTAAATTCACTGCCATATCCCACCCTTCAAACCGAAACACAGCCATGCAAACACAACTGCTTCACGGTTGAAACACGAATGGGACAGAGGTACCCAATCAATCTACTTTTGTACAAAGTCTCCCTCTGATTAATATCTGATTATGCACAGATGACATAACCAGTGTATGATCTGTTGTATTACCGAAAAATAGTAACAAAAATAGTGACAATATGAACAAATTAGTTTGTCATTTTTTTCCTTTGCAATTTAATTGGCAATCTCTTTCTTGAATAGCTTTAGACTGATCTAGCGTAAACCGCAAATCGTGTTACTGTGTTTCCGGCGTAGTGTTTTTTTGATCTCCCTCTTATATTTTATCATGGCTTATTATCAGGTAAGGTAAATACAAACTAATCCTGTAATAAAATTTATATACAGAGGAAAGATTACTTACCTTTTTACTCTTGATTTACAGTTCTAGGATATAACATTTTTTGTTGTAAGTATTTATGTTGGCTATATTATTCAAAAATATACATATTCATTATAAGCTCGCCTTGCCATAATTCAAGGAGTATTGACACCAACAACTCATGCATGGAAGCGAATCGTGGGTATGGCAGAAGAAGCATGAAAGTAAGATAAATGCTGTAGAGATGAGAGCTTTGAGAAGTATGTGTGGTATTGCATTAAAAGATAGAGTAAGGTTCAATGTGATAAGAGAGAAGTGTGGACTGAAAGACGATGTAGTGACAAAAATCGAAAAAGGAATGTTGTGTTGGTTTGGTAATTTGGAGAGAATGGATGAAAGAAGAATTACGAAAGAGATTTATCGAGCAAGAATGAATGGAGATGTCGGTAGGGACCGCCCTAGACGGACGTATGTTGACCAAATAGGCGATGTGCTGAAGAAGGGCCAAATTAAAAGTACCCGTAACCGGCGAGCGTGTATGAAAAGATTGAAGAATGTGGAAGAAGCGAAAGAGGTTTGTTTGAATCGAAACATTTGGCGTTCCATTGTTTCTGCCTACCCTAAAGGGAGACAGGCGTGACAGATATGTATGTATGTATACATATTCAAATATTAAGCATCCTTCGACCAATAAGTTCCTTTAGTCGCCTCTTACGACATCCACAGGGGAGGAAGTAGTGACCTATTTCATGAGAAAGTTTCTAATGCTGTCGATGAGCACATAGTGTGAAGTCATATTTTAATTATGCATATTGATGCGCAGATATACTCAATAGTGACGAAATTGTCAGCACGACAAATGTCACACACAAGTGTGAGAGTTTCAAAGAAAATCACAGCCAATTCGATACAATATATATATACCATCTACTTAACCTAATTCCATTAAATAAATACGCCCCATCTCTATTCAATATACATTTAATAAAATTCAGTTTTGTGGTTTCCGTACAATCTTATTAGCGGAGTGCTCGTGACTGAAGTAAATGTATGGATTTCTCAATTATATGGCGTATTTGAATGAGTAAAATGTATTTATCTCCTTACAGTGTTGTTTGCAAGATAATATGATTATTAAATATATATATAGAGAGATGACACAAGTTTTTTTATTGAATGAAAATAGGATGGACGAGGGATGGGCAGTAGCGTTCCTCTTAAAAGATTACTAAAAGCCTAACTGCGGTTGCCAACCTGTCTGCCAAGCATGGCAACTACTGGCAAAACCCCCCTTTATGGGGGAGATCTATGTTCAGCACTGATATGATATCACTATCAATGATGAATGGGATAGTAACTTCGCTTGTGCTATTGGTATACGCTGGTGAAGTACTAGTAAGGGGTGATAGGTGAGAACGAAAAGGTAGGTCATTTACCCCATCGTGATAAATACACCTGGAATTCAGCATGATGGTTTCCAGGGGAGGTTACAGGGCGGTCGATATGACAGGATATATTGTTGGCAGTAGGGCTAGTAGATCCATTACCAATCTTTTCTTCTGCAGTGTTCGTGATTAGAAATATATATATATATAAATAAATAAGATAAAGGCATAATTTGAGCAACATCGTTTTTACAACGTGACAGAATACCTAAATGTCAATATTAAATTATGGCATATTATTATTTATTTATGTTTAATTGTAAGAAGTGTGACAATTCCAATTTTATAAATTTCATTAAATTCATTCAAAATTATAATGTAAATATTAATTTGCCATTGTGTATTATATATATATATATATATATATACCTCATCAGGTATTTCTGCATAACCTAAAGGTTGACTGCCAGAGACTGTCCATAGCATTAAGTCCGCCTTTTGTACTATATTTTATTGTCCAATAAAGATATAATAAACGTATAAAGATACTATTTTTAACAATATCGTGAAATGACAAAAATGACGTAAGAAAAGTAAACACTTGCGTCATCATGCAAGCGGCCAGACACACTAGGCATACCTAGTGCTAATTTATTTATTAGAACCTAGCTATTCGATATTGACCGCCTATAATATAGGCCTTATATAATCGACTATCACCCATCTAATACGTCTTTATTGGGGGGAGGGATTGTTAGTAAAGGAGAGGTTAGTCCCCACTGCTATCAATATACCCCATCAGGTCGACCTCCACGCGGTTCCCCCTGGATATCATCGTGCCTAATTTATTGTTGAATTCGTCATGATGGGCTAACTGACCTGCCTTTTCATCCTCACCTATCATCCCTCACTGGTGCTCTGCCAGAGTATTTATGCCGTTAACGCAAGCGGGGTTATCATTCCATTATCATCTATTAAAAAAAGCATTCATTAAGCAACTATATTATTAGTTAAGTATAAATATAACACGTACTTAACAGCTTTTACCCGCGACTTTGTCTGTGTAACTGGGACTGACTAGCAGACGTGGGTAATGTGGATACCGATCCGGTATCTATATATTGGGTTCCTCTGGACATAGATGGCGGGAAAAAGGTCATCCATCACTCATTTGTACAAAAGTCAATTGCTTGGGTACCTCTGTCCCATTCGTGTTTCTACCGTGAAGCAGTTGTGTGTGTGTTTGCATGGCTGTGTTTCGGTTTGGAGGGTGGGATATGGCGTGAATTTACAGGGTACAGAGGAATAACACCTGAGTCCTTAGGAATGGCATCGCATGGGGGTATCATGGGCGAAACAGTATACTCTGTTATGTCCATGGTACTGCTCATGTCTATAGGCGACGGTTACCACTTTCCATCAGGTGGGCCGTCAGCTTGTTTGCCATTCTAAGTTGTATAAAAAAATCTTACTGACTAGGGTAAAAAGTAAAATATGTCCTTTTTCTTCTCATGTAATACATGTATACTAAATGTAATAATATCATAGGTATTGGTTAAGGTGTTATAAGCTAATAAACAAACAGACTCACTTTCACATTTATATTATTAGTTAATTATTAATATACACTTAATTTTTTATTTAAAATTAGCATAATTGACTAATAATATTTTTATACTACGAATTTGCTAGAATAGAAAGATTTTCTTTTACATAAAAAATATATATATATATAGAAGCTAACCTAAAACGTTAAGTGTACAGTATAAATAACAGAAATAAATTAACTACCAGACAAAGATAAGCTGTGTAAGCGGATATTCCTTTGCCTCTTCTCGACTGAGACATAAAAAAAATTAATCTGTCAACGCGATTGGCATAGAGCTCGTTTTCCACAAGTTTCATAGTTGCTCCAGCTTATAATTTGTTACTGGCGTATATTTTCAGATAAATTCCAATTAGATACCAGTAGTAAGTTTCCATGTAATATTATATTTGTATTATAATAAATATTTATGGAACGAGAGACTTAGTTTTCGTTTACTAATTTCGTTCGTGAATAGATAAATGAAAATTATAACAAAAAAATCATGGAACATTATCATCACATCGGCCGTTGTGGACAGATGATAATTGATGCGATGATGATGATGATGATGATGATGGGAATACAACTTTTAGATGGTTAAAGAAAAAAGTATCGGTTAAAGTTATGAATTAGTCAAGATATGGCTTAATACTAAAAAAAAAAAAAAAGAATACAGACAAATAAACTCATATATTTTTATTTTTTTTGTTAGTGTAGGCTTATACTTGTAACTAATGTGGAATAAAGTGTTGGGAACGCTTCCCTAATGGCAAACGACTTTAGGACCGCTAATATTTTATACGATATTTTTAGGCTAAGGTCCCATTATTTACGATTTTGGCTATTAAGCATTTTATTTTTGTAGGTTATAGTTAAATGTATAGATATAATTTATTTAAATTACTTATAGCACACAAATTATAATATATATAGCCAATGCCGAGTTGCTGAATCTAGAATTATTATTATTATTTACTGGGTACAGAGGAATAACACCTGAGTCCTCAAGAATGGCAACGCATGGGGGGTATCATGGGCGAAACAGTACACTCTGTTATGTCCATGGTACTGCTCATGTCTATAGGCGACGGTTACCACTTTCCATCAGGCGAGCCGTCAGCTTCTTTGCCATTCTAAGTTGTATAAAAAAAAATTGAAATTTTACAGATACAAGTAGATTCTTTAGACAACGTAGGTGAATAAATGTGGTCCCGGAATAGAATAGAACATATTCCTTTGTGGGTTTCGTAAAAGGCGACAAAAAGACATCTCTAAAAGCCTCACTGTGGTTGCCAACTCGCCTGTCACGTGTGACAATTACTGATAAAGCTCCCTTTAAGAGGAAGGCTCATGTTCAGCCGTGAGTATTTAATAGTTAAAATGAAAGGTAACAAACAAACTCGCTTTCACATATAGTAAGGTATAAACAAGACAAATGTTCACATTAATATGTATTTGGTTGCAGCAAATCTCGCAATAATCATTTCCAAATTGCCTGTCTATCACAATTCGCTAGCACCGGGACCCCTCAATCCAGGTTAATCGGCCACACGTATCCAACGTACGATCCCCGGGGATCGAGGGATAAATGTACTTAATAGGATTATACGTTGCGAGAATTTAAAGAGGGATGTTTTTCTATTACTTATCTTATACTTAAATATAACATTTGGCGTAGTTTGCGGATTGTAGGATTTGTACTCGTAAGCTTGCAATTCATCGAGACTTAATTTATATAGATAGAGCATCTCCATACAAATGCTTCGCCAAAAAGAGGTCGACTTTCTCATCTACATATCGTCATAGTCGTAGAATACTGACGGATCTTTATATGTAATATTTGTTAGATCCGTCAGTATTCTACGACTATGACGATATGTGTGCGTTAATCGAGTTGCCAGTATATATAATTAATACTTTGTATCTGGGAATAGTTAATTGGTTGTGTGAAAAAAGGGATTTTAGAAAACCTATAAGGGGTCCGTGTGGTCCCGATATAGATTCGGCTACTCTTTCCTTTCCTGTGGGTGTCGTAAGAGGCGACTAAGGGAACTTAATGGTAGAGGGATTGGCAGCAGCGTCCCTTTTACAACATCTCCAAGGCGTAACGGCGTTTGCTAACCTGCGAGCCAAGCGTGGAAACTACTGGCAAAACTCTCCAATAGAGGGAGCCCTATGGACAATTAACGGCTGATATGGTGTGGCATGGAAGTAATTAATAAGGTTAAATTAAAAATTGTAAACAAAAATACCCATGAATTTATTAAACAAAAAAAAATTAAATAAACAGAGTATAGTGTTTTATAATGGTGCTTATCCTCTTTGATTAGTTTTATTTTTATTTGAGAAAAGACTTAAGATATGAATTCGGTGTCAAAATTATTCAAAAGTACATTCATGTATTCACTTATGTATAATCTGTACAAATGTACATATTAAATTAAAAAGTTTACAGTTAAAATTGAATAAATTTGGGAAATACTTAATAATTTTCCTTTTTTTTTATACAACTTAGAATGGCAAACAAGCTGACAGCCCACCTGATGGAAAGTGGTAACCGTCGCCTATAGACATGAGCAGTACCATGGACATAACAGAGTATACTGTTTCGCCCATGATACCCCCCATGTGTTGCCATTCCTGAGGACTCAGGTGTTATTCATCTGTACCCTGTAAACTCGCTGCCATAATGCCCTTCAAACCGAAACACAGCCATGCAAACACAACTGCTTCACGGTTGAAACACGAATGGGACAGAGGTACCCAAGCAATCGACTTTTGTACAAAGTCTCCCTCTGGTAATCAAATTAATCAAATTACTTGCAACACTGAAAAAATGGCTCGCATTGTTTTGGTTAAGAAGAAAATATTTATCAAAATTAAATTTAACAGAATGACTAAATTTTGACCTATTTTTGATAATATAATCATGTCACATATTTTTGACCACATCTGCCCTTCATACGCTTTCTGTTTTTACTTAATTAAAACAAAATTCATTCAGCAAAAAATTCGATATCTTTCATTAGAGTACTATTAAGTTTAAGAGGTCGTTGTATGGTTTTGGGATGGAATAAGTTTGGATCGTAACTGTAATCAGTAATGTAATGTACATCTATAAAAACGTTATAACGTTTACTTCTAACTTACTGTTAAATGATGTTGTACAATGTAAGTTTGGCAAACTGCGTATTGATAAATTTTTGTATTGTTTTTTTTAATGGTTCATTTCTGCAAATTGTTATCGTAACTTATAAACAAGTAAATAAAAAATGGTTAGGTGGTAGAGAATGCCATATGGCATTAAGTTCGCCATTTGTACAAAGTTTTATTGTGCAATGAAGAATAAATTTATAAATAATCTTAGATCTGACGCTACAAATATATACAGTTGCCTGTACTTACTAAGTCTATGTCGACTACTACTAACCAGTTATAGTTAGTATAAAGTCGCCTACTAATTTGTTTAGTAATTTAATCAAGTGCCGAATTGACCTTTTTCGTTCTTTAAAGTCGTTTGCTTGGGCGCCTCTGTCCCATTCGTGTTTCTACCGTGAAACAATTGTGTTTACATGGCTGTGTTTCGGATTGAAGGGTGGAATATGGTAGCGAATTTACAATGTAGAGAGGAAGAAAACCCGAGTCCAGGAATGGCAACGCATGGGAGGTATCATGGGCGAAACAGTATACTCTGTTGACCATGGTACTGATCATGTCTATAGGCGACGGTTACCACTTTCCATCAGGTGGGCCGCCAGCTTATTTGTTATTCTAAGTTGCATAAAAAAACCTTTTTCGCTATTCGAATATTTTGATTCTCGTTAAAAAAAGAATCGAATCGTGACTCGAGCATGAGGACTCGAACAGGTATTCGAGTACTTGCACGTGTACGAGTGTTCGTGTACTTTATCAGAGTCGATTACCTTTTTAATTGATTTTTAATGTTTAAGAAGAAAAAACATCTTTCCTTTTTTATGATATTAGTTTTTTTTAATGGGTGAAAATGGAATAGTAAATTGTTATTAATGGGCTGTGCTATCGGTATACCCTGACGAAGCACTAATAATAGATAATCAGTGAGGATTAAAATAGGTCAATTAGCTCATCGTGACGAACTCCGCAAGAATTAACTATGATGGTTTCTATGGGAAACCGCGTGGAGGTCGACCTGACGGGGTATATTGCTAGTAATATTATTATTGCTATAAATGTTGGAAAATTACTAACAACCCCTGTACCCCTATAATATTAGTTTAGATAGGACATAACTTGTGAAGATGAAGCGTTACTTTTGTGTGTTATTTGCCCGGTCCTTTTTCTGACCTTGTCAGCCGTCGTTTTTGTGATCAATGTTATATGTAATATTTATAGAAATAATAAATATGTTTCAAGCCATGTAAGTGGCTGTATATTTTTAAGTGACTTAAAAATGGATAGATAGATACTCTTTATTGTTTCCTTCAAAAGGTTACAATAGTAAACATAAATATCATTATATATGTAGATACAAACAATTACAAGGAGTTTCTCAATTCGATTCAAATTTTCTTGTATGTGTATATATGTATATGGTAATTTAGAATTAATATTGTTAATTTTCTGGCATTCTATAGTTGTTTTGACTCTGGCTGGATATTATGGATTGTGCATTTAGATTTTTGTTGACTGTTTTTTAATAGCAAGCGTGCGGCCTGCGAGCGTGCGTGCGTGCGTGCATGCGTGAGTGCGTTCGTGCGTGCGTGCGTGAGAGCGTGCTTGTGTGTGTGACTGTGTGTGTATCTCTTTTTCAATGTATGTGTGTGCACATTTGAAATATTGCCATTCCATGGTTTTAGAGAAATAAATTAAAAATTTGTTATTAAATTTTTCTAATGTCCAAGTAAATTTCACGTTCATCTCGTTTTTAAATATTTTATATTTTTATTCCGTCCTTCACCGGGCGGTATTATAAGAAATTCCTATGAACTTTATGATGCAAAAGTTATGCAATTTTATACTTTACTTCTCTAGTCATAGGGAAAGAATTTATGTTTTGAAGAAATCTAATTACAATCCGCAATACATGCCGAACTGTATTTTAATATCACGCGAGCGTTAACGATTTTTCGTAAATTCACTGTACTTTAGGTTTTGTATTTTATTTATTTGAAACTTTATTTCTATGATTTAGGCTTCTTTTTTGCATGGCTTCTCGTAAGTAATTTCTGTTCAAAAAGCAGTCTAATTTTTTACATAGTATTTTTATTCTGTTATCAAAATTATAGAGTTTGGTGATTATTTTTATAAGACAAAATTTTGTGTTGATCTCATATTAATTTTATCACTACTTTTTTTATTGATGTTAATAGTATCTTTGTATGGGTACTGCTGTCCCATTTAGGTTACTACTATGAAGTAGTTCTACTTGAATGGTTGTTTGAAAGGAGAGATATAGCAGTGACAAGGTACTGTGGCATAACATCATGGAGCTAAGGAATGGCAACGCATGAGGGATTCCATGGGCATCATAGTGTATTCTGGTGTCTCTTGTGCTGTTTATGATTATAGGCCGATTATTCTATGATTTCAATAGTATTGTTTATGTAGTTGACGGTTACCTCTTACTATCAGATGGTTAATAAGCTTGTATGTCATTCTAAATATACAAATAAAATTGCAATATTATGTATTTATTTATGTATATATCTCATATTAATCTGTTTTAAATTGTTGGGTAAAGAAAAGGGTGAACGGCAAACCTGGTTTACGTGGGGGGGATCGGATTGTTAGTAATGGGGTCTTAAAAGCCCCACTGCTAACAATATACTCTGTCGGGTCGACTTCCACGCGGTTCCCCTTGGAAACCATCATGGTTAATTCTCATGGAATTCGTCAATATAGCCCATATTGACGAATTCCATTTCTCTGTCCCATTCGTGTTTCTACCGTGAAGCAGTTGTGTTTGCATGACTGTGTTTCGGTTTGAAGGGTGATTATATGGCAGTGAATTTACAGGGTATAGAGGAATAACACTTAAGTTCAGAAATGCGAACGCATGGAAGGTATCATAGGCGAAGAAGTATACTCTGTTATGTCCATGGTACTGCTCATGTCTATAGACGATAGTTACCACATTCCATCAGGTGGGCCGTCAGCTTGTTTGCCATTCTGAGCTGCATAAAAAAATTACAAACATTGTCTAGTTACAATCCTACTCGTATTAATAGAAATGCGGAAGTTTGTAACGATACATGGATGTTTATTACTCTTTCAAGCAAAACCTGCTGAACGTATTTGAATGAAATTTGGTACACGGATAGCTTATATTCTAACTTAACACATAGAATTGCCTATTTTACGCAGGATACGGTTAAGTTTATTATATTTTTTAAAATTTTTCTACGTCGTAAATAAGTTTAAATGCAATGCGTGGCCAACCCCATAACATTAAAGTTCCGATACTCGGAAGATCACCCAAATGGTCAAGTTTGTACGTTAAAACGGATCAGAAATAAGCGAAAGTATATCCCGTTAATGGAAAACTTATTTCGCGGCGGAGTCCGTCCTCAATAAATTAAGTAGAGCATTTTATATTTACGGCGGAATATCGCTTCGGGATCCGCTCGGATGCTTTTAGCTGATGATGAATTTTGTTAAAAGGCTTTTGTGAAATATTCATTGGTTGATGATCATGGCTGATTAAAATTTTAAATTAAAGTTGGTTATTTTTAATGTAGTATACATTAAAAATCATTTATTCATTTTATTTATATATTTATTTATTAGTATATGTATGTATATATGGCGGACTTAATGCTGACAACATTCTCTCCCAGCCAATCTTAGGGAAGTGTCAGAATACTCGAATGCGGTACTACTCATAATTGATATATGTACTTACATATTTAAATTTACATATACATGTATACAAATTAATATATAAAAATAAATACACACACAAATGTACACACACACACACACACACACACACACAGAGAGAGAGAGAGAGAGAGAGAGAGAGAGAGAGAGAGACACGCATACGCACACGCACACGCATACGCACACACAATTATTGTTTTTTTTTATTATTGATATAAGTCTGTATATGTATATGGAACTATATGGAAGTATAACTAAATTATAACTCGGGAAGGCATTGGCTTCTGACATACAGTTAACGCTTGTTTAGAAGTTAGGACTATATGTAATTTTATTGTATATCTTCTAATATATATAAAATTCTCGTGTCGCGGTGTTTGTTACCAAACTCCTCCGAAACGGCTTGACTGATTTTTATGAAATTTTGTGTGTGGGTAGGCCTGAGAATCGGCCAACATCTATTTTTCATACCCCTCAATGATAAGGATGACCAACCCCTAAGATTTTTTTTTTTATTTTTTTGATATGTTTTTTACTTTTATTTAAATATGATTTAGCATTGAAAAATACACACAAATTCAAATTTTCACGCTTTTACGATCAACTCCTGTTTTTTAATCGCGATTTTTATATGCCGCAATAGGGTTGCAAGATGACAATCGAATAATATTCGATTGTCATCTTGCAACCCTATTATATAGTATTAGTTCATTTAAAAGGCCCCTGTGCCAATGGGCTGATGTATAATTATTCTTATGTACATGTTGTGTGTGATTAGTAACAAACAAATAAACGATATATCTATCTATCTATCTATCTATAAATAACTTTGGTGTTCTTAACCATTAGAAACCACTTCTGTATTTCATGGTGCATCATCTTCATATCAGCCGTTAACTGTCCACTGTAACACCAGAGGGAGACTTTGTACAAAAGTCGATTGCTTGGGTACCTCTGTCCCATTCGTATTTCTACCGTGAAGCAGTTGTGTTTGCAGCTGTGTTTCGGTTTGAAGGGTGAGATATGGCGTGTATTTACAGGGTACAGAAGAATAACATCTGAGTCCTCAGGAATGGCAACGCATAGGGGGTATCATGGGCGAAACAGTATACTCTGTTATGTCCGTAGTACTGCTCATGTCTATAACCGACGGTTACCACTTTTCATCAGGTGGGCCGTCAACTTGTTTGCCATTCTAAGTTGTATAAAAAAAACATGTTACCAAAATGATACGTATATTTAATGTTTATTTACTTAACTCTTTATTGCACCAGAAACATAACAATATAAAATGACAATAATTAGCAAGATAGTTTCCAGGGGGAATCGCGTAAAGATCGACCTGACAAGATATACTAGCTAGAATAGCTAGCAATAGGACTCGTAGTTCGCTTTACTAACGATCCCTTCCCCCACTAACAGAGGTATGGGGTAACAAACATAAAAAAATACAACCGAATTGTGAGGGGGGGAAAGGGATTGTTAGTAATGGAGACTGAGAATCCCATTGCTAGCAATATACCCAACCAGGTCGACTTCCTCGCGGTTCCCCCTGGAAACTATCATGGTTAATTCCTGACGAATTCATCATGATGGGCTAACAGGCCTGTTTGCATTCTCATCTATCACCCTTCACTGGTGCTCCGCCAGCGTATCCCGTTAGCGCAGGCGGGGTTACCATACCATTTTTACCCATCAAAAAAAAACCGAATTGTGAACGTCCTTCATTGCAAAGTCAGTTTAAAGTGCAATAATTTCCTTTGTACTCCCATTACCTTATCGCTGTTATGGCGAGGTGGTGGTAGGTGTGTAAACTGACCTAGCCTCTATTATCGAGAATCTATTCACAATTGCATCGTGAGCGGTAGGCCATTAGCCGGATTAAACCGGTCGGTTTTGTAATGGCTTCGGAAACGAATTGGTGTGATAGCTAGCGGTTTTAATTTAACTGAGCTATTTTATTCCTATGTTATTATATACTAGCTACGGTAGCTAGAGGCGATTAAGAGAGGGCGAGGGATGGGCAGCAGTATCTGTCTTAAAACATTTCTAAAGTCTAACTGCGGTTGCCAATCCTATTGTCAAGCATGGCAACTACTAACTTATATTTATTTTTAGCAGGAAATAGGTAAATGCTGATATGATGACTAAATATAAAAAAAGATTTTGTACTAACAGGTGGACGTTGTGCCTTAGTATTATTTATTTATTTTATTCTTTATTGAACAATAAAACTTTGTACAAGTGGCGAACTTCATGCCATATGGCATTCTTTACCTACTAATCATTAGATAAAATTTAGGCCAGATAGTTTGGGAGTTAGTATAATATATACAACTGACAGCTTAACTGTAATTTTTTATAATATATAAGATATAAAACAAAATATAAAATTACAAAATTCATAAACAACAATTCTCATGAATTTTTATTTAGCAAAGGAAATAATGTATACAGCCGTAAATATAGCAATGTGTAATAGATTTATAATTCAACAAGTTCACGCTCGAAAATCATAAACTTACATTCTTATTCGGCCTGGGGTCAAATTTATCTTGTTATCTCGCCGTTAGCTTACAAGAGAAACAACTGTACACTAATTTATTAGGCATATAAAAGCGAAAAGAGAGTAATTTATAAACAAACTTTGCCCGTGCATGACCCTAATTAAATGTAATCCGGTTATAAAATTTGAAACTTTGAACTTTATTATGTCTCTTGTTTTTTAGTTGTAATACATTTATTTCTCCTAAAAATATTAATGTATATAAAAAAAGTAGTAGGTTAAAATTTTTTTTTTGCTTGTGGATAAAATTTAGGCAAAGTTATAGAGTTTATTTAACTCTTACTTTTAGTCTAGATAAAGCAATGCCCCCGGAATTGTTATATAAACGTTCGGGATTTATATTACTATGAAATTTGTTATACATTTACTCTATGAAATTTTTTTTATACAACTTAGAATGGCAAACAAGCTGACGGCCCACCTGATGGAAAGTGGCAACCGTCGCCTATAGACATGAGCAGTACCATGGACATAACAGAGTATACTCTTTCACTCATGATACCCCCCATGCGTTGCCATTTCTGAGGACTTAGATGTTATTTCTCTGTACCCAGTAAATTCACGCCATATCCCACCCTTCAAACCGAAACACAGCCATGCAAACACAACTGCTTCACGGTTGAAACAAATAAAAACATATATGGTACAACCGACGTGAAAATCTACTTCTTTTTAAAGTCGAGTGAAAAGTATACTTATGTGGAACAGGTCGGGGTCACCAATAATGTGGAACAGATGATCTTCAATTATCAGAGTATTTACAATTACACGTGGGTAGGTCTGACGTGCAATTTCTCGTACTCCGTGACGGGGCTCTCGCTTTAAGTTAGCTGTTTAACAGCGGTAGGTAATCGTACGTTGTTCACATCGGTCATTTAATGTGACCAGCTACACTTACAAACATAATTTGTGTATATATATATAACACTGAAAATAATATTCCTGCTTCCTTTGGTAGTTGGATAAAAAACGAAATTGTATTTGATAGCTATCGTATGTAAAATGTATAATTGCTCAATTTTTACCAACCGGGAAATGACGTAAACGGTTGTCGGTCACGTTCTAGTTAACAAACGTTCCCTGGGGCCAGTCAGCGGTTTTTGCAACTGATCCGTTGATTTTCACCTTCATTGTTTTTTAATCTCTACTAGATAGATTCTCCGGACGTTAAATAAATTAAAGCAAAATGGCTCGCGGATTTTTTTCTTTTTTATTTTGTATAAAGTACTGATAAAGTTTCTTTGATTATTACTGTAGATCTTAGCTAAAGATATATCGGGGCAACTAATTCTTGCATTCCTAATACATAAATAAACATTACCTAAATAAGGTAAGTAATTAAAAACATAAACTGCATATTCGTTAAAGTCAATCGCTGAATATATTCAAGAGCACCTTCTGTCCTCATAAATTTATTATGTCTATGTATGTATATGTACCTATTTTTTTGTTTGTAAAGAGATATTTTATGTATGTATATATGTATATGTATTATTGTATACAGATATGTATTTATTTTGATTTTAATTGTATGAGTTACTTATATAGTCAACATATTTCATATGTTTTAATAGAAACATCAATAATGTTTCCTTCTATTATTGTACGCATACTGCCCGCTAATAAATAATTAATGCTCCTTTCCACTTAGGGTTTGCTGGAAGAGAACTCTTACAGAGTTAAGCTCGCCTGTTGTACACCTTTATTTTATATATACTATATGTCATAATTTTTTGTGTACAATAAAGAATAAATAAATAAATAAAAAATAAAAATAAAATTAAATGTTTTCCGCTAATTTTTTTTTATAACGACAAGCTATTGTCAGATGTTTTTTGAGATATTTTTTTCGAAAATAATATATGATTTTCTTTCACAAGTAATAAATTCATTTATCATTCATATCAATTGTTAACTATCCACTGTTAAATATAGGCTTACCCCATAAGCGAGGTTTTGCCAGTAGTTGCCACGCTTGGCACACGATTTGGCAACCACAGTTATGGTTCTGGTGATGTTTTAAGAGCGACGCTGCTGCTCATCCCTCGACCATTAAGTACCTTTAATCGTCTCTTACGATACTCACGGGAAAGGAATGGGTGGCCCGTTCTATGTCGGGAGTTGCACGGTGGAATTTTATTAGATAGATAGATAGATAATTTATTTACATTACTTACAGCACACAAATTACAATACAAACATACACATAATACACAGTAAAAGAGATAAAAGGATGAAAATAAAAAAGGAACAAAAAAAAAGCAAAATATATAAACCAACAATTTCCTTTCTTTCTTTTCCTTCATGTGCGTGCTATAGTAACACAGAATGGTCACAACTCAGTTTATTGCTTTGCCCTCAAAAGAGCAAAACACTGATATTCTGTTGTGGCCAAGAATCTTACATATACGTTGTAAAGGATCACAGGATGCAGTAATAAAACATATATGTATTTGCGATATAAAATAATAAACAAGTAAATAAGTTTAGTGAAGAAACAAAAGACACATTTTATAAAATTTATCTGTGTCAGTACACATAATAAATTTAAAAATAATATATTGTTCTAAAAAACCTCAGTGTGAACAGCCTGTATTAAAACTTGAACACTATATGGGATGGAGAAGAATATATAGATAGATAGATAGATAGATAACCTTTATTACCAGTATTAAGAAAATAAAAAATTAAAACAACAAAAAGAAAAAAAAATACAATTAATGTTGCTGGTTGCTGGAGCCGCCTTAGCTGTTGCTATATATGTACAGCTCCAGCGAGATGTACCTATATAGCGCTGTAATAGTAACGTAATTAGGTTTTTTTTTTACAATACAGAGGGCAAACGAGCATGCGGCTCACCTGATGGTAAGTGACTACCGCCGCCCATGATCACCCATAACACCAGCGGCATTGCAGGTGTGTTGCCGGCCTTTTAAAAAGGAATATACTCTTTTCTTGAAGGTTATGTTGTCGTATCGGTTCGGAAATACTGCTGCTGGAAGTTGATTCCAAAGAATGGTTGTGCGTGGAAGAAAGTGCTTTGAAAAATGCACGATGGAAGACCGCCACTCGTCCAGATGATTGGGATGAAACTTTAGTTTGTGGCGGGTTGTACCGTGGTGAAAATCAGCAGCAGGTATCAATCCGAACAATTCCTCAGAACACTCCCCATGATAAATTCGGTAGAAGATGCACAGAGATACAACATCAAACAGGTAATTAGGTAGAAATTAAAGGCTGGCAGCACACCTGCAATGCCTCTGGTGTTGCAAATGATTGTGGGCGGCGGTAGTCACTTACTACTTACGTGAATTTACTGGGTACAGAGGAATAACACCTGAGTCCTCAGGAGTGGCAACGCATGGGGGGTATCATGGGCGAAACAGTACACTATTCTGTCCATGGTACTGCTCATGTCTATAGGCGACGGTTACCACTTTCCATCAGGTGGGCCGTCAGCTTGTTTGTCATTTTAAGTTGTATAAAAAAAAACCATCAAGTGAGCCACATGCTCGTTGATTTTCACACTTGATCACCACCGTGTCGTATGCCAATCCGATGAGATCTGATGACCTTTGCTGACCTTTAGTTCCTTGCTAACTAATATATTATTTTTCAGAAACATTAACGGAAAGGTCACTTAAATATAATAATAATATAATAATCGATTTAACATTAATTTTCTTAGGCAGGTTAATGTTACTAAAGATTGTTAAAGGGCTACTTATTTATAACTAGCTGTATTCCACGGCTTCTCCCGCCTGAATCAGTATATAAACCAGAGGAAGACTTTGTACAAAAATCGATTGCTTTGGTACCTCTGTCCCATTCGTGTTTCTACCGTGTTTGCATGGCTATGTTTCGGTTTGAAGGGTGGGATATGGCGTGAATTTACAGGGTACAGAGGAATAACACTTGAGTCCTCAGGAATGGCAACACATGGGGGGTATCATGGGCGCAACAGTATACTCTGTTATGTCCATGGTACTGCTTATGTCTATAGGCGGCAGTTACCACTTTCCATCAGGTGGGCCGTCAGCTTGTTTGGTATTCTAAGTTGTATAAAAAAAAATTGGTGTGGGTAATATATACCAATATGTATATATATTTACTTTTAATATCTATATATGTATATATATATATATATATATATATATAATTATTTTACAATATTACTATATTTATATAAAATTTTTTTGACCACATCTGCCATCCACGACCACATCTGGAATAATTAAAATTATTTATTGATAACTTAAACTAATTATTATTAATTGTTTGTATAATAACTATAATAAGTTTACTATTGTAATCTTTTGGAGTAAACAATAAAGTGTATCTATCTATCTAATTACTTGGAAAGTCGTAAATAGTAGTGATGCACTATGCAAGTAGGGTGCATTAAGGACAAACTACGCGTCACAGCGGTCAAGGTCAATAACATACGGTGCAGTCACGTGGTGATTTAATCTGCTTTTGTCTATGCTTTGTTTAATTAATAATAGTACATTACTGCAGCGGTCAGCAACTCCTTGGTAGCCATGTTTCGAAGTAAAAGGTCATTCCATTTTTAAATTACAGGACAGATATGAGTTTACATAGTAATTTATCTGGCCGCAAAACAGGACAGATATGGATTTTCATACAACTTTTGCCGGCCGCTGCCCGCATGTATCTTGGCCAGTACGGCGATTTTGATTTATCTCGAAGAAGATTGTCAAAATATTGCTCACATTTCCAAGCATTTTTGAGAAAATAATCTTAATAACGAAATAACAGTATTAAAAATAAACAAAAGAGTTAAAATTAAATAGTTATTTTGTTAATTGTTACGTTTAATTGTGTAACATTATTTTTTTGGCTATCTCATTTTTCTTTTACTAATTTTGGAAAAAGACGTATTAGCATTGTTTACAAAACATCCTAAATATATATAAATATCTATATTAATATATTTATTTATTTTACTTATTTAATTCTTTATTGTACACACTAGTTATTTATAAAAATATGACAGAGGTAATCAAATGTACAAAGGCGAGCTTAACTCTTCCAGCAAACCCAAAGTGGAAAGGAGCATCAATGTCAGCGGGAAGAGCGGTGTACAATATTGTGACAATTTTACATTATCTATATTATCTATTTACTTATTTATTTATTTATTTATTCACAATTTGTGTTTTTTTGTTGTATTTACATTATTTTTACCGGTACCTTTCCTGCACTAGATTACTAGCCAATTAATTATTTTCTCTCTAACTACACTGGGTTGGCTGGAAGAGATCTCTTTCAGAGATAAACCCTCCCTTGCTAACAAGTTGTTAAACTAATTGCTATATGTATTGTTCAAATGCAATAAAGAATATAATTATGTGTATTTTACACCATCTATATTACATATTGTCTAAATAAAACTTAATATGATGTTTGTTGGTAAACATATCAATTAATTTGTGTTCCATAAACACAAAACCAGTTTTCACAGTTAGGGCGCTAAACGGTTAACATTAAACTCCGAGTAGCGATCTAATAATTTGCCTAAAGATGCCTCGTTCAGCGACAAGTAGAATAACGTTTACAACATTATATATAACAGTTATTGGTTATTAAAAAAAACTGTTGAAATAACTAGTTATAGAATTTATAGTGCCAATAACAGTTACGAATAACTTGTTAGGCATGGCCTCGTAGAAAATTTCACGTCTTTATTGCAGTCTTGTGTATTTTGCCAATTTTATTTTGTTACTTTTTTATGTCATTCCAATTTGGGGATAGAATAAGATGGCGTACATGTCTACAACCATAAAACAAGACTACGATTCTTTGCACGGCATTTTTTTATGACATTCAGGATTGTTTTTCATAAGATTTTATTGGAGACACAATCAAAAAGAAAAACAATTAGTTTTTCTATAAAACTGTCTATATACATATGTCTTTCGACCTGAATATACTATTACAATACTACCATACCATAACATATCAGTCATTAGGTATCCACTGTTGATTATAGGCCTCCTCCATAAGGAGGGGTTTGACAGTAGCTATCACGCTTGGTAGGCCAGTAGACGACCGCAGTTAGGGTTTGGTGATGTTTTAGGAGTGATGCTGCTATCCATCCCTCGATCTATAAATTTCCTTACTCTTACTACACTCACAGGAAAAAAAAAGGTGGCCCATACTATGCCGGGACCATATGGCAATTACAATACTACGTGTATGTTAAATTTAATAACGATTGTTTTTTTTTAATGGACGATAATGGAATGGTAATTTCATCTGCGCCAACGGTATACGTTGGCGGAATACAAGTGAAGGATGCCACGATGAGAATGTAGTTAGATTTGTCAGCTCCTCGTAGTGAATCCACTATGAATTAACTACGATGGTTTCCAGTAGGGACCACGTGGAGGTTAACTTGACAGTGTATAATGCTAGCAATGGAGATTAATTAACTCATTACAAGCAATCCCTTCCTGCCCAACAATGGTTAGTTAAGTAATTAAAGTGACAGAGATTGTGGTAGCAAACAAACAATAATATTTTTACATTAATTTGGGTGTAATGGATCGTTAAAGAATACAATTGATTTAATTAAAAAAAAAAAGCAAAAACAAAAATACACTGAACAAAAGAAAATGACACATTAAAAAAAAAGAAAAATAAATAATTGATATAAAGAAATATATAAAATAGACCCATGTTTTGGACATATGCGTATATAGAAAATATTATGGTTGTTTGATTGACAACTATTTTGTTTAATTTCGCTACCATGTTGGCAGTGACACACGGTATATGTGTGGTCAATCTTCGAGTGTTGGCAGTCACACACATACAAATGGTAGCGGAATTAAACAAAAAAATTCAAATTAAATAACCAATGATATGACTACCGCAAGATAACACCTAGTTCAGTAAAATAGAAAATTTAATATCATTAAAATATTATCATTGAATATTTTTATGGTTTCATTATTACCATAAGTAAACTACATGGAAACAATATATTCCTACTAGATATTAGTAGTCTTATGATATAGACGGGGCAGCCTTAGTAATTGCAGTACGGACGGAAGCGAACCGATTACCAGGGGTTTCACCGACGACTTATTTATAGATATCGTGCAAGGTGAATGTTATGTACAATTTGTATGTATATATCTATGAATTATAGATAAAGATAAACGACGTAAGTAGTTAAGTACCTTCGTGCTTCGCCTATCTTTATCTCAACGTTACGGTAAGTGCCTATTAATTGAGTTTATATATGATTATTAGCTTTTACTCGCGACTTTGTCCACGTGACCAGGATATGTTTACTTATTTATTTATTTATTGGAAAACTAACAGCTTTCAATTTATAGCTTAAAATAATAACAACTTATCCATATAAAAAGTCAGTAACAGGTTTTCACTGACTTAGCGATATAAATTTGTCGTGGCTGGAGTAATTATAAAATTTAGAAGGAAATAAAAATAAAAAACTACACTATATTATATCATAACAATAGTTACTAGAGTGTGTGTGTGTGTGTATGTGTGTGTGTATGTGTGAGCGTCTTTAAATGGGTATATGTATATATATGTTTCAGGGTATAATAGAATAAAAAGTAGTCTATATCCTTCTTCATTTCATATAGTATATCAAATTTCATAGTTTATAAGTTATTATTTAGTAACATGACATGTAAGCCAAAATAATATCACGTGACTTGTAATAATTTTAAACTGTTTAATGCAAATAAACTCATTTCATTTCATTTCATACATATTTTCCAGTAATGACATGTAAACTGAAATACATTTTTTCCGTATTGAAGTTTACATGTTACTGAAGGATTCCACGTCATTGAAATTAATTAACGGTGAAAATCTATATAATTCATTTGCAAATGGCATAAAGAAGGAGCGTCATTAAAAACGGTTGGTGACGCGCGGATGTGATCAATAGCTGTTATTCGGTTTTGATAACGCGTAAAACGAACGGGGATGCACGGCTCTAGTTAATTAAATCGTCGATTTTAATCAGAGAATTAACGAGTAGATTTCACTGTGATAAATAAAAAAATGTTTTTTTTTCCACCCCTGTTAAATGTAATATTGAGAAATAATTAAGCTAATCTTATTTTAAAGTAATAAAATTTACCGACAAAAAAATTTACTTTTGTTAACAAATTATATTTAAAATATTTGAATTTTGAATAATTTATTATATATTTTCCACCTTTGCCATTAATTTTTTATGGCAAATTTATTGGTATACGTATGTTTATTGCGATACTTAATTTAACTGTAATTACCTGCAATATATTATTAGAGTAAGAAAATTTATTGTTTATATTGAATATATATCAAGCTTGACAATTTAATAATCATCATACCAGCCTTTAAGCCACGTTGGAATGTCAGCCTCCCCTTGGGGGGTTTTGCTAATAGTTGCTGTGCTTGGCAGGTGGATTAGCAACCGCAGTTAGGCTTTGGAGATGTTTTAAGAGGGACGCTGCTGCCCATGCCTAGCCTTCCTTTAGTCGCCTTTTACGACACTCACGGGAAAGGAAGAGGTGGCCTATTCTATGCCAGAACCGCACGGCCCATTTATTTGTTAATTTAATAAATTCAGTTAATCGTTATTATCCTATATGTTTGATTATGTAATGTAACTTATATTGTGTTTCGTTTAGATAAATATTGGTATGTATAAAACTTTCTAACATTTCCGAGTCTAAAATCTAAGATATTTTTTTTTAATACAACTTAGAATGGCAAACAAGCTGACGGCCCACCTAATGGAAAGTGGTAACCGTCGCCGATACACATGGACAGTACCGTGGACATAACAGAGTATACTGTTTCGCCCATGATACCCTCATGCGTTGCCATTCCTGAGGGACTCAGATATTATTCCTCTGTACCCTGTAAATTCACGCCATATCCCACCCTTCAAACCGAAACACAGCCATGCAAACACAACTGCTTCACGGTTGAAACACGAATGGGACAGAGGTACCCAAGCAATCGATTTTTGTACAAAGTCTCCCTCTGGTAACATGAAAGAATTTTTAATATGAACACACACACATATATACACACAAATACACACAAACAATTTACACACAACACATACATATCACGTAGAGGGTTTTTACTTTAAATAGAAAACGTGGACTATGCACATAAATTATGATTTAGGCGTCGAAATGTCTGACATACACTGGGACCAGATATTAGTGCTGTCTCTGTCGGAACACATGGAATAGAACACTAAAACCTAAAACAGAATGTGGCGCCATCTGCATTGAATATGCATTATATGCATACCATTCTGTTGTTGAAATTTTACAATTATTTTTTCTTTCGGTTATAAAACTCTAAATGTTCATAACTATTTTAATGTTCCGAATGATATATATATATACATAGATATATGAAACTCTTTACAAATAGTTAGATTCAGATTCTTTATTTGCACTAAATGAATGAATGACAACTTTATTTGTTCGAATACAGGATAGAAGAACATTAGAAGTTAAATAAAAGACTCTGTATTTAACAGTGTAGTGTGCAAATATTTAATTTGGAACTTGTTCTTAAAATTTTGCATTAAAATAGTCTTCAAGTGAATAAAAACATATCTTGATAAGCCAATTGTAAAGTTTTTAATTAATTTTTTTGTCTGTCAGATATCTGTATTCTGTTTTGTATATTCGTACTTCGAGCTACATGTTTCACCAAAATATTTGTATGCAAAATTTGTTAAAATACTATATTTTGTACGAAATGTAGGTATGTTAAAATTAAATAATTATGATCAGAGTAAATTAAATAACCATTATTAATATTGTTATTTAGGTAAATAAGCTGAAATACAAAATTAACATTCTTAACAAAAAAAAAAAACAAGCATATATTTCAATTGACAATGGTTTCTTTTACTATGACTTATGATTGTGACATTTCCGAAAGATAATGTCATAATTTAAGTTAGAAATAACATTCAACGTTTAACATAATACCTAATGTACCTATCTTTATTTTTACTTTATGGCTATATCGTTTTCTTAGACTATATAGATAGAGCATCGAGCCTCAAAAATGGGTCAACTTTTTGTCAGCTAATTGTCAAATTAATTGACTTGCTTTTTTATTAGTGTTCTATATATAATACTTACGCACTTAATCTATATTGATGTATCTATATTTAATTATTTATAAATAAAATTACGGCAAAAATGTGCACATTTATAATATAAATGTAGAAGTTGTATAGGAATCACTCATAACTATTAATCACGCAAATTTGTATGAAAAAGTTGATCCGCTATTCTCAAAGGATTTGTATGGAGGCATTGTATTTATATAATCTAAGATCGTTTGCCGTATGTTCCCGGCATAGACTAGACCACTCCTTTCTTATTCGTGGGTGTAGTAAGAGTCAACTAAGTGAGGGCGAATGATGGGCAGCAGCGTCCCTTTTAAAACATCTCTAAAAGCCTAACTGCGGTTGCCAACCCGCCTGTCAAGCGTGACGACTATTGGTACAACTCTCCTTATGGGATTGGCATATGTTTAGCAGTGGACAGGTAATGGCTGAAATACTAAGATTGTTTTATATCACAGAGCCAGACAAATAAACTTTCGCATAATAACATAAAAACTGTAACATAACTCTTCGTTATAACCTCATCACGTATATCATCATAGATAAAGAATAATTGTCTATAGTACGCCACGGATTAAGTAGACTTTTCCTTGTCACCGCTCGTAATCCGCGCCAAGGGTAATATTCCACTGGATAGGTAAACCAGGATTAGGGGATTAACCCCTTTTATTTAATGAAAAATAATGAATTCGGTCGCAACAATTAGCATTGGATTCGCATGTCTTGCTTTTTGCACTTTTAACCCCAATTATTTTTACCTTATTCTCTTACTGTATGCAATTTTATTTTTAAATAAAAAAATAGAGATATATATTTTGTGTTTATTATAATGAAAAAGGATTGAAATAATGTTTTTTTTTATACAATTTAGAATGGCAAACAAGCTGACGGCCCACCTGATGGGAAGTGGTAACCGTCGCCTATAGATATGAGCAGTACCATGGACATAACAGAGTATTCTGTTTCGCCCATGCGACCCCCATGCGTTGCCATTCCTGAGGACTCAGGTGTAATTCCTCTGTACCCAGTAAATTCACGCCATATCCCACCCTTCTAACCGAAACACAACTGTTTCACGGTGGAAACGGTTTAATGTGGTGGTACATGGAACTTAACATTTTGCTCGTCATATATTTCACCAAAATAGTCTAAAAGAACAATATTATATTATTTTTAATATTTTTAAACGATATGGTTATGTAATTTTAACATTAAATTTACATTTCATTCGGCTCCGATATTTCAGAAAATATTACATGGTAAGCCCTCATGGAAGTTTTAAGTAACCGAGGGGTAACAAATCCCCTCGTTTACTTAAAAACTATATATATATATATATATATATATCCGTATATACTATGTATATATTCGTGTTTGAGATAATCTTAACCAATATTATTTTTTCTCTACTCTCTAATCTACAAATATACATGATTTGATGGCTGTGACACAATGGTGGTCTCGTTTCGTGCCATGTTAGATTAGGAATACGGGCAAGTTAAGGCTGTTTTTATCGTTTCACTGTAATAAGTGAGGTCATTTTATTTCTATTTTATTGCGACTACCTTAAAAATATTAAATCTAGGAGAGCACTTTTTAAATAACCGATCAGAAATATAAAAAAAAAAATATTTTTGAAAATTGACAGATAATTCATTGATTGCATACTGAGATAAATCTGAAGCTAAGAATGCTCTTAAAAATATGCATTCAATTCATATATATATATGTGTTTGTATGTATGTATACATATATAGTCTGTTATGGGACCAATTAATAATTGTTCATCAGAACATACAAAGTTTTCCCGGCAGCGAGTTAATTATACAATTATTTTTAGAAAAGTATAATATTGATATTGTCTGTTTCACAGAACATTGGCTTAAAGAAAGCAATATGATGTTCAATTTAAATAATTATAACGTTGTCAGCTGCTTCAATAGAAAGTCAGTTAACAGAGGCGGGTCTATGATAATTGCAAGAAATAATATTAAAGTAAAGGAACGTGCTGACATTGTTAGACTTTCTATTGAGTGTTGTATAGAATTATCTTGTATAGAACTAGAAAATTATATCCTTATATGTGTGTACAGGCCTCCTAATAGTGATTACAATGTTTTTGAAGGGGTGATGGAGGATATTTTAAAAAAAGTATTTAATAGTATTAAAAAAATTATTGTATGTGGAGATTTTAACGTTGATATTCTTTGTAACACACCCACATGTACAAAAATTATTAGTTTATTTCAGTCATTTGATTTATGTCATGTCTTTCATGAACCCACTCGTGTAACTGCCACGTCTGCTACTTGTCTTGACAATGTTTTTTGTAACTGCGAGTATACAGAAAAATTCATAATAAATAAACTTCCTTCAGATCACTGTGGTCAAGTTGTTAAGTTTAGCAGTCAAATCAATAAAGTCAACAATAATAAAAAATCAAAAAGACAAATAAACGTTTACAATATTAATAAATACAAAAGCGCGATTAAAAATAAATTGGATTTGCTGTTACAATCTAGTAATAATCCTGATTATCTTTACACCAAGCTAATTAATATTTTATCCGGAGAATATGAACAATTTTTCAAGAAAAAAGAAGTTCATGTTAAATCTAAATTCACGGAATGGGCAACAGTAGGAATACTTAAAAGTAGAAATATTTTGTTTGATTTATACGATCAAAAAAAATATCGATTTGATGACAAATTCACCACTTATGTAAAAAATTATTCTAAAATTTTTAAAAAAGTTTGTATTATGGCTAAGTCTAATTATTTTAATAAACAAATTAAGCAGTCTTCTGACAAAATTAAAACCATCTGGAGCATTATAAATAAAGAAACTGGAAGATCTAAAATAGCCTGTAATCAATTTACATTAAATTATGATAATAAATTAATAACAACAACAAAAGATGTAGTTAATATTTTTGAAGATTTTTTTGCTAATATTCCGATTGATATTACATCTTCTCTGGACTCATCTCAATCTCGAGCAAAAAAATTACTAGAGACTAATATCGGTTGTTGTTCTTTAAGATTTAAATTTTCACATGTTAGCCCCTTTCATATCATAAAAATATTCAAACAGCTAAATTTAAAAAATACGGAAGACCTTTGGGGCATGTCTGTAAAAGTAGTTAGTTCTTTCATAGATATTGTTGCTCCATATCTAGCCACTATTTTTAATAAATGTATTGATAATGGCGTTTTTCCACATTTAATGAAATTTAGCAAATTAATCCCACTATTTAAATCAGGAGATAAATTTGAGCCAGGGAACTATAGACCTATATCTATTTTGCCAGTTCTAAGTAAGGTGTTTGAAAAGATAATGTTAAATCAAATGTTACATCACTTCAGGGTTAACGGACTGCTTCACAGTCAGCAATATGGTTTCACCGCCGGCAAGTCTACCACTGACGCAGGTGTTGCGCTAATGACACATATTTTCGAATCTTGGGAGAGGTCACAGGATGCACTCGGAGTTTTTTGTGACCTATCAAAGGCATTTGATTGTGTGGATCATAAAACGCTTTTGTACAAGCTCGAACATTATGGTATAAGAGATAATGATCTAAAATTAATGAGAACTTATTTAGAGGATAGGGTTCAAACTGTAGATATTGACGGTGTAAAATCTAAGGGAGCTAATATTAAGATGGGCGTTCCACAAGGGTCAATCTTAGGCCCCTTTCTCTTTTTAATCTACATAAATGACCTTCCCTTTATGGTAGAGAAAATTGCAGATATAGTGCTGTTTGCGGATGATACTTCGTTAGTGTTTAAAATTGGACGTCAAAGTAATCAATTAGACGATGTAAATTGTGCTATGTCTGCAATATTAAATTGGTTTACATGTAATAACCTATTATTAAATTCCAGCAAAACAAAGTGTATAAAATTTACACTTCCTAATGTAAGACTAATAAATACACAGTTATTGCTTAATGACGAAATAGTAAATTTTGTTAATGATACAGTTTTTTTAGGTATAACAGTGGACTCGAAATTACAATGGGGGCCCCATATTTCAAAATTGGCCAGTAGACTCAGTTCTGCTGCATATGCAATTAGAAGAATTAGGCAATTAACAGACGTGGCGACGGCTAAACTTGTATATTTTAGTTATTTCCATAGCATAATGTCTTATGGCATACTGCTGTGGGGTAAAGCAGCCGATATAAATACTATATTTGTTTTACAAAAGAGAGCCATACGTTCTATTTATGGTATGGGTTCGAGAGAGTCATTACGTCAGTGCTTTAAAGACTCAAATATCCTCACAGTTACTTCACAATACGAGGTCTGTCCGGAAAGTTCGTATAAAAGTGTTCTGGAATGCGAGAAAGAGGAGTGGGGAGGCCAGGTAAGCGCAGGACCCCTTCCTTATGTCCCTAACAATGCTTCAGTTCTGGTCTGACCGCCGTGCGGTGCGAACTGGCTTGTCACGCCATCTGTGAAGTTACCTCTTAACGAAACCCCGTCGGCATGGAGCCCGCTTCCGTTGAAGAGCAGCGCGTCGTAATCAAGTTTCTCTCGAAACTCGGCAAGAATGGCCGTGAAATTTTTGCCGATCTCAGAACAGTTTATGGGGATGATGCTGTGAAGGAACCAACCGTCCACAAGTGGCTAAAAAGATTCAGAGTGGGCCGAGAAAGCGTTCAAGATGACCCACGTTCAGGACGTCCTTCCACTTCACATTCCGACGAAAACGTGGAAAGAATTCGAACTTGTGTTAATGGGGACCGTCGTTTAACGGTCAGACAGGTGGCTGAAGAGCTTAATTTGGGCAAAACCGTGGTCCACGAAATTCTAAGAAACGAACTTCAAATGAAAAAAATTTGCGCCAAGATCGTTCCGTGAGTTTTTGAGTAAAAATTCCATTACGGTGACCGAACACCCCCCCTATTCGCCGGATTTGGCCCCGTGTGACTTCTTCTTGTTCCCAAAAACCAAATTGGTACTTCGGGGGCGGCATTTGGGGGACATAAATGAGATAAAAAAAGCTACGACGGGGCAGCTGAGAAACCTACAACCAGAGGACTTTCAAGGAGCCTTCTCACAGTGGAAACGGCGTTGGCACAAGTGCATTATGTCACAGGGGGAGTACTTTGAAGGGGATAAAATTGATTTACCTGAATAATTGTAAAATAAAATTTTTAAAAAACTTTTATACGTACTTTCCGGACAAACCTCGTACATTTATGAAAATATTATGTATACACGGAAGAACTTAGCGAGTTTTAAAAAACTCAAAGACTGTACAAGTAGAAACTTACGCAATATAAATAAGCTTATTTTACCTAAATGCCGTCTGCACAAAATCAGTAATTCATTCTATGGTAATTGCATAAGATTTTATAATAAACTGCCGGAATCTGCATTAAATCTGACAGAGAGGCAATTCAAATCTTATATTAAACAATTTTTATGTAAGAAAGCCTATTACAGGATAGACGAATTCATAGATGACAACATATCAAGTAAATAATTAGTTTATTAGCATACAACGTTATAATTTTATTTTCTCATTGCTTTCTTGATTTAATTGATTAATTTTAGAAATATGAAAGCGTAGCGGTTTTTTGTATTAATTGCCGCATGCATTCTTATGTAAAATGTGAATACTATAACTATCAGATGGCAATTGTGAGTAGCTTTGACGTGGTCTAGTGTTTTGAGTAGTCATGCTCACTAAAATGTCCAGACTTGTGGCGGCGTGGTGGGCCGGGTCATTGGGCTCCCTAAAATATGGTCGAGCGCAGTGATGGCTGGCTCATCCGTCATACTCGTGAACGGGTGCTGCTTGTAGGGACTGGTCTGCTCTAATCACTATGACTGATTTCCTCTTATTAATTGTTTAACCAGTTGGTTATGTATTCAATTTTTTTTTTCTTTTTGAGTATTTAATTGAATTAGTGCTAATTGGTGGTTTGTATTCACACAATTAAACTTAAAAATGTAAAATAATAATAAAATTATTTAAAAGAGCATCACGCAAGTTTCTTGCTCGTTCTTCTTGTGATGAGACAGCTTTCCGAACGAGCGGTAAATTAAAAAAAATGTAATGACTTTTCAAAAGTGCTTCAATGTAAGTTTATTTGAATAAATGATTTCTATTCTATTCTATTCTAAAATGTGGCTGGTGTAATTCATTCAAGACCGTTTAAGCCTGGGGCGAAAATTTGTCAGGTTTATACGAGTATCACGATTGGGTACCGATTGAAACCTCGCCGATTTACAGCTTAAATTAATGGACAGAACAAAAATCAATTACAAAATTCATAGACAGAACTGTACAAATCTTATCATTGGTATCAAAATAATTATATTATAGTTTTCTTTTACAAACGTTTTATCTGCTACGTGAACGAAGCCACATCCATACTAAATACTACAGCGCATTTTCATTAACAACGACAGGCATAAAAAATATAGTCGAATTGAGGATCTCCTCTTGTTTTGTGGTCAGTTGGGAATTAATCTATTGTCCACATTCATCCATCACAGTCTGTGTGCTACCGTTATTTCAATGCATATCGATTTAAATTTGCGAGGCTTCAGTTTGGCCCAGTTATGGTTCTGCTGTGTAAAATAAAAAGCAAAGAAATATATTGGAGAACATATTCCCAATTTCTGATAGATAGATACTCTTTGATGCATGAATTAGTTGCACCGACAAGAGGAAACTCTTACATGAAAAGAGAAGAGATACTCTTTATTGTTTCCTCCAAAATACTACGGTAGTAAACTTATAATAAATAAATACAAACAATTACAAGAAATGTTAACACTGAGAAAATAATAAGCGGCCTTATCGCTAAAAACGATATGCTTGCATTGCGAAATAAAAATATAAATGTGCTTTTCATATAAAACACTAGTTTAAATTTTTTATTCATTGCTAGTGTGCTGTGTAGTCCTGGTATAGAATGTGCCACCCTATCCTTTTCTGTAAGTATCGTTAAAGGCGACTTAATGCTCGAGGCATGGACAGCAGTGTCTTTCTTAAAAGCTTAATTGCGGTTGCCTTTTTTTTAATGGGGAAGAATGGAATGGTAGCTTGCGCTATCAGTATACACTGGCGGGGCACCAGTGAAGGATGATAGGTGACAATGAAAGCAGGCCAGTTAGCCCATCGTGATGAAATCCATTAAATTTAACCACGATGGTTTCCAGGGGCAACCGCGTGGAGTCGACCTGATAGGGTTTATTGCTAGCAATGGGGCTAATTAACTCCATTACTAACAATCCTTTTCCCCCCAACTGCGGTTGTCAACCCGCTTTCGAAGCGTGGCAATTATTAGCAAAACCTTTCTCATACGAGAGGCCTATGTTGAGCAGTGAACAGTAAACTAAAATAATGATGATGATGATGATGATGATATCCTAACATAATATATAATAGGACTTTATATACTGATATATCGGCGCGTATAGTTAGCTTCTTGAATAGTAGGATTTTAATGCACCACAATGGCAAACTCGAAAAATGCCCTCTGGTGCATTAAATTTGAAAAGTTTATGAAGTTTATTCCTCTTTTTACTTGGTGCAATAAAGTGTAAATAAATAAATAAATAAACCCCAAAAGATGGTATAAACATTCATTAGCGTAACAAAGTATATTCTTGTATATTACTTCTGAAGGTATTACTATATTATTTCTGATGGTTCTGTAAATAATATACCGTAAATAACTCAATTAGAGAGAGAGAAACGATTTGTGTCAGTTGCTTTTTCTTAAAAATTTTAACGCTGAGTACTAGAAATAATTTTATTAGGACTGTCTTGGACATTTGGATTTATATTTTTAAATTATCATACAAGGAAATTGTTTTATTTTTTTATTAAATGAAATAAGAACTGATTATAATAATTACTATTATGGAAAGAAAAAAAAAATACGTATTAAGGTTTCTTGCAGACTTATGTCCAGCAGTGGGCAGTTAAATGATGATACGATGATGATTGATGATAAAACAATAACTTCAAGTTCTATTTTTTTAACGCACCACCTATTTATTTATTTTTTAATTCCTTCTACCCAAAGGTTGTCTAGAAGAGATTGCTTAGCAATAAGATCGCTTTTTGTACTCTACTATACTTTTAATTTTTACTGTTGAAAATTCTTCATCAAGTCCTGTAATATTAGTGCAATAAAGTGTTAAATCACTATCACTACATAGCATAAAACAAAGTCGCTGTCGCTGTCTGTCCGTCCTTATGTATGCTTAAATCTTTAAAACTACGCAACGGATTTTGAAGCGGTTTTTCTTAATAGATAGAGTGATTCAAGAGGAAGGTTTATATGTATAATACATGTATAATATTGTAGAGACACACTGATAATTTGAGGTTTCTAATGGACCGGCAGCGCTATTTAATATCAGCATTGCACCCGTGCGAAGCCGGGGCTGATCGCTAGTAAATAAATAAATAGATAAATTTCACGAAACTATGAAATTAAAATAGAACATTATGAGACAAATTTAGAGAATTGGCTCCATTAGCAGCGGGTAGAGTAATGTAGTAGTGCGCGGTAAGCTTTGTTTGCCATTTATTTGTAGTCGGCGCAGTTTGTGTACATCTTTCACAAATCCCTGTCACTTCTCATTTCTGGGCTCACTTTATTCTACATTTCATCTTTCATACAGTCCATCTAACTTTCCTTTGATCGTTTACATCCATCCATTTTTGTACTTAACACTTTCAATTAAAACATGGCTATACCAGAGGGAGACTTTGTACAAAGGTCGTTTGCTTGAGTACCTCTGTCCCATTCGTGTTTCAACCGTGAAGCAGTTGTGTTTGCATGGCTGTGTTTCGATTTTAGGAGTGGCATATGGCATGAATTTACAGGGTACAGAAGAATAACACCTGAGTCCTCAGGAATGGCAACGCATGGGGGGTATCATGGACGAAACAGTATACTCTGTTATGTCCATGGTACTGCTCATGTCTATAGGCGACGATCACCACTTTCCATCAGGTGGGCCGTCAGCTAGTTTGTCTAAGTTGTATATAAAATATGGCTTCCTTTCTCCGCATGACATGACCATACTAAGACAGTCTGTTACTTTACAACTTCTTCGTAACTGGTGTGATTTTTAGATTTCCCCGTACATTCTCAATTTATTTAATGTCATTCTTTGTCACCCCACACATCCATCTTCACATTTGCATCACAGTCACATGTATTCGTCTTTCATCCATCATATTTATAGGCCAACATTCAGATTCATACAGGGCGATGTTTCTATTTGTTACGAGTATATATTATTTTTGTTATTTTCTGTGGAAACAGACTGTATATATACGGGAACGCTCAGGCTGTAGAATGAGCTCCCAGCCAAGGTTTTCCCTAGAGACTCCAGTACAGAGTACAGGGTTCTTTAAAAAGGACATATTAAGGTTTCTTCAGATACTGGACCTGAAGAAACCTTAACCCTTAGATACCTGAAGTTTCAAATTTGACACCGGGGTTATAAAGCGCATTGGGCGCCTACAATCGATTATATTTTAATATTTGGCTGTTTACATGTTACCAAATGTTTTTTCAAAATAAATATATTAAAATATCGTTTTGATTTTTTTTACTATTTTTCCCCATTAGTAAACACAGCAAAGGGCACACTTATATATTTTTAATTTGATTAAAAAAATCAGGCTTTTAAGGGTTAATATGCCCTTTTTGAAGAACCCTGTACACACGCATATGCACACGTGACAGTCAAACGGGCTGTATGCTTGCTTTCCATTTTTTGTGGTATAAAAAATTCTACCCATTTCTATTCATATTAGTCCACTGCTGACTACAGGCCTCCTTTTTGGAAGGGTTTTGCCAGTAGGTGTTTCGCTTGGCAGGTCGACAACCGCAGTTAGGCTAATGTTTTAAGAGGGACGCTGTTGGCCATATCGTAAATATTAAATTGCCTAAGTCACTTTTTACGACACCTACAGGAAAGGAAGGGATGGTCCATTCTATGCGAAGATCATACAGCTATCGAAAGTCCTATATAATGCAATAAAAATATACAGGATGATAAAAATCGTTAGCATCCTTCTAAAGGAGTTCTTTTTTATTGGATGAAAATGGTATGGTAACCCCGCCTGCGCTAACGGGATACGCTGACGAGGCACTAGTGATCGATGCGGATGAAAACGGGCCAGTTACCCCATCATGATGAATTCATTTGGAATTAATCATGATATTTTCCAGGGGGAACCGCGAGGAGGTCGACCTGGTTGGGTATATTGCTAGCAATGGGATTCTCAGTCTCCATTACTAACAATCCCTTTCCCCCCTCTAAAGGGTATTCTACCAGGAAGTAGTAATACATTTTTCCAAAGAAACATGTCTCGACAGCAACATGAAATTTCAAACGTTCCATACTGACACAGCGCTTTCAGCTGTCAAGTTAGAATCGTAGGTTCAAATATATTTTCCGAGTCAGATTACAATCGATATTCTATACGCCATTTCCAGTAAATAATTCATTAATCCATGTCCGCAATAGGCATGGGTAATATCAGTATCGTTCCGATATCTATATATTGGGTTACTGTTGATATTGATGACATGAAGTTATCTGCCGTTCCATTATTGCCCATATTGGTCGGATATATATCGATATATATAACCTAAACCTATTATAAACGTATATGATTTATCTTTCATTTTTGTGATAAAACTAAGAAATTAAGAATGTTAAAGTTAAATGAGTTAAGGGGTCGTCTGAAAATCAGCGTTATAAATAGGTACATCTCACTGGAGGTGTGCATATATAGCAACAGCTGAGGTGGCTCCTATTATCAGAAAAGTGGATTTTTTTTTTTATTGTTGTTTTTTTTACCTGATATTATTGTTGTTTGTAATAAAGCCTCTATCTATCTAATTTACCAATTATATAGAATATATTAGAACAGAATTGTTGTAAATATTTTTTTTTGATGAAAATATTTATTTATAAATTTACCACAAAGAATGCTGTTCCGAATTTATTTTATAATTTCGATTATAAATATCGAATAGGTGTATATAAAATATTTTTATTTACAACATCTTTTATATTTTTTATTTTAAAATATCCGTTATTGGGCCCAATATATAGATATTGCGACTATATATAATACTTATCTATGTTACCATCCCTAGTCCTTAATAAGCATGCCGAGGCTGGATTATGTCATAATTTTATGGTCCAATCTGCTTCGTCCCGTAATCTACCCGTCTCGTTCCCTCCCGTGATTATTAAGCATTATGTAAATAAATAAAAGGATAAATATTCAATGTAACAGCGTCTTTAGACCGCATATTAGGAAGATGAGAGAGGAATATTAAAATGACAACTTGGCTTGGTGGCTGGCTTGGTTTTTGTTTTTTTAAAGCTATTTAAAGGATAAACCTGGTAGTTACGGGTTATGATGGCGAAGCCACGGTCGTTTGCTGAATTAGAACATTATGGTTATTAGGTTTACTTTAGTGGTGCGTATGGATTATTAATCGGTACATTACCAGTGGGAGACTTTGTACAAAAGTCGTGTGCTATTTTGTTCGTAATGGGGTCATATAAAGCAATGGGGCAACCGTTGCGAGCAATATACCCTATCGGGTTAACTTCCACACGGTTCCCTCTGGAAACCATCGTGGTTAGTTCTAGTGAAATTTGTCACGATTGTCTAACTGAACTACTTCTATCGTCACCTATCATACATCATTGGTGCCCTGCCAGTGTATACTGTTAGTGCAGGCATGGTCACCATTTCATTATCACCATTTTTAGTTTATACCAGAGGAGGATTTTGTACAAAAGTCGTTTACTTGGACACCTTTGTCCCATTCGTGTTTCTGCTGTGAAATAGTTGTATTTACATGGCTGTGTTTTCGTTTGAAGGGTGGAATATATCAGTGAAATTACAAGGTACAGAGGCATAACATAACAACATAACATAACATAACTTTAGTCCTCAGGAACGACAAGATTTGAACGATATTTTTGGCAAAATAGTATACTTTGTTACGTCCATAGTACTGTTTGTAAGTATAGTCAATTGTTACAACTTTCCGTCAGGTGGGCTGTCAGTTCGTTTGCTATTCTAAGTTGCATAAATAAAAAAAATATCAAATCGATTAAATCGACTGTATCTTAGTAAATTTATAATTGATTATTCAGTACTGACAGGCCAATTGATATTTAGATAAAAACATAATCGAGTAATTGTTGATCGATTATTAGGCAAAATTAGTATACTTGATCTGATGATAATTACTCCATCACTATCGGTTCGATATTAGTGATATTTTGAAGGATTAATTTACGTGGAACGAGAAATAGAGGAGGCGGTTTTTTTGATGGGTGAAAATGAAATAGTAATTCCGCCTGCACGATAGGTACTACTGACGGAGTACTTGTAAAGGATGATCGGTTAGGATGAAAGCAGATAGTGATAAATTCAACAATAACTAACCACGATGGTTTCTAGGGAGAACCGCGTGGAAGTCGATCTGATACCCTATATTTATTTTTATTTTATTTATTTATTTATTTTTAGATAACTGGGATCCATTCTTGTTAGTAAGTGTACTTAAAAACTATGTTAATACTTAATTACTAATAATGATCTAGTCCTCTCGGAGAGCATTTTCACGAGAGAACTATCCAATTTATTAACAAACATGTTCAGGAACAAACATGTTACTGTTGCTACTCCCGCGTATTGCTAGCAATGGGATATTTAGTCCCCATTACTAATAATCCCTCTCTCCTAACGCAAGCAGAGTTGCCATGCTAATTTTGCAGATGAAAAATCTTCTCTTATTTTACTTGCTTATAAACATAAACACATACAATTTTAGGGAAGCGAATGAATAATTTACCAAAGGGAGACTTTGTACGAAAACTTATATGTTTAGGTGCCCAGTTTCACGTGTTTCTGCCGTGAAGCAGGTGTGTTTGCATGTTTGAATTTTGAAGGGTGGGATATGGTAATATAATTACAGGGAAAAGAGGCATAACATCCGAGTTCTTAGTAGTGAAAACGCATGAGGAACACCATGGATCTCAGAGTGTAAATGTACATAAATGTGAATGTATTTATTTATGTATTTAGGTTATAACAAAATGGTATACAGGCGGACTTATTCCTTACAGGGATTCCTTCTAGCCAACCTTGAGAACCCGAAAGGAAATAGTATGTATATGTCTAGTGTTTGTATATAAAACATATATATATATATATATATATATATATATATATATATATATATATATATATATATATATATATATATATATATATATATATATATATATATATATATATATATATATATATATATATATATATATATATATATATATTCTGTTACTAATTACATAGCTACTAATAATACAATTTATTATGTGACATATTATTTTTATATTTATTTACTATTGTAATCTTTTGGAGGAAACAATAAAGAGTATATATATATTATATATAAATATAACTCAACTGTCAATTGTATTGCAATTTATTTTGTTTGAGCTTTGAAGGCATCGACGGTCTGCGCCATTCTGATATAATTTGGGAAGGAATTCCAAAGTTTAGCAGCTTGTACTATAAAGGAATTGATGTAAGTGAGGGAGTCGTGGTTATGTAATTCCAATGTATGATGTTTTATACAGAGCACATGGGGAACGCGGATTCTGTAAGAAAATCTCTCTCGGAGGTAATCTGGGGCGGAAGGGTCAAACATTATCTTGTATAATAACCATGTATTATGCATATTCCGTCAGTAACTGCGTTTGTTTGTTGCTATAATTGCTCAAGCAAGTGTCACAGAATTTGGCATACACGTATCAAATTACCTGACGTATCGAAGTACCTGAATAACCAAGTTTTTCTATATTTTTATTGGTAGATCGTGTTTTCTGGAAATTATATATTTAGATACAAATTACATACAGATGAAATATGAATAATATTTTTCGATATTGTTTTCTTGGTCTAAACTCAAACTAAACACTCGTTGGCTTAGTATTGCTTAACAACGCCATCTATTGTCAACTAGCGTTAGTGTTGCTGTGTCAGTAAATCAGTACCAAACACTTATTGGCTTAATTTATTTAATATAATATACATTTAATGTTGCTTAACAACTCCATCTATATTGTAGCAGTTTTTCTTTGTCTGAAAACACGGATAAAACGACGTTTTCCAAAAATAAAATCTAGCTAGATTGATTAATCGCCCCGAAACCCTCTGCATACTAAATTTCAAGAAAATCGTTGGAGCCCGATTCAGATTATATATATATTGAACACAAGAACTGTTCGTTTAAGGCTATTAGATAGGGAATGTAATGACATAGGTATACTACTTTTTACTCCGTTTAATAAACATATCTCCGGTTACGCAGACAGAATCCCGGGTAGAGACTAGTATAAAATGAATGTGTGACAAACACGTCGTGACAATATTAACACTTTTATTAGATACCATTACTAGCGTTGTAAGTGCTTATAAAATATTTATTGCCCTCACAAACATTATGTAACGAGTTTGCTACGTATTTATTGGCTAAAGTTGGCTGGGACGACAACGGACGATGTTATTTACCGACTTCAAAAAGAGAAAGTTCTGGAGTCGACTGTATTTTTCTTATTGGGTCCCATATTAAGCCATATGTTCGCCAATTCCTGTAATAATTTTGATGATTATGTTTTAAATGTTTTACAAATAGAAGGATTTCTATTAACCTCTTTTGTGGATATTATGGAGTTATTCGAAATTTAAGTCTTATTATTTATTTAGATAGTTTTGGTTTTTACAATTGATAACGTAAAAACATAAGTGAATTTGGAATTTTTCCGCTAGCCTACTAGAATTGTTTACTTTGAAAATGGAAGTTTATAATTTTCAACGGTATTTTATTAATATTTCTTATGTTACGGTTTACGGTTTAAGACATTTATTTCTCTAAAGATTTACATAAATCATTTAAGTGAGAAATTTAAAACTATGAACAATGCACTTAATATCTACTGTTAGCGAGCGTAATTTATCAAACATCAACTAAAAATAAAACATCATATGTAACTACCTTCATTTTATAAAAATTATACAACACAATGCGACTCAATTTCTTATGTTAAGATAGACAAAGCGCGGTAAGTCTTTATATATCCGAGTATAAATATAAGTGTAGATAGATAGATAGATAGATGATCTTCATTTTTAACTTATCATAGATACAAACAATTACAAGAAATGATCACAGCGAGAACACAATGGGCGACCTTATCCTAAGTACATAAGATTATTTTCCGGAGTGTTGAAGGGGGCTGGTTTCTTAAAAAAAGTGTATATGTTCTCTTTGACACGTCTTTGCTAACCATCGTTCGCATCCAGGGATGGTCACAAGACAATTTCGGGGTGGGCATCAGATAATTTCAAGGAGGGCACTGTTCAAACGTCTCGTTGTTAAACACGTCTACTGATACAAAGGGAAATTTTGTTCGTACACAAAATACCCCTTGTTAGGTCCCTAAATACACTGACCCGATTCCTAGCCCAAATCAGATGAATAAAACCGCCTATCGCTCCAACACGATAAGAAAAACGGTTTGTGTTCAAAGACAATAACACTCAACTCGGTATCAAGAGGTAGGGTTGGTTCAAGTACCGTTGGGAAAATACCGCGGCTGTTGTACAATCTTAACGCGAAATAAAGGGGGGGAAATGTTATTAAGGGCATGTGTTTTGCTAATTTCGGTCGATATGGTGGTGAAATTACAATGTATGGAAGCATAACATCATAATTCCGGGAAACGTATGAGGAGTAGCGTGGGTATCACGTCTATAGGGCTGTTCATGTGTACAGGCGATAGTTTTTTTAATGGATGATAATGTAATGGTAAATCCGCCTGCGCTAACGGTTTTTTTTATTTTTTTTTTTATACAACTTAGAATGGCAAACAAGCTGACGGTCCACCCGATGGAAAGTGGTAACCGTCGCTTATAGACATGAGCAGTATCATGGACATAACAGAGTATACTGTTTCACCCATGATACCCTCCATGCGTTGCCATTCCTGAGGACTCAGGTGTTATTCCTCTGTACCCAGTCAATTTACGCCATATCCCATCCTTCAAACCGAAACACAGCCATGCAAACACAGCTGCTTCACGGTTGAAACACGAATGGGAAAGAGGTACCCAAGCAATCGACTTTCGTACAAAGTCTCCTTCTGGTATATACGGTGTACGCTAGCGGGGCACCAGTGAAGGTTGATAGGTGAGAATGAAGCAAGTCAGTTAGCCCATCGTGATGAATTAATACATCTGGAATTCAGCAGAATGGTTCCAAGGTTGGACTAAAGGGAAGTCAGCTTGTAAGCTTATCGCGGTCAGGCGGATGAAATCATGGGTAAACGTTGATTCGTTTATGTATGTATTATTTATTTAATGTATTCATGCATGTATATATACATATAATGATAATTTAATTATATTCATTATATAATTGTAAGTCAATATGGATACGTACGTGTAATTGTTTTTCTATCACAATTTTCAATTTTTCACCGCATAATTATATTTTTGTTTTGCCAAAGGTTGACTGGAAGATAATGCTATATAGTATTAAGTCCGCCTTTAGTACTAGACATTTTTTTTTTTTATAATGTGGTCAATAAGGAATAAATAAATAAATACATAAAAGCTGATACTAAATGAAACTGAACGCTGTAGAGACGTTATGGGACAAAAATGTTACCTTTACATTTATTTTGCATTTGTCAAAAATATCTGACGTTATTCATGACAGTATTTTATTTTAAGTAAAAGAAACATTTCATTGTAATATTTAAATTTAATTTATGTCATATAACTTTATATATTACATCGCCGTTCGAGTAACGTCGAGTGCTTCTTGATTCCGTATTATACACATTACGTCAGACAAATTCCTTTGCATTACCATACCATATGTAAAATATGTATATTAAATTAAATTAGTGTAATATTTGAACTTAATGTATTTCCCTTTGAACGTTTGTTTGTTTATTTCAAGTAAGTAGCTCGTTAGAGATGGCAATAAATAGAGTTTTATATATGTATAAACTAGTTAGATATATTATGAAATCGCCGTATGTGCTCCGGCATAGAATGGCTTATCCCTTTCTTTCCCGTGGTTGTCGTAAGTGACAAAGGGAGGGCGAGGGATGGGCAGCAATGTCCCTCTTAAAACATCCAGAAAAACCTAACTGCAGTTACCTAACCGTCTGCCAAGCGTGGCAACTACTGGCAAAACTTCCTTTAACAGGACAATGTTAGTTCAATTAAAATCTAGTAATAATACTCATTGGTCAATTGGTCATTTTAGCATTGAATTATTGTATAGCTACTTGTTCTGTGCGGTGGCGGAGGGGGTTAATATTAATATTTTCAGGCCATTTATTTGTATTATTGGCTGCCACATATTTATATATTTACAAATTTTGATATTAAGTTTTTATGATTTTTATCATACAGTCATAACAGGCCCTAATAAACAAATTATATGTACTTATTATAATTATGAATTCAATCGCTTTAATCTACTTAGTGCTATTATTGTAGTAGCTAATATTTTACCTCATTATATACGCCGACTGTATAAATGCACCGTGAAATGCTACATGCTCGTAATCATTATCTTACTAATATTTTATTCGCCAATTTCTTACAAAGTTATAATAACATGTTTTAAAATAATATATCAATGCTTCTGTTATACTTGTGAATTGTTTAATTTACTACCTCTTAGAGCTATTACAATAGACGAAATAAATATCTACATATGTGTGATGCAGCTATTTAAATACACTATATGTCGGCACATTATATTCTTTTTGATAATTATATTTACGACTATTTACTTTAATCTCATAAAAAGGAAATTTAAGAGAGGATATGGATATTTTTTTATTTTTTATTTACCGATTGATCTGTTATTATTTATTATTATTTGTTATCAGAATGTGTGTTATGCCAATTATGTCACAAACATGTATATATATCAAAAACCATCATGTTATTTGTTAATCTATTATTTGTTATATATTTGTGACAATACTATATATGTAAACCTGACAAAAATCTTACTTTTATCGTTTTTTACTCCTTACAAATATACCGCAATAATGTATACTGTAACTACAATGCAAAATTATAGGGAAGGAAACCATCACAGTACAATGTTGCTCCTGATGTATCGTGCGCTCTCGTTTGTATTACCTGATATTATATTCCACACTAACTTTTTTACCATGCTTAAATGTAACAGCAAACACACATGTATTACTGTCACTCGTCGAATGGCATCCCTAACAGTCACTTACCTACTATGTGAGTATTTATTTATTTACATATATTTACAGAAATACCCACATATCAGCAAATTAATCATTATATTATTTATACTCAAATACCCTTATTGTATTTATGTATTTATCTTTTTGTACCGTACTCGGCCTAATCCCTAAAAATAAATACCTCAAATTAGGTCTTTACAATGCCGGCTCGTTAAATACAGGTCATGATAATTTCCAAGTGGTTATGACACAGTATAATGCTGACATAGTCGCAATAAATGAAACTTGGCTGCGACCGGGCCAGGAGGGATGCGCACCCGCTGTACCTAATTACCGACTGCTTAGTACTCCTCGCCCTACGAGAATGCGTGGCGGCCGAGGAGGAGGTGTAGCATTTTACGCAAAGCGTGAACTCCGTGTACGTATTCTTAAGCATCCGGAAGCAGATATTGAACAAATGTGGCTATCTATGTGCGTTAATGGATATAAAATTCTTATAGGAACCGCTTACAGACCACAATGGGTCAATTTAGATATCTTTTTGGATTCCTTGACGGAGTCAATTTCGTGTTTCTCCAACCATGATTATGTCGTATTGCTAGGTGACTTTAATGTTAATATGTTGGAGACATTGTACTGTAATACTTCAAAAATAATTCAGTTTCTGCATTACACTGATCTTAAACAAGTAGTTAATGAACCTACCCATTTTTCAACAGAAACAGAAACTCTAATAGATTTAGTATGTACAAATGCCGTAGTCCGTGAAGTCTCTGTTAATACCATACAAGACTCACTTGGACATGCTATGATTAACGTGGTACTCTCCTTGAAAAAAACAAAATCCCCACCCAGAGTTATTACTTATAGACCCATAAAGAATATTGATTTTGACAATTTTAATCGCGATTTAAATTCTATTGATTGGGAAGGTATTGGCGAGCTTCCGTCTGTCGATGCTATGGTTGATAGATTTAATACAACGATTAAATCATTGTTTGATAAATATGCTCCAGTTAAAACACGAGTCATTAAGGATAATAAGTCTTTGCCATGGGTTACTGACAACTGTAGGCGGATGATAGATTTACGTAATGCTGCATACGAGAAATATAGACGGTCAGGTTCAGAGGTCCATAAAAGTTATTACCTAGTTTTGAAGAAGTTAGTAAAGAGTAGTATAGCCAATGAAAAGAAAGCATATTTTAATTATCATCTAAATTCTCAAATTGACAATAGTAAGAGTTTCTGGAAAGCTCTTAAAAATAAAATATTAGTTGATCCCGGCAAGAGTGATTCTCTCCCTTTGTCTTTTGATAATCCTGATGCAATTAACTCTCATTTTCTTAATATTCCTAATATACGCACTGTCCCTAATTCTGTTATAGACTTTTTTAAAAATCATCAGTTCTCAAATAATAATAAATCTTTTAGGTTGCAACCTGTACACGAAAGCGAAGTTGCTACTTATATAATATCTTTAAAGTCAAATTCGCTTGGGTCAGACGCCATTAATAGAGATATGATACTGCTTACTCTTCCTCGAACACTAAAAAATATTACAGCCATTATTAATAAGTCCATCCTCAATAATGCCGTCCCCCAACAATGGAAAGAAGCGTTGGTTACCCCATTGCCCAAAGTTACTGAACCAACTGAATTTAAAGATCTCAGGCCTATAAGTATCTTGCCTTTTTTATCGAAAATCTTGGAGAAGGTCGTACATAAACAGTTAGTGAAATATGTGGAATCGAACAACATTCTACCAGTATTTCAGTCAGGGTTTCGTAAGGGGCGGGGTACAGTAACAGCACTACTAGATGTTACTGACAATATATTATCTGCAGAGGATAATGGTTGTGGTACTATCTTGGCGCTATTGGATTTCTCGCGCGCATTTGATAGTATTAATTTATCGCTTTTACTCTCTAAGTTGTCTTATTACGGTGTAGATCCTCTTTCGATTGGATGGTTCGAAAGCTATTTAAAAGGTAGACGTCAATCAGTTAAACTTGTTAAAGCCAATGGACATTACTTAATTTCTGAATCTAAATTGGTTGATTGTGGTGTCCCTCAGGGCTCTATCCTGGGGCCGTTACTGTTTTCATTATATTGTACTGATCTTGTTAATGTGATAAAGTACTGTAGATATCACTGTTATGCTGATGACGTTCAGTTATATATATCTGAATCACCTGAAAATATTCCGTATGCCGTGTCAATGATAAATGAAGATATGGATAAAATCGCAGAGTGGTCAAGCAAAAACTCCTTAGTACTTAATCCAGATAAATCAAAATGGATGATTTTAGGAACCAAGAAACAAGTGGTTAATATCTTAAACAATAATCCATCTTTATGTATCTTGGGCAGGAATATAGAACGCGTGAAGGAAGCTAAAAATTTAGGTGTTATATTTGATGAACAATTAAGGTTCGAAAGCCATATTTCGAATGTGGTTAAGAATTGTTTCTATCGTCTAAAAATTTTATACAGAATTCGCCATTTGTTATCGGTTAAAGTTCGCATCACTTTATGCGAGTCCTTAGTTTTATCTAGATTCAATTATGGTGACCTAGTGTACGGCCCTCGTTTACTTCGTAAAACGCAGCGTCTGATACAAAAAGTTCAAAACGCCTGTTGTAGGTTTTCTTTCAACATTTCTCCTCGTAGTCACATTTCACCGTACTTGAATATGGCGTCTATGCTTAATATGGAATCCCGGCGACAATTACATTTAGCTACTTTGTTATTTGGTGTAATGAAATTTAAAAATCCGGAATATCTTCACAGTAAGTTGAAGTTCTCCACTTTTTATGATAGGTATCATTCTAGATCAGTGCGACCACCACTGTCACTTCAATGTCATAAAACTGTGGCATTTACCGGCAGCTTTCGCTATCAGGCCACGAAATGTTGGAATAATATCCCACCGCCCCTCAGAATAATGACATCTTTACATACGTTTAGGAAAAATATTAAAGAAATGCTATTAGAAAAACAAAAATCGGTGGCGGAAGCTGTCTCCCTTTGTACAGTACATTTTTATTCTTCTCCGTCGTAGTACTTAATACACCAATATATGCATACTCATATACACATATGTATTATTTATTTGCGTTTATCTTTTTAGTATATTATAAGTATTTAATTATTATTATGATTATATGTAAGTCTATTTTATTTATATTGTTTATACTGTGTTTAAATTGATTCTTACCCATTTTTTCTCTCATATTTTAGTCTTATTACTTTTCTGTCACACCTTTAACAGACACAATTTAATTCTCTCCATCCTTGGGTTGTCTGGGAGGGATCGTTGTTTGGCGATGGGCACGCCTGCTGTTGCCTCTTTAATATGCTTTTATGTAACTAGTTGTATTTGTATAATTTAGGTATTCATTATGTTTTGAGTGCTTGAAACTGATAGAAATTACTTTTGACTACCCTTCTTCTAAATAGCGAGTATAACGAACGCACACTGTGTGTTTGGTCTGTATTTCTTTCTTTTTTATTATTTTTTTTCAGTGGTGTTTCGCGGCTCGCTTTTGGCCACAACAGAATATCAGTGTTTTGCTCTTTTTAGGGCAAAGCAAAAAGCTGAGTTGTGGCCATTTTGCATTACTGTGGCACACGTATGAAGAAGAAAAATTTTATTATGCATTCTGATTTTGTTTTTGGTTTTTTTTTTTTTTTAATCTTTTGTACATGTATCTTTTTTATCTTTTTTCACATTGCTTTTGTGTATTTTGTTTGTGTGCTGTAAGTTGTGCAAATAAATTATCTATCTATCTATCTATCTATCTTTATAGAAGAAAGGGAAGGCTTATGTCCAGCAGTGGACAGTATACGGCTGAAATAATAATAATACTCGTATATATTATAAAACATCTGTTTATTATATCACGCCATGTCCTCCAACGAGGTAGACAGCGAGAGTCTATTACAAATAGCCTATCTTTAATATCGTTCACTCTCACGTAATATAGTCGTATTTTAATTTAGAAATTTGTAAGGGTTGCCAATCATACTACGGATATACAGCGTTTTAAATTAACAGCAATCAATATTTGTTTTTTTTTACTGAACTAGGTGTCATCTTGCGGAAGTCCCGTTATCACTGATTATCTGATTAGAACTTTTTTGTTTGATTCCGCTACCATTGTATATTATTTATTTGTTTTATTTATTCATTAGTACATATATGTGTACATGGCGGATTTAATGTTTAAAACATTCTCTCCCAGTCAACCGTAGAGAAGTGTCAGAATACTCAAATGCGGTACTAGTAATTATCGATATACATACATACTAAAATTACATATATAAATGAATAAATATACATAAATAACAATTATACTTACATATATATAAAATGTACTTATTATACGCGAAATTGAGAATAATATGAAGTATTTATTATTGTACAATATGTGTGTGATTATATTATAATTATATATTACATTTTTATTATTGTATTATTATTTGAGCGTTGGCAGTCACTCACATAATCAATATTTGTTTATTTTCATATTGTTAAACTCGTTAGATTTGGTATATGAATATTTATAAAGACAATGGGGTAGATGCTGAGGCACTATTTCTCTAAATCTATCTCTTAACCTAAGACTTTAATTTGATAGTTACGGAAATTACTGTTTTATGGTCATTATAAACTATTTTACTGAACTAGGTGTTATTTTGCAGAAGCCTATATCATTGGACATATGTATATATATCATATCATAGGTGGGGGCATAATGGCGGTCGGAGAGAGATGGCTAATATAATATAAATATATAATAGAAGGTTATAGAACTTCTGGTAATAAGCGGAATTAAACAAAATAATCCTAAATAACTAACTATTACAAACTAAATTTATGATTACTTCGATTTAAGTCTATCATTTTCGATTCAAACAGACCCCTTTCGCTTCTTTCACATTCATCAATCTTCTCATATATTTGGCCCTTCTTCAGCACGTCGCATACTTGGTCAACATACGAGTATGGTATGTCTTTCTAGGACGGCCTCTACCGAGATCTTCATGCACTTGTATTCGTTAAATCTTATTCATGATTCTCCATTCATCCATTCTGTCCAAATGGCCAAACCATCCCTCTTCGATTTTTCGTTCATTAAAAGAAAAATCAAACTGCTTATTTCAATTCCGCTTTTAAGTTGTGCCAACCCTAGCTTTGTTGTCCTCTCACGTAATATATATTTTTTATTTTGATTATACTTCCTTTTCTGCCAGTCTTCGCCTTAACAGCGCGTCTCAATCTGCCTTTACGGCCATTTGCTACTCGACGCGACACGATATCGCTTCATTATAGAGAGCTCTCAGGCTATACTTCTCTATATTTGCCTAACCTAATTTGTAGGGGGGAAAGGGATTGTAAGTAATGGAAACTTAGAATCCCATTGCTAGCAATATACCCAACCAGGTCGACCTCCTCGCAGTTCCCTCTGGAAACTATCATGGTTAATTCCAGATGAATTCATCATGATGGGCTAACTGGCCTGTTTTCATTCTCATCTATCACCCTTCACTGATGCTCCGCCAGCGTATCCCGTTAGCGCAGGCGGGGTTACCATTCCATTTTCACCCATCAAAAAAAAACCTAATTTGTAGAGAGAGAAAGGATTTTTAGTAATGATGAATGGCAATCTTATTGCTAACAGTATAGCCTAATACGTGGTTTCCCCGAGAAGTCATCATGGTTGATTTCCTTACGATGGACCGGAATCTGTTTCATCCACACCTAATCTCTCTCCCCCCAGTAAGGGTTTCACTGGGGGGGAGGAGATTGTTTGTAATGGGAATTAGCAACCAACAATATACCCTATCAGATCAACCTCCACGTGGAATCTCATCGTGATTTATTTATCATTAAATTCGTCACGATGGCCTAACTGACCTGCTTCTTTTTTTTTATATAACTTAGAATGGCAAACAAGCTGACGGTCCACCTGATGGAAAGTGGTAACTGTCGCCTATAGACAAGAGCAGTACCGTGGACATAACCGAGTATACTGTTTCGCCCATGATACCCCCCATGCGTTGCCATTCCTGAGGACTCAGGTGTTATTCCTCTGTACCCTGTAAATTCACGTCACGCCACACGCCAAACCGAAATACAGCCATGCAAACACAGCTACTTCACGGTTGAAACACGAATGGGACAGAGGTGCCCCAGCAATCGACTTTTGTACAAAGTCTTCCTCTGATAAAATCTGCTTCATTCTCATTTGTTATATTTCAATAATGCCTCGCCAGTGTATTCCGATAGTGCAGGCGGAGTTACTATTCCATTTTCACCCATTAAAAAAATAACCCTCACTGGTGCCCTGCCAGTGTATACCGGTAGCGTAAGTGGGGTCAATATTCTATTATCATCCATTGAAAATATCGAGTTTATAGGAGAGGTGTCATAGTATTGACAGTAGAAGAACACCAGACGATTACCACATTCCATCAGGTGGGCCGTCAGCTTCTTTGCCATACTAAGTTGTATAAAAAAAACATTAGATTATTAATAATTGATCCTCACTCACAGCACACATCAACTATTATCTAATAGTAGAAGAAATTAATAATTCGGGTATGAAAAACAATAATAAATAAAATAAGTCGCTAGTCGCCGGTCGATAGTTGAGCCCGTTCTTGAGTTATAAAATTACAACGAAAAGTGGCATTAATTTTTATATATATAGATATAGTAAGCTCATAAAATTCCCGCTACAAATATGCACAATATTTATTTCCAGACGTCACAAATAAAACAGTCTTATATACGTAGAATATTTTGTTTCCCTTTTATACGTTTAAGGTAATTTTTCAACGTAGTATTAAGCTTTTAACCTTTGCTGTCGGCCTCTTGAGGCGTCTTCTCTTCACGAGTGTATACTTGAGGGATCTTTTTCGCGAGATGTCGCTCTTTACGCTACGAATGAAAGCTACGAAATAAGACATGCAGTAACCATCAAAAGCCATCTGATTAAGAAATTTTGTTAAATTTTTATTTATATAGTTGGAAATCGAAATAATAATAATAATATTATACAAGAGTATAAGTACCTATTTATGTGTATCGCCGTGTAGGTACCGGCATAGAATAGGCCAACCCTTCTTTTCCAGTAAGTGTCGTAAGAGGCGACTAAGAGAGATTATAATGGAGGGTTAGCCAGCAGCGTCCCTCTTAAAATATCACAAAAGCCAAACTTCGGTTGTCAACTCTCCTGTCCGGGGGGAAAGGGATTGTTAGTAATGGAGACTAAAAATTCCATTGCTAGCAATATACCCAACTAGGTCGACCTCCTCGTGGTTCTCCCTGGAAACTATCATGGTTAATTCCTGATGAATTCATCATGATGGGCTAACTGGCCTGTTTTCATTCTCATCACACTCTTCACTGGTGCTCCGCCAGCGTATTCTGTTAGCGCAGGCGGGGTTACCAATCCATTTTCATCCACCAAAAAAAAAACCCTCCTGCCCAGCGTGGCAACTACTGGCCTTATAGGGGACTCCCCTTATGGGAGAGCTATGTTAAATGATCTGTATGATCTACACATGCATTTATGTAGAGTATATTATACATACATACACATTTATCGAGCCTACTGCCATTAAATTATGTAAAAACAATGAAACGCAAAATGCTTCGATTCAAACAAACCTCTTTCGCTTCGCTCGCCGGTTACGAGTACTTTTAATTTGGCCCTTCTTCAGCA